>NC_077224.1:22805014-23148959 GCF_024763615.1 Phlebotomus papatasi
CTAAACAAATCCAAATTTAACTAAATCAAATGAAAAAAATGGGCCCTTCAAAGTGATTGATCTTTGACCTTCAATAATTCAAAATGGCGAATTTTTCAAAATGTTCGCCTGAACTATCTCTAAAGCTGTCTACACACTAGGCAAATTATTGCAATAATAACATTTCAAAGTGACATTGAAATAAAACTTCAATATTGAAGCGAATATTGAAACCAATATTTCAATATTTGCCTACACACTGAACAAATTAACTTCAATATTAAAGTTTCAATATTACAATTTATTAAAATACCGTTCTGGTCAGAGATTCAAGTCCTTTCAAATATCGAAAAACTCCTGGAATTATCATGTTTATGAACACAAAGACATCTCAGAATATCATCGTTGACAGGACCAGAGATTCTGCTGTATATCCAGCTCATTTCTGCCCAGAAACCCATCTTTGTCAGGATTTCTCCCCTATTTCCTCTAGAAATCTCAGATCTTCTGGCATTTTGTTGTAGCTTATGTCAATTACACCCGGAATACTCATGTTGGTCAGAAGATTTCTTCTGGTTCCTCGACGAAATCACAGAACTTCTAGGATGTTTTTCTGTATTTTGTCAAAAACATACAAAATACCCAAGTTAGTCATAAGATATCTCCTGGTTTCATCAGGTAATCACAAATCTTGTGGAATTTCCTTTCTGATTTTGTCAAGAACACCGAAGATACCCAAATTGGTCAGAAGATTTCTCCTAGTTCCTTTAGGAAAACAGTCTTCTTGGATTTTCTTCTGTATTTTGTCAACAACGCACAAAGTACGCAAGTAGGTCAGAAGATGTCTTCTGGTTTCTCCAGCAAGTCACAGATCTTCTGAGATTTTCTATGATTTCCTAGAGGAATCAGAAGAAATCCTCTGATCAACATGGGTATCTTGGGTGTTTTTGACAAAATACATAAGAAAATCCCAGAAGACCTGTGATTTCATGGAGGAACCAGGAGGAACCAAATCTGACCAATTTGGGTATTCTGGGTGTATTCGACCAAGTGCACAACAAAATTCCAGAGGAACTGTCATTTCCTGGAGGAAGCAGGTGAGAAGTGCTAACCAAGCTCGGTTCTTGGAAAGATTTGACAAAATGTACAAGGAAATTCCAAGAATATGGGATTTTCTGGAGGAAGCAGGAAGAGATCTGGTCCTGACTTGAATTTTGATCTTGGAGGTGCTTTGCTTTACTGGAAGATGAAAAAGGAAATTCCGGCAGCCATTCAAAATAATGAAATAAAATATTGAAAAAAAATGCTCCATATTGAAACAAATTTTGCAATAATTGCCTACACACTGGATAATTTTTCTTCAATATTGAAATTTTTATGTCAATAAATCTTTGCAATGTGGAGGCAATCCTTATCAATATTGGATATTGAAAAGAAATATTGCAATAAATTTTGTCTAGTGTATAGCCAGCTTAAAACATATCCAAAGTCATTGAAAAAGCTCGGGCGAAATTTGACAAAAATCGAAAAACATGGTTTTGGAGAGGATAGAGGAGAGGTGGGGAGAGGAAGAAAAAACGTCTAGAGATATTTTTGTTTTATTGGAGGTCATCGAAGACTTGAAGTCGATATCCTTACCGTTTAAGCTCCAGAACGGTGACAAGTCGAAAATTATATAACTAACGATTATATAAATAACGATTATATAACTGCTCTCTCTTTGAATTCGAGCAGTAAAAATGGGTTACCTTTTCTGATGAAAACACTTTTTTGCTTTATTTAGAGTTTTCGATTCCGTTGAAGCCCTTTTTCATTGATCGACTAAATAATGTTTTACAATTTTTGTTAGGGATTGTGAATTGTCTTTCTGTTAAGCCCAAGCCGATGAAAATTAGTACATAATAACAGTTATAGTACTGAAAACTAGTGTAAAAAACAATGACATTATACAGTCAAGTGTGCTAATCCTGGCGCTTCGCTATCTGGATCGTTTATGACTAAGCCACTTAAAATAATATTTTTATTTTTATTTCCGTAATATAGTCACTACAGTAACATAATATAGGTAACTATTCAAGTTTGAGAAAAAGCAAAAATAATATTTTTATCCATTAAATAAGTGAGTGTAATCGACTTATTTCAATCTTGTGCCAGCTGGGTTCTTCACTCAAAATTTTCTAGCAGTGATATTTTCGCTAATGACATTTGGTTGATTGAAAACATTTATTGTTTTTTCCTTTTGAAAAAGTAAATTCAAAGGTTAATTAAATTAGGTAAAATTTTGTTTAAATTAGGTAAATGTTTTTTCCTTTTGAAAAAGTAAATTCAAAGGTTAATTTTAAATTCAAAGGTTTAATTAAAAGTGAATTAGCGAAAAGGCGACCCAGTTAGTGCATACTGACTTATTTCAGTATTATCATTATTTTATAAATTTTCTTTAATATTTTTGATAATTTTTTTTATATTACGTTCCTGAATGAAACAGTGAATAATTCTATGGATTTAGAAAAAGTAAAAAAAGAATTTAATCAGTCCAATAACAAGCGTTTAAGTAGCACTTTTCGGAAAACGATCCAGTTACCCCACCTATTTTACTATATTGCTAGTGGTTGAAAGATTATTACTTCTCAAAATTGGACTGACATAGATTGGTGGTATTACAGCATGGACTAATACGCCAGATTATTTTTTGTAGGGACTTGAAGTACTTCTTTTCTTACTCTCATTTTTTCTGATCCTAGTTTTTGATCCCTTCATTCTTAAAGGGTAAAATAGTGACGAAAAATTGAGGGTCCAGTAGAAATATTCTGTAACAGTATGACAATGTCATATGACAAATTCAAAATTATTTTATGTGGTAAATGCGAAAGAACTAATGGAACTAATTGAAAATTCGATTCATATCAATTACAAAGAGTTTCATAGCGCTTTTTCCAATAGTCGTTCAATTCTCACTAGGTTTTAATGTTGTCCTGTCCCTGAATATACTACGACAATTTGTCAAATGATATTGTCATAATACTACAGAATTCCCCTACAGACTGTAGTTTGGGATTTTAAAGGCATTTCCAGACTTAGGTTTTTCGCTAGGGGAAAGTACTCGTCCTTCGAACTACTTCGAACGTTCATGTCTCCGAATAATGTGAATTTCTTTCACTTTTCCTAAGAGACTTACACATAGTTATCACGTAATAATCAATAGATGATAAACTAAGAAATATTTAAAAGCAATTTTTAAGTTTTTTAGGAAAAATAAAAGAAAAATCACATTACTCGATTGCATGAACGTTCGAAAGACGAGTACTTTCCCCTATTCGATTTGCTTTTTTCATCTCTTCTTTCAAATTTAATATTGTCACCTTTTTGCTAACATTTTTTTTTGCTTTATTTTTATTGCCTACCACGAAATTGTAAGAAGCTTGTATCCTATTTGTGGTGGTTTTTCAATCAACTTAAACTTAAACTAGACTAAGATCAAGATCATAAATTAGTTAGGCCGGATGAGTAATCAATTCAGTAATTAAGTTACAGATAGATTAGTCATAAGATTTTGTAGATAAAAATAAAATTAGCATTATGATTTCTCGAAATCCTTAGGACATATATAAACTAATATATTTAAAAAGACTTTCCTTCTCTGTCCGACTCAAAGGACCAAAATGTTTCTTTAACAATGCATAAGAAAGGAACACCATTTGAGAAATGACTGCGGAAAATGGTATTGGAAAAAAGGCAAAATTTTGCTCTTTTCGTTTTGCCTCATTGAGTGGATTTATTATAAAGTCGGTGCCATTTCTCGTAGCCCCATGGCTGGGATGCGTTTGATATAAACCGCTGAAATAGCGCGCTTGTTATGCGATGCGTGACAGACAAACGGACAGACTTGACTTGACTGATGTATGGCAATGAATCATTCGAAGGGCATCATAAATTTGCACACACAAATAGTCCCAATGTTTCTCATCCATACTCTGCAATTTTCTTTCGACAAAATCCCCGTGTGCAGGAATTGAGAATTCACTCATGTGTCTCTCTCTTTTTTCCTTATTTTAAGCAAAAGAAGAAAGGAAATTGCTTTGGGTACCACACACTCTTCCTTGATTGAGGAGTAACCACATATTCAATTTTGTAAAGGTACGGAGGCCTGGATGAGATGCTTCTGGGGCCATCAAATCAACAGGAGAGTCATCACTCAGTGGATTGGCAGACGAGGTAGTGAAGTATCGTTGGATGTCGAGAATTGTCGGCTGGTGATAAAGCACTCCTGATCCGATTTAATTCTATTTAATCAATCAATGTGCGGCAGAGCTGAAAAACGCCAATGCAGACAACTCACTGGCTGCTCTCTGGGCAAAATTATTGCCATTCCATCATGCCATCATCCAGTCTGTGTGCCCATTAGTTGCCTATGGAACTTTGGGGCCGGCATACAGGAGACTCAGTGCCAGCAATAATGTGGGTTTGAGTGTTAATTTGCATTCTGTCGTTCCTCCTTGTCTTCTGCTGACAATATCCATCATTTATCACACTGAATAGGTCGGAAAACTAGGGGCTGATCAGTTCTAATTGTATAACAAAACTTATTGGCTCATTAGTTATCCAGGAAGCATTTTTCTTCATATAATCTTGTAAGTAAGATGCTAATCAGACATTTTCTTAAAACTTGATTGTCATCTCGTCGTCATCATCATTTTTGATCGGCTATACCTATTGGGGTTGCGGGCCCATGACATCCAAATTAGTAGCCCTGGAAGATGTTCGGGTTCGATTACAAGGCGTTTCAAGGCAAGATTCTGAATTTGATTCAGCCACCTTGTCCTAGGTCTACCTCGAGGTCGACACCTCCTCACAATGGCTTCCATGTAGCCATTACTGGAGTGCCGTTATCACCGTGGTAGGCTTGTCATACACCGAGAAAAATGGAATTTATTTAAATTGAATATTTTGCATTTAATGTTAAAAATTCTGGGTAAATATTCGAATCAATTGACTTTTCTTTCAATACAAACGAAATAATTTTGATTTTGAAAGTAATCACAATAATTTCAAATATTTTTGCATTCATACGGAGAATAAATAATTTTTCTTTTAGCGCGAATGTTTAAATATTTGAAATAAATACCTCAGCTTTTGAATCAAAGATAATATATGGTAAAAATAACAATTATACATTGAAAATGAAAAACTACACATTTATATTAAATGTGCAACGTTGTGTTGTCAAAAATAAAATTTTACTTTTGATTTAAAAGTACTGTTTTATGAAATCAAATGCAACAAGCATTTATTTAATGGGTAAAATTTAATATTGAAATTTTTGTATACATCTTAATATTATCTGTATTTATTTCAAATGAAAAAGACTTTTTAAACAATTGTTTCAAAATTTTATTTCAAATGATTATTTTTCTATCTAAACAATAAATGACCAGGTATTAAATTGAATTGTGAGAAACTTTTCTGTATAAAATATGCATTTCATTTAAATGTAAAAATGAAATAACTTTGAGTAAATATTTGATACGAATAGTTTTTGTCGTTAAATATAAATAACAGTGGTTTTTACATTTACTGCAGTCGTCATAATTTGAAAAATATTCATTTAAATTAGGGTGAAAATTAAATTCCTTTCATCATAAATATCAATACGTTTTAAGTGAATAACTACTTATTCTAATCGAATACAATATGTAAAAATAATTACATTTTATTATTTAAACTTAAACTTTAGCCAAATGAAACAACATGTCATTTGCAACTAATTTCCCGGGCTAGAGTCAAATTATTTTTCTTTAAATGGTTATAGCTCCGCTTCTAACTGTCATAATTTGATCAATGAGGGCGTTTTGGTAAACTTTCGTGAAATGCCGATCTCCTTTTAACATCATAAGTTCGTAAAACTACAGTTAGGGGTGCTATAATTAAAAAGAAAACTTTCCAATTTTCTAAGTTAATTAGCTCTGGCTCTATAGCACGGATCGGGCTGAAATTTTGGTAGAGGGAGTGGATTGAGCTAAAAATTCTTCATGAATCTCTCTTAAACATGCCTAAGAAACTTACTTATGTTATAAAGAATAAGGTAAATACCAATTATTAAAGCATTCTTATTGATTAGATTTTTTAAATTTTCAATTTAAAAAAAATGAATGAATTTCGCTCTTAAGTCATCCAAAAATTTAATATTTGGCTGGCGTACACGCACGAACGCAAATGCACGAGGGTTAGTGTATTGTGTTCTTCAAATGACGTGTTTGCATAAAATAAATAATATTAGTTTCTATATGCATTGATTATAAGAATTAATAATTTGAATCAAATTTATATTTATTTAGAATGAAAAACCAATCAAATCTAATACTATTTTTTGAATCAATAGCATAAGTATTTGAAAAAAAGGAAATTACATTCAGATCTATGACTGATTCTATCAGTACGGAAAACATTAAAACGAGTCAGTCTTGAAGAAACCGCTGAGTTGAAAAGTTGTCACACAAATTATTTCCAATCTATTTGAAAATGAAAAAAAAACTAAAAAAATGTTAGAGTGAATAAGTAAACTTATAAAGTGGCAAAAATCGTCAAGTGATCGACAAAGAAATTTGATAAAGTGTTGGAAATCGTTAGATTGGGTAAGTAAAAAAATGTTTGCCAGAAAAGTATTAATCATATTCGGTAAATTAAATTAAATTTATTTCTTCTTTTAAGCTTAAATGGAATGTCAAACCTTTTATTATTTTATTTAAATTTAAAATTCGTCGTAAGAATTTTTTATTATTTAATACTTTACTAACGATTTATAATTTTCAATATTTTTCAAGTTCAATCGATCATCCTGATTGCAAGTCATTGTTGATTGGAAACGTCCGTGAGCAGAAGCTGGAAAATTATCACCATATCTGTTTTATCGAACTACTTTTCTTCAAAAATTCCATCTAGGAGAGACCTAAATAGTATCAAGGTAAGAAAATTGATTTTTTTTTGTAATGCAATAAGAATTACATAATCTGTGAAAGTTAGCATTGATCTTTACAAGGAAATATTGGACCTCGCATAATTTTTTTATTATAAAAATGTTAATTATATCAACTTATTTATGTTGAATATGTATTTTCAATTATCGCTTTGGAAAATATCATACTGGAAAAGTTTTTAATTTCATTTTTATTTTTATTCTTTCTTTTATCAATCGTGGTAACCGTTGAATCCGTTCACTGGGCAAAGGACAATCATTGTCTTTTCCATGGAATTGGGAAAGTGATTCGCAGATAGCAGCAGAACTCAGAGCAAACAGTAAAGGCCGTAAATCTGCAAAACACAACTTAGAAAAGTGAGCGCTGTAATAAAAGTAGACGAGGAGCACTACCACTGATCAAGTAAGTTACATTGAATTATTAAAAATTATTAACCGCCATTGGTGAAAAATAAATACTGTAGCCCTACAATTATTACCTGGAATTATAATTATCACCAGAATAAAAAACGAAATTCTACTAAAGTTTTGAGAAAACAAGATTCTATAATCAAAATTAAATTTTTTATGATTAACATAAAAGGACATCATATTATACGTAGGGGAAAGTACTCTCCCTTCGAACGTCCATGCCTTCGAATAATGTGAATTTTCTTTTAGTTTTCCTAAGAGACTTACACATTTCTATTAAATATTAGTTGGCTTATCATCAATTGTTTATAATTCCGTGATAATTTAGTGTAAATCTCTTACGAAAAACAAAAGAAATTTACATTATTCGAAGGCATGAACGTTCGAAGGGAGAGCACTTTCCCCTATAAGTTTTTTCGAGACTTATTGTTGGGTTCTTTTAAAGATTATGGGATAGGACTATAATTATTCCCACCACTCTATTTTCAATAGCTATTTCCGCTATTTCAATAGATACCATATAGATTCAGATTTTTAATTCCATTTAATTTTATTTTCTGTCTTTCAGATTTCATTATGTCATCGTTTATCTTTACGGGGCAAAAGATAATCAGTCTTTTGAAGTATCTTATTTCTTCTGAATCTGGTAAACACAATTGGGAGAAAGCAGGAGAGCATACATCCAAAAGCTGAGAAGAAGACTTCACGAAACTACTAGAAAGTCGTGCAACACCCCATAGAAATTAATGTAATACAATTTTATTGTGAATACACATTATTTATGTCAAATAAATTTATTTTTGAAATCATAGCAAGAGTTTTTTAAATATACCCTGGTACTGTTATATCTACCCGAGAATATTATTTGATTTAATTTATAGATAGAAATTTTTGATTCTACCCATGAAAGTGTTTAAAATCCACTTTAGAAATAAAGTGCAAATGTATTTGATTTAAAAAACATGTTTTCTTTTCAAATACAGTGCCATTCAAAATAAATACAAATATATTTGTTGTGGCTATGATTACTGCCTTTCAGATCAAATGTAAAAATATTTGAAGTAAAAATCGTCTGTTTTCAAATCAAATAAAACATTAGAAACAAATGTATTTCACCATTGGCTGACGAAAAAAAAATATTTTTTTGATTTTACCCAGAAAAACATTAATACTACCCATAAAATTTTTCTCGGTGACCTGATGACAATCCAAAGTCTCTTCCATTACTCTGGTGCCCTCCGACCCCGGAAACAGCGATTGAAGCAACAGCTTGTTCATTGTCTCGCATTGGTCGTTTCAATCTGTCCGTCATCCGAGGCTCTTTGTTGTGTTCTTTTGCTGACAGGTTACCATGAAAACAGGATGCAAACCTGATACACAGGCCTCCTTACCCAGGAGATACGGGTTTTGAGGTGGTCCTTGGTTTAGTATTTCAGAGGTGTGCAAGAACCGTTTCAAACCGAACAAACGTCAAATGAAATATACACGTCAAAACGCTACCAGAACAAACTTATTTTGACGTTTATTCGGTTTCAACGGTTCCTGCACACCTCTGCACTGAGCTCAAGCAGAAGTAGATTTTGATTCTCCAATAGTGTCTTGGATAAAAGGTAAATGAAACTCTATTTGCACAAAAAGTCGTTTAAGTTCGGAGAA
Organism: Phlebotomus papatasi; assembly: GCF_024763615.1. Classification (NCBI taxonomy): domain Eukaryota; kingdom Metazoa; phylum Arthropoda; class Insecta; order Diptera; family Psychodidae; genus Phlebotomus; species Phlebotomus papatasi. Next base: position 22,814,031 of record NC_077224.1, read on the forward strand.
TTCAAATTCAATTTCGAATTTTCATACTAAATTTTCGAACATGGTGGGAAAATTTACCAAATATTACACTAAAAAGCTGGCAAAGAGTTACTCAGTTATTATGGAGTGATTAAATAATGGAACAAGAACAGTAAGCGTCATTGTTCTCTTTTTTTCCTCACAACAATGTGAAGACCGTCACATTTTGACACTTGAGCACTTCGAAATTCGAACAGGGTGTAACTTTCGCCACCTTGCGGAAGTATTAAGAAGTAAGAAAGTCTCTTTATCTTATAGATAGATCTTATCGTTATAATTTAGCTCCAGAAACCATTTCCGAATATAAATTACGTTATGATTTATGATAAGGCTGAATTTCATTTAAGAATAGGAAAAAAGCTCAATTTCAAAGCTTCCCCAATTCCATGGTACCTTACCACTTCCCCCTACATAAAACCCTCCATAAAAGAAAAATCCGTCACTTTCGTATCTTTATATGGATCATTTCTTTTAAACATTGTCACTCACAGAAAGCACTCAACAGTGACAAGTTCAAGAATTTCCTCTTTAACACAAAGAAAATTTGAGGTGATGATTAAAAAGAAATCGATTGCATTTTTTTACGTGAGAAAAATGTCATGATGGCCACAATTGGGTGAATATCTGTGACAGAAGACATGAGAATCCCATTTCCCGACAAGGTCTTTAATCGTGAGTGAGCGAAAGGCATTCTTGGCAATTGGAGGTGATTAATCAAAATATAATATTGGTTGATTGACGCCTTTCAGGCTTCTGGAATCGATTTTATCATCTTTTTCTCTTTTGCCAATATTTTTACTTCAGGAGATATGCCGGTTTATTAATGCTTTTTTCACATCTCGCCGAAGCTCTCCCTAAACACATGTCAGTTGGAATAAAATTGTGTGTCAAAAGGTAAAATGTGGCGGCAAAAATGGCGTCAAAGACAAGAGGAGATGGCCAAAAGAATCCAATGACAGGCGCGAAATTTATTAGTTTTCCACTCAAACGGCAGTATAGGTATAGTTTAAAAATGAAATATATGACACATTACTGGTATACAGGAGGGTGTACCAATTGCAGTATAACTTTATGGAATACGATTTTTTTTATTACAAAATGATTTTTATTGGTATGAACGAAAAAGTCAGAAATCTTTCAACGTTTGCACTGCCCGTACGTGGTAAGAGTAGTAGGGGAATGTAGGCATGGTTGCAAAGAGCTGACCTATAATTTCTCATCTCGTTTCATGAGCTTAATAATGATCTATCTTATGGGTAAGAAATTATGAACTAGCTCTTTGCAAACATAGAGAAAATTTGCCTTGTTTGAAGGTTCACTCTGTGCGAACCATGCCAACATTCCCCTAATATTGAATCTGCCAGTAAACGTATTGCAAGCTGCCTGAACGTTAGCTTCCGGATCGTAAATCCATTCACGACGAAGGGTTGGCAACAGCTTATTAACACCTGCAATATTTTATTATTTTACAGGAGAACGATATCGAACACCTAAATCATTCCAAAAATTTCGGTAAATAAGGGAATGTTGGCATGATTCACACAGAGTGAATCTTCAAACAACGTAAATTTTCTCTTTGTTTACAAAGAGCTAGTTCGTCATTTTTTAGCCATAAGATAGATAATTATTAAGCTCATAAGACGAGATGAGAAATGGTAAGTCAGCTCTTTGTAATCGAAGAGAAAATTCATATCGTTTGAAGGTTCACTCTGTGCGAACCATGCCTACATTCCCCTAGTGAGGGCAGTAGGGGAGGTTTTGTAGCTTCGTACGAAAAAACTGTCCAAGATTTAAGATTTCTTTACTGAATAAACCCTCTATAACTTGGAATATTTTGTTTTTTCGAAATGTCACTTGAACTGTGAAAAAATTCATAAAATATTACACATCGCAGTTACGATTTTAGGCCAATTTTTTATTTTTGTCTTTTGGACCCAGGAAAAAAGGCCTAGGCTTCCAAATTTGTCGGAAAATGTGAGATATTGGACTAGCTTTTAGCATATCGTCGGTTCCGAATAAGACTATTGTAAGTCTAAAATGCGACTTTTCAGGAGAGAGGTTTAAAGTTTGACAGCTAAAATTTATTTTTATTAATTTCACTGGAATTAATATATTTTTAGCTTTCGAAACTATTGTATCACACTTACGCATTGAATATCTTCTGGTTAACGCTACTTCTAAGTTATTTACAATAAAATTGTGGACTAAAAACTCGATAATCGGGCAGGCTGATTTTCAGTTTTTTTCTTGTAACTTTTCCAGGAATATCTTGATCAATATAAAATTTTCTGGAGCTGTAGATCTAAGGTTTCTGCACCCAATGATACCATCTTTTTATACTACTGTAAGTAGACTTACAATAGTCTTCTTCGGAACCGACGATATGTGACCATGGATGAAATTTATTTAGTAACTTGGGAAAAAATCAACTTTTACGAAGCTGCAACATTACGAAGCTACAACTAAGCCTACGTAATTAACTAGGACTTGTATAAAAAATTTCTGGAGTTCTACATAGAAGACCTAACTTTGGGCGAAGTTCAATTTTAAATTTGTCAGACTATTTCAGCTAAAACTAGGATTAGGGGAGACTGGGGCAAAATTTGTCAAAACGAAAATTTCAATATTCACTATTTTCTGAAATAAAAGAGACTGAGGCTTTAAATTTTTATTATAGATAGCCTTCATGAACCTTCTTAAACTTACAAAGTTTCAAGGGATTCGAAGAAGGATTATGTAAAATAAAAAATAATGAAATTTTGAGCCCTATTTTTGGAATATTTGGCTTATAGAAAATATCAATACTGATTAGCTCAATTTATGCACATTTCTCGTTAAGATAGAGAAAAATTGTCTTCGACAAAGTTATAGAGGAATAAATTTCCTATAAAAGTATGTCTATTTAATATTTTCAACGTTTGCGAGAGTATAACGTCAGAAATTATCCGAAAACTGACAAAATTTGCCCCAGCAATTTTGAGAATCTCCACAAAATCGACTGTTAGAAAATATTTTGAAAATCACATTTCTTTCGAGATAGAGGAAAATAGTCTTCTGCAATGTTGTAGAGCAGTAAATTTCCTATAAGAATATGTTCATTATAAAACGTTTAAGTTTCCTCAGAGCTCGTGAAAGAATTAAATATGCGTTTTGACAAGTTTTGCCCCAGTCTCCCCTATAGAAGAAATTATAGAGATTTTCTTAAGCTTTTTATATATTAGATGAGATCATATATTCTGTCAGTAGAAGAGGTAAAAAGTTTGGAGTGGTATATCTCAGCTCCTGATGAACATAATTGGATGAGTGAACTATTGTTGGAAAGCTTGGTTCATTAGCTTTCAGAATCTGGTATATGTAATTGGCTATGGGTAAATCATGGTCATCCAGAACCATTTATGTCGAAGAAGACACTTTTTGCAGCGTCATTTTTGACCATCTAGGGTGGTGTCACCACTTCTCGCCAGTGACCCACTTCTCGCCACCTATAGTTAAATCGAAGAAAAACCATGTTATACGAGTAATAAAAGAGATATCAGGGAGAAAAGCAACGCTGAATATATTTTTCAATAATATTGTCCAAAATAATTGAATTTAAGCCTTTTCAAGTAGGTGGCGAAAAGTGGTTATTTTTGATTTTTTAACAAAAATATATTTTTTTAGCTAATCCACCGTTAAATTGAGGGACTATTAGTTTGATATATCTAAAGACAACATATCTAAGTAAGTTTGTGTCAAATTTCAGTAACTTTATAATAAGGGTTTAAAAATTATAATTGAATTAGTTTCAGTTTTTCCTAAAAGTGGCGATAAGTGGTTACTCCACCCTACTGCTGGGACCAGGAGTGACCCACAATTCTCGCACTTGGACTGTTCGTTAGAGGAACTCAAAGGGTATAATTTGTAGAAGAAACTTTTTTTTTGGACATCTTACTTTTTTTTATTCATCGACTTTTGCAAGAATTTTAACATTTTACACGCATAGAAAAAAATGACAGAAATCCTTCTATCTCATTTTCTGGACAAACTAATGAAGATATCGACTTGGAATGTTCTAAGTACTCCCCCATAAGTTGATCCAAGGAATCCAAATATCATATCAATTTCATCCCCACGTCTATCCTTCCCCTCCAGAAACCACTCTTTTAGGATTTTTGTAATTTTTTCCTTGCGTGTAAAATGTTAAAATTCTTGCAAAAGTCGATGAATAAAAAAAAGTAAGATGTCCAAAAAAAAAGTTTCTTCTACAAATTATACCCTTTGAGTTCCTCTAACGAACAGTCCAAGTGCGAGAATTGTGGGTCACTCCTGGTCCCAGCAGTAGATGATCAAAAATGACGCTGCAAAAAGTGTCTTCTTCGACATAAATGGTTCTGGATGACCATGATTTACCCATAGCCAATTACATATACCAGATTCTGAAAGCTAATGAACCAAGCTTTCCAACAATAGTTCACTCATCCAATTATGTTCATCAGGAGCTGAGATATACCACTCCAAACTTTTTACCTCTTCTACTGACAGAATATATGATCTCATCTAATATATATTTTTTTCGTAAATACAACGTTACTTCTAATGAAAAATTTTGAACTCAAACAATTTGAAAGAATTATTTTATAGTGTGGCTATGGAACATTTTTACTGAACGGCTTTTTACAATGTTTTAATCTTTAGATAACATTTTAAATGTGTTCAACATAAGAAGTTTTACTAAATTTTATATTCTCCGTATATTTTCTAAAATATCAGTTACTTTTAATTCTTTTTTCATCAAACTTTTTCTGGAAATTCTGCTTTCAATATTAACTTTAGCCGCTAATATGTTCAATATTTCTCTCCAATCATTAAAAGTGTGAATTAAGCAAGCAATTTGTGTCTTGTCCTGAAAATTTACCGCACTTTTAGCCATTGAGTATCGAATGTCAAGCGATCTCTTAATGTTGCCTGTTTTTTTCATGATTACTGGACACAAGAGTCACTTAAATCAGTTTGTAAGTACGGTGCTGCATTAATATACCATAAATTAACGCTGAAATTCAATCGGACAGAGAGAGAGAAAACCTCAGTTCAAAAGCTCAAAATGGTTAATTGCATATTGAATATGAAATTGCAATAAAGAATTGGCAAAACAAGACGTTTAATATATTTTGCTCTGGGGGCAATTGGGTGAGATATTAACTTGAAATAATCACTTACAGAAAATGTCGGTTAAATTGAAATTTTCTTGCAATAACTGTTATGCATAAATTGAGGATAATTGGGTGGTTGAAGGAGGTAGATAAAGACTTTTGAGTGACGAAGGAGTCACCGTCCATCCGAAAATGATGCGTGTAACACGGTTCTTGAATCAAATAATGTGCACCATGGATAATTGCAATTCCTCCTTGTCTGCAATTTGCAAAACCCGGGTATTGTGTACCAAGTCGATGGAGGCTTCATTAGGGGCTTTAGAGGCAGAAAGAGTTGTGCAGACGTGCACCAACAATAGAACGCCAATCGTCAAGTATGGTTGTTTATTTGTTCTTTTTTTCATGCTCCACCATTACCTTTTGGTGGAGTGAAAATGCTGGTAAATAAAATTACACGTTTTACCTGTCCCTTTTGGTGTATTATTAAAGTTTCTCTCACTGCCTCTCGCGATGGCAATGGTACAAAAGTATATGCAATTAGCATCAGGAGGCAAATGACTCTTTTCAGACCTTCTCCATCTTCACTCTTGCCCTCTTGCAAAATGCAAATTTATCCATAATCTGCGGGGCCCACCTCTCTCACCCTCCAGGTGAGAAGGTAAGATGAGATTAATTGACGCTGACCCATTCAGCTCAACAGAGTTGAACATTTTGAGGATGAAAGAAGACATTCTTAATGAAATTATAGAATTCGATTTAAAGTGTTTTTTTGGAGTGAATTTAGCTTATTATCGAGCATTGCTCAGCAATTTCCAAAACAGCTAAACGGTGGAAAATCTTTTATTGTAGGGTAGTGTCACCACATAATCATAAGCTCCAACTATTTCCACTTCTAATAAATTTATAATTTCTATATTTCTACAGTTATTTTTGAAATATCGCAATAAATAATTAAAAATAGAGTAACCAAATACAGTGGAAGCTCAATAGAGTCAACCCCCGATAGAGTAGTCAATCTCCAATAGTCAACAGCTATTTTTTTACTCTACGGACTCCGATGAAGTCAACTTGGACCCAAATTGACACCGATAGAGTCAACTTTTTTTTATTATTGAACTAACAATATTATCATGATATTTTCGAAATTAAAGCCAGTTCTTTTGTGTATCAATGTAACGTTTTCAACACAAGAAAAAACATGTAGAGGAAACTGGGTCACCACCAAACAGGGCTACCACCAAACACTGCGATTTTTTAGGTATAAGATTATAGACTTATATGATACTGTAGGGATGCTTGTCCAGCGAAAGAATGATCCACATAGTTCAAGTACTTTAGAAATGAGAATCTTTTTTCGTAAAATTGTTAGATTTTTATAATTTTTGTCATTTATATACCTACCTGGAAAATGAAATTGAAATAAGTTAAATAAAATTTCACTACACCAGTACTTTTCAACATGTTTTGGGATAATATTTGTGTATTTAGTAAAGAAATTAATATTCACATTTTTTTAAAAGAATAAAAAAAATCAAACACAAAACAGAGTTTGGGGCACCACCAAATAGGAAAATTTCTCACAATTGTAGATGTCGCGAGCGTAGCTTGAATGGAAAAATTTTTCCTCTTGTCTTTCTTACTCTTCCTCTCCCTCTATGTTCGATTTTTGAAATTTATATCCATTCATGGAATTTTCATTCAAAGTTCAGGAGAAATGGGAGAAATATAGTTTATTGAACATAATTTTGCCTTAAATGAGTTTTTAATCAAAAAGTGTCGGATGATTTCTCAATTTTATCAAAAACAAATCTGAAGTTGCAAAATTTGAACTTTAGGTAAAATGTTCGGCACGATTTAGTGGCGCTGCTTACCAAGAAGAAGTCGATTGTTATCAAAATGACCAAAAGCCAGTAGAAAATGTGTTCGTTGCGCATTAGTTTAGTTTTCTGCTGTTTTAGTCATTTATTCTAAATGTTGCAGTGTTTTTTTTTTTAGAGTTATTCACATTTTTTTTTATAATAATAATTAATAATTTGTAGGACTTCATTTGTAAATTAGGCTTAAGAGCCTCTCTATACAGGCAAGGTAGAATGTTATTTTTGCAACGGTTAGAGATTTTTACAAATTTGCTGAGTAATGCTCAACGCACAATAACTTTTGTTTTGTAAACTTGTTTTTGACATTTCAATGAGAGTGAGTGAGATCTAGATCTAGTCATCTCGCTCATTCTCATAAGAAATTTTAGAAACATATTTACAAACAAAAGTTATTGTGCGCTGGGCATAAAGCACGCTGGTCAACAGCTTGTAGGGGCAGAGAGGTGAGATGTTCATCAGAGAGAATATTTCTCGAAGCATCCAAGGAATCCAAGATTGATAATCTGAGCGAAAGAGCTTGCACGCATAACTGACGGGTGCTAGAGCGAGTTGACTTCTTGACGAACCAGAGCAGATGCAATTGTGTTATTTTTTGATACCTTCTTTATAATTAAGAGTTGTGGTGAATGCCCAAAATAACTCTAATGGGTGAGAAAATGAGCTGTTTACTGGTGCCCCAAAAAGTGTTTGGTGGTACCCCGGATGGTTGGAAAATATCGAAAAGTGCTTCGTGAAACAATTTTCCTTTTTCTGGAAAACTGTATTGTTTTATATCAATTTTATATGCATTAATATGCAGCTTATACCTAAGACGATAACATGGGAGTAGCAACATTTTTCTAAAATTTACAGTTCTCTTGGAAAATTTAGTCAGAAACGCATCTTTAACACTCTAACGGGTAAGACCGCCTCCAGGCGGTCTTCACAAAAATCACATTTACAGCGACAATAAATGTTTTATTTATTTAAAAGTGCTATAGTGTCCTCGGTAATAGTATTATAAACATCTCTTGAAAGTTTGAACTCATTTTGACTCTTCGTTTTGTTACTATTCCCAGTTTTGTGTGACAGGTCAGAGAAAAAGCAACAAAAAATATTTGTGCAAAACAACTCATTTCCAATTTCCATAAAAATACCGATTTAACGTTATCTGAATAAAATAAATTCATTTTTTACTGAAAGACATGTCATTCTACTTTGATAATTTATTTAAAAAATTTGAAAAAACTAAAAATGTGAATTTTAGAAGCAAAAAGAGTTTCAAAATTTTTTTTAATATTTTCTCACTTAGCGCCTTAACTAAAAAAGATAATGAAGGATGAATGGTTTTTCTACTTTATTGGATCATAATTATCCTAGAAATCATTGTTTTAGAACTTTTTTCGCATATTAAAGAAAACACCGTTAGAGGGTAAAAAAGTGTTTGGTGGTACCCCAGTTTCCCCTACATAAGTACATAGTGATTTTATGATAAAATTCGTATATTAACAGGTGTAAAATTAACATTAAAAAATGTTGATATATTTTTACACCTAAAAAGTGTTAAAGTTATGAGGAAAATAGGTTAATCGCAGCCTCTTTTTTTCTCAGTGTGCGAAGCAAAAGTTTGATTTTTTTTATTTGGTATTGAAAGTGGTCGCTACAAGGGGAGGGGTCGGAAGGAAATGAGAGTGATATAACAATCCTCAGGTTGACTTATTAGGGGGTCTTCTGTAGACTCCAAGCCGATATCTCTTCCCAATTAGCACCCATATTACAGAAAATGATAAAAAATGGTTTTATTGCTCTTTTTGTGAAGCTTAGAGCCATAGTTATGGCATAATAGAAAGAACTATCAATCTTCTTTTATACACAAGAATTTTAAAAGAAATTCTAGTTAATCACGTTAATTACATTAGAATTTTCAATAATTTAGTATCTACCAGAGCTTTTATAAAAAAGCGAGAAAAAAACAAATTTTTAAGATACTATTTCCTTATCTTGACTTCGTGTATGGACCTCAATATTATCACATACTTAATATAATTATTAATAATAAAAACATTCCATAACATCATTCCTCAATCTCCAACTTTTTCCCAAACATACGACTTTTTGGGCTAGAGGCTGTAGAATTTATGGGTTAACTAAATAAAATATTCAACTATCGTGTTGAATTCATCAATGATCTAGTACAAACATAAAATAATACATCCTTTATATCAAAATTTTACATTTTAATTGATTTTTTTTGGACTCCAATAGAGTCAACAGGCCTGGAAATTATTAGTTGACTCTATCGAGGTCCCACTGTATTACTTTTCGTTTTGGAAAAATACACTAGTAGTATTAAAAAATTCCAACTTAAACGAATTTTCTGAAAAGCCTCAAATGATGACATTTTGAGACATCATCGAATGTATCTGTCTTTATTACTTACTAAAAATAGTGAGAAACTTATCAACTCTGAGAGTTGTTGTGCCTGGACAATTCTGTGAGATTTCACTTCTTTTTGAGAGGCGAACATTTGTGGATACATTAAATACTAAAGTCCACGCTGGGTGCACGATAAATTGGATTGACGGTAATTTTCTTGCAAAATTGCCCGTGAGTTTCATTCACCGTAAATGGTTGTGGTTGGAGATTTAACAACAAATTATACACTATGACTACCATGAACATATATAGACAGATTAAACTACAAGCCAGTGATGATTGTTTTAATTTTAAATTGACTCAAAAAGGTGTAAAGGTGAATGAGATGTTAATTGATGAATTGCTACAGAATGTCTTGTTTTATTCGTCAAGATTTTCCTTCAACAGACATAGACATATAGAGTATACGTATATATATAGGTAGCCACAGAGGAGGATAGAAGTGCGGAAAATAAAGCGCAATACTTACCACAAATTTCCGACATTTTCACTGTGCAAAAGTCCCAAGTGGAAAATTGCCACAGCAGCAAATCGCACAAATGTTCTTAATTTCTTTTTCACTTATTTTATGTGACACTGAGAGAAAACATATCCCTTCCATTTGGGAAAAGGGATGCCATTGAGTATTTGTGGAATGGGTGTTGTGTGGAGCACATATTTATACAACTTATAAAAGTGCTATAACAAAACATATTTTCTCCTCTATAGTGTTATACTTATTTCCCGAAGAAAAAAAAAGGGCAAAAGAATGTAGAGTGGGATAGATTTTCCAATGGATGGAGGAATTTTCTTTGTATATGAAAGAAATACAGAAGGCGGAAATATATAAACATGACAGCATGTTGTCATAATGCCAATGCAAAGACAATTTTCTGTCTTCTGTAGTTGGGCGATATCATTTGGGAGGATAATATGAAAATGTGCAAGATTTAGAGCTTAGCTAAACATTCTGTTCCACCACTGATCTACAGTAGAACCCGGCTATAGGCCATCGCTCTATAGTCCACAATTTATCGACAGTTGATTTCAAAACACTGATTTTAAGTTAGGTTATGTTTTTTAGTACGCGACATGAAATGTTGTTATAATTATTTTAATATTTTTGGCAAACTTTATTGAGTAGTTGTGATAATTGTGATTCATAATGAAGAGAGCTAATATCAGAGCTAATATCAATACTAAAAGTCGTTGATAAATTTAAAAAAAAGACATGGACTATATAGTGCGACCCAAGTGTCAAATCTACAACCAAATATAACCTATAGCGAGGCTCTACTGTAATGATAAGGAATTGCTGATATAAAACCATTTAAATTTTTATTTTGTTATTGACATAGACAAAAGTCAACATTTTTATAATTGAATTGTTCTGCTTGAATTTAACATAAAATAGATTTTTAAAATTGACATTAAATAGTTGATCGACTTTTAGGGCTGACTTTTAGGTGCGACCGTTCAAATGCTGTTTCGTAATTATTTATTATAAACCGTGACTATATTTTATTCGTATAATTTCATTGTAAATAACGGGGATCTCAGTGGCGCAATAGGCAAGACCATTGGATATTGGGCGGATGAGATATCTGAATCAACTCTCAAAGATGTGAGTTCGAGTCGCGCCCGGTGCAAACAACTGAATATCCTGAAAATTTTTCAATGTTAATTGTATTTATGTACAGATTTTTTTTCACGGAGTTAAATGGAGTCAACAGGCCTGGAAATAATTAGTTAACTCTATCGAGGTCCCACTGTATTACTTTTCGTTTTGGAAAAATACACTAGTAGTATTAAAAAATTCCAACTTAAACGAATTTTCTGAAAAGCTTCAAATGATAACATTTTGAGATATCATCGGATGAATCTGTCTTTATTTTTTACTAAAAATAGTTATATAATAGTTATATATAGTTATAAAATAGTCAATCAAAGCAAGTGATACTCAAACCATACAGTTCTTTTGCAGTGGGGATTGGAAATATTCCTGCCTCCACCCAGAATTGAACTGGGGACCTCTCGTTGACTTGAAGCTATTAGATGCCACATCCTCTGCTTTACTTACGTAAAGCAGAGTACTTGCTACACGACTTTAACCAATTGCATTGTGCACTGCAATACCTGAAAAACACATTTTCATTGTGATAGGGTGATTTGTCTAAAGCGAGACATTTTCGAAAGTTGGACAAAGCAGTGTGGAATGTGAGACACCTCCTTAAAAACTTGATAATAAATCAATTAAATATTTAAATTTTCGATAAAAAGATTATTAAACCTAATTTTATGATTATTTTAGAAGTTAAAAATGCAAAAATCGTTATAAAACAATCAAAGAGTGACTTGCAAGAAAAATTTAAAAAATGTATTGCATGCGTGATATTCATAACCTTGACACAGTAGTTGTCATTTTCTCTGTTTCTTATGGAAGTTGCTAGGAAAATATCAAAGTGTTTTGTTTGATTTGTCGGCATTATTTGTGAAATATTATTAAGTCCGTAGTGAAAATCAACGGACATACATCCATTTAAAAGGCGAATAAAAAATATTTGTGAAATATTACATTTAAAAAGGAGAGAAAAGTGATTTAATTTCGTGTTGCTTTCAAAACAAGTTTTATGAAATCTTGAACAAGCTAATTTTGTTAATGAATTTGGCGGTTTTATGCAGTGAAATCATGTTAATAGGGACGACAAAGATCCTTAAGTACCCGGAGAAATAGTTGCAACAGCAGTTAGCAGCTGATAAGGAGAAAATCTCCTGGAAAAGGCTGCAAAGATTTCCAGATCAGAACAGAACAAAACCTCTTTTTGGTTCGACGTCCAGGAAGTTCTTGGTAATTAGCGTTCCCCAACTGTTACCCGGATATAAAGGAGGGATTAGCATAACCATCCAATGTGCAAGTATACACAGAAAACCCTCAACATTTGATTTTCTACATATTTCGTGTAATATTTTGTCATTAATATTACTATGTCCAACCTTCCAAAAATTTTTGTCCATCTTTTCAAAATCTTAATATTAATTTGATGGAATATTCCAATTAATTGGTTGAAATATCTATCAGAAACTGTTAAAATTCTGTTAGAATATTTCACAAGCAATCTCAAGATGTGAAGAAAATGAAAAAAATATATATTTATTGGGATTAAAAATGCATTTGAAATTGAACTTTTTCTTAAGTGTCTCCCTTTCCACAATCCACTTTATAACGTACTAAAATGCACCTTCTCTGTCCAAAAAAAAACTCCGGGGGCACGGAAGAATCATCCACAGCGCGGGCGGAGAAGGCGCTCCTGGATGGTCTACACTGGACTTTGCACGACTCTGCAGCATGATTTACATTGTAAAATCTATATCCCGATACAATTAATAATAAAAATTGTAATATTAGTCTTAATTTTTGGTTAAAATATATTCCTAATAAAACTGGAAAAGTAATTTGTTTCAAAAATAAAGATATTTAGGACGAAAAAAATTTAAGAATTTAAGTATTGTCATAAGATAGTCAGTAATTAAGGGACAGTAGCAGAACATATTTTGTTTTAATATGTTTCATATTCGTTTATCAAATGTCTTCTGAGAAAAAAATCAGCCGCGTGAACTGCCCCACCCTTCCCTAATTTAACTTTTTAGGTTTATTTTTTCCTTTGTATTTACCTATAATATTATATTTTCCAAATTATATTTAATACGATTAGGGGAAAGTACTCTCCCTTCGAACGTTCATGCTTTCGAATAATGTGAATTTTCTTTTAGTTTTCCTAAGAGACATAAATTATCACATAATTATCAACAATTGATAATAAACTAACTAATTTTTAATGGAAATGTGTAAGTCTATTAGGAAAAATAAGAGAAAATTCACATTATTCAAAGGCATGAACGTTCGAAGGGGATGTACTTTCCTCTATATGCTTTCATCGACACCAAGTGGAATAAGACGTGAAATTTAACCATGAGTGCGATTTGTGACCATGGATGTTAAATTGCAAGTAATAAATTAAACTGTCACTGGATGCCATCCTCCTCAATTCCCAAAAGTGAGGGAAGTTTCTTGAAGATGATGGTCGGAGGAATATGAATAATATTCCCCAATTCAAATCACAAATTGCCACCATCTCTGTGTTGTATTGTCACCTCGAGAGGCGACAGCGATTTGTCGTCTTTTGTGTCATGAATAAGTGTCGTTTTTAGTTCCTCTCCATCCCCCCCACCCCCCAAGAAATCCGCCCATTGTGGCTGGTGGAAAAGCAGAGGGTTGACTTTTCACGGGAAACGGAAGAAAAAGCAGCGTCTTAATTGCTATCATTTCTTAAAATTCACCCGCGGCGAATGCTGGATGAATGAGGGGGAAGACACCTTACAAATGATCACCAGCAGTGGCACCAAGAGACTGTAATTTGAAGATCTCAGTGAAGCCTGGAGGGGCTCACGATGATGTCGCTGAAAGACACGCGGCGTAACCAAAGACAACCCCCCGGTACGATGAGCAATTTATAATATCCATCATGTGCCTGCGACAAGAAATACCTCCCTTTGTCTTCGCGAACCAACAACCACGTCCTTTTTGGGCGCTGGAGGATGATACGCGTCTCCTGGTTCGCCCGGAGATGCAATTAATTTGTCAGTTTGGGCCAAAATTTATGACTCTATTATTATCATATTTTTCCTCGTCGCCCCATTCTCCAAACCACCGATGGGAGTGTATGATGGGAATTCACGGCTCTGGTATTATGACGTCTCTGGGGAGTTTGAGAAGTCACGACGCAGAGTGGAAGGAGCCGAGTCAACATGTTAACGATTGTTGCCTTAATGCAAATTGAATGGAGAAGAATTTAATACCACTTCATCTTTGACTCTCATGGTTCGTTTTGCCTTTCTTCTGACTGGGTGTACAACCTTGTGTCAAAAACACAAACCTTCCTCTCACTGATTTACTAATCTTCCCTGAGGGATAACAGTGCATTTATAATTCTACGTGTATTAAATTCGCGTACAAAAATGTCCTTAAAATCATATGTATTTTGACATTGACAGCTCGAATTTGTCAGGTGCCTATATTTAAAATTACAATTTATTTTCAAATAATACATCTTATATAAAATGTTTATACTTGTATTAAAATCTTGACTTGCGAAATGTCACTTTTACACTAGATCTTGACATTAAGAACCTCAAACTGTCAACGTCAATACGCAATACAAAGTAAAATGTCTAACATTAACTTGACTGTTTGCGTTAACGAAGTGCAATGCTTCGTGTATTTTTTCAGCGATCTAGGGTCGAAGGAACACATCTTCGGCAGGGAACCCCTATTGACACATTTGTCACTATGCTGAAATTTATTTAATGCATCCAATAAAATCTAAGTAATATAACATTTTTTTCATTAATCCGCATTTTCCGAGTACGAGATCTTAAAATGTCAATAGGTGTTCCTTTCACCCTATAGGTCTGAAGTATAAATCTGGTATAAAACAAAGCAAACATATATTTCTAATTATAAGTTTGACCGTTATATGGGCTTCAGACCTAAGGCTTAGCCATATGGCTTAACTGCTCTAAATTCTTATCAATCACGATTTTTTGGAAAAAAATAACTTAGAATTGGATTATCAAAGTTAAGTGACCCATACACAGCGAACAGACTAGAATTTTCTACGTGGTGATTGCTTTTTTACGCCTTCATTGCTTTTTTACACGTGGAAAAGATATTCAAAAAATTGCGGCACCAAACCAATTCTTGCACCAATTTGATGTCTTTTCCATTCTCTGAGACAATATTCTTTAAAAAGAAAATGCTAGTAAAATTTGCCAAATATAAACACCTCGAATCAAGAGCAAACAGCAATTGACCGGTCAATTGCTCTTTGCTCTTTTCTCAAGGTACTTATAAACGGGCAATTTTACTAATATATCATTTTCTATTTGAAGAATTGTTTCATAAGGCATAAAAAATATCGAATTAGTGCAAAAATTGGTTTAGTGCCGCAATTTTCTCAATACTTTTACCACGTGTAAAAAAGCAATGAAGGCGTAAAAAAGCAATGACCGTGTAGAAAAGCCCAGTCTGTTCGCTATGATTAGGTTCTCAAAAAGCATAAAAATTGCATGCTATTTAGGATTTGAGACTTTCTGAAACTAAGCTAAACCTCTAATCTGAAGACCGATTTAGGGTCAAAACTATTTTAAACACTTTCATTAGGCTAAACTCTGAATTTTTAATGAAAATTCCCTAAAATAACTTTACATAAACAGGGAGTTCCGCTTTGAATGAATTTTTCGGGAACGAAAAAAAACGCGAATTCACCAAAGTAACACAGTAATTAGATTACAGTAATTAGTAGTTATTAGATTCACTTTCAAAAAGTGTTTAACGGCAGCTAGTACTTATTCTATTTGTTATGTACTCAGTAAGAAATATTAGGGGAAACTACTCTCCCTTCGAACGTTCATGCCTTCGAATAATGTAAATTTTCTTTTAGTTTTCTTAAGAGACTTAAACATTTCTATTAAATATTAGCTCGGTTATTATAATTATTATTATTGTTATACGATTCTTTCGCATATTTCCAAAGGAAACTGGATTTTAACGTATTGTAATTTAAATAGGCGAAGCAATCGTATAACAATGTAGCCCCACAGCTCAAAGTAGCCCCACCTCCCCCTATTTAAATTTGATGATTTTGTGGTTGACCTTTCATATTCCACGCGTAATATTACCTCTTGATTAGCAGAATTTGAGTAGGATGCTGCACTATGTAGAGAAATTTTTATTAATATGCAGAAATGGGCAAAACGTGCATTCCTACTGAGTTCGAGAAATGAGAGTGGGTTAGACTAGTCTTTGGAAGACTATCATCTCTAATGCTAATTGATCTTACGTTTGGTGGTGTCACGCGATTTGCGAGCGTGCAAGACGTTGAAGCTCATGATGGAGTCTCCTCTCCACAGCCAATCAATTAACATGCGAAATTGCGAGCAAAAGAGCCTGGATCCCGGCTTAAATGTAAATTATGCAGTGTGCATACAAGTCATTAGCATATTGTGCTTCGGAAAACAAGCATACGTCTATTATTTGCCTCAATCGATACAATAAACAACAACGAGGGGCTAAAAAGTGCCCAAGTGGCCAAAGACGGGAAGCTCGCAATTCACTGACTTTGATGGACGTCTCTCGCCAGAAACAAACGATCAATGGGTTTGATTGACAATTTTCCATGGACATTCAAGTCAACTGATCACTGTCGGCTCCTTCTCTCATGTCCTCCACTGCCAATCTGCATCCCACATTTCGCCACTGTTGCCAAAATGCCGAACCCCATTGATCAGTATGCGCAATTGATATGCCCGCGAGGCACTTTTTTTCCTTCCATCCCATTCAAATCCATGCGGATTCCGCGCCAATCAACACGGAAAGGGAAGATTGACAATCACTCAGGTGGAAAATGACCAGAGGAATGGGAGATATTTCATGCAGAAAGGTGAAATTTTGCATTGTAATGCATCCAATGGAATATTTTAAATATTTTTTTCTCAAAGTAGCGCTTACCTTTGATAAATCAGATTAATTAGTTTACTTTTTATCTGTGTACTGAAATATATATATACAGTGAGTGTCAATAGTTTGTTGCCTAATGGATGTTTGAGAAATCAAGTGAAAAAAATGATAGAAAAAAATACTTTTCCAAATTTTTCTTTTTGCAGATGAGTTCTTTGTAATCCGTAGATATTATTTATATTTTTCAAAAAAAATAATTAATTTTATTTCATATCAAAAATAATTGTTTTCCAAAAGTTGGTCATTTTTGAAAAATCAAAAGTTTGTTGCCTCATCAAAAAAACTAATTCAAAATGGTGAAAACGTGCAACCAACTTTATGTAAACCGGTTACATTTTGAGCTTATGTCATTTGATAGGCAAATGGTGGATTTGTACATTTTTAAGGCTGTCAATGTTAAATATATAGGTGTAAGAGTGATGATAAATAACAAGAAATAATCAGTTTTTTGATAATTCATAATTTAGGTTATAATGGCAAATTACAAAAAGTTGAAAGGTGGGATATTGTCCAGAGATACTGCTGGAAGGAATCGGCGTCGCTTAATTGCCAAATTTTATGGAAATTCATGAAAAGTTATACATAAAATGGTCAAATATTATAGTTATGAGGAACGAGTACATCTGAAAAACGCTACTGGTAGACCCAGGGTTTCAACTCAGAAAGTCGATAACCACATTATAGGTATCTCTGATAGTAACCCCATGATGTTTGCTTCAAAAATTCAAAGTCGGCTGGTTACACAAGGCATACAGGCTTCAAATGCTTCGAAAATCAAACTCAAAATGAAAGAAAATATAAGAATAGGTACTTGGCTCGCAAGATTCCATTGGTAAGCAAAACCAAACTGCGTAAGAGGTTGTATTTTTACGTTTTTAGCATGCTCCAAGTGAATTTACAACCTTTTAACCAGATTGGTTTTGTTTACCAATGGAAACCTGCAAACCAAGTAATTATTCTAACCACTTTCATTAAATTGCGGTTGGTTTTGAAGCCTGTATGCCTTCTGTAACCAGCCGACTCTGAATTTTTGAAGCAAACATCATGGGGTTACTATCAGAGATACCTATAATGTGGTTATCGACTTTCTGAGTTGAAACCCTGGGTCTACCAGTAGCGTTTTTCAGATGTACTCGTGCCTCATAACTATAATATTTGACCATTTTATGTATAACTTTTCATGAATTTCCATAAAATTTGGCAATTAAGCGACGCCGATTCCTTCCAGCAGTATCTCTGGACAATATCCCACCTTTCAACTTTTTGTAATTTGCCATTATAACCTAAATTATGAATTATCAAAAAACTGATTATTTCTTGTTATTTATCATCACTCTTACACCTATATATTTAACATTGACAGCCTTAAAAATGTACAAATCCACCATTTGCCTATCAAATGACATAAGCTCAAAATGTAACCGGTTTACATAAAGTTGGTTGCACGTTTTCACCATTTTGAATTAGTTTTTTTAATGAGGCAACAAACTTTTGATTTTTCAAAAATGACCAACTTTTGGAAAACAATTATTTTTGATATGAAATAAAATTAATTATTTTTTTTGAAAACTATAAATAATATCTACGGATTACAACGAACTCATCTGCAAAAAGAAAAATTTGGAAAAGTATTTTTATCTATCATTTTTTTCACTTGATTTCTCAAACATCCATTAGGCAACAAACTATTGACACTCACTGTATATATATATGTAGAACCCCTAACGCCGTTATCACACTTGCACATTAAAATTTTAATGTGATTCACATTAATTGTCGCTTGTGAGCGTCCAAATATGTTATTTGTGTCTTTGAGTCACTTAATATTTGGGGTTTTTCTATTTATTGATAAAGAAGTGGACTGGGACTGCAAAAATAAGTTGAAATTTACCTAAAGCATAAATATTTTTCACATTAAAAAATTCAAGACAAAATTGCATTAATTTTTCGCATTAATGCTATAAATCAATTTATATCAAATTTTGCGGGCCAAGTCTACCTTTTTATCAACAAATAGATCAAATTTTGAATATAAAATGATTGAAATACACAAATTACACATTTGGACTCTCACCAGCTACAATTAATGTGAATCATATTAAAATTTTAATGTGCAAGTGTGATAACACAGTAAGTCTTACTTGTATCTTAATGATATTTTTTTCAAATTTATAAGTCACGAATTTAATAATAATAATAATTGACATAATATTCCTAAGATAATATAAATGTCTAGTGTGAATTCCTTAAAAATATAACTATACATCTGTGGAATATAGCCCCATAGAAAAAACAAAGTTTCTTTGGACAAGGAGGAAGATTTCTTGTACAGAGGAAAGGCTCATAATTTTGGACAGTCTGCTTATAAGCATCAATGTTCCAAGTTTGAAGTACGATATTTTCAATACTAATTGATTTTTTTGTTACTTTCTTTTTAGAAGGGTTGTTTTGAAGTTTGGCGAGCAGTTTATCGTCTTTGGTTTTAGTAAAATCATTTTTAATAAGTTTAAAATTGAATTGATATGTAGAGGTGAATTTGACTAAAATTTTGGACACCTTGGCTGTATGTTTGGACAGCTAGTCCGCCTCAATGGGATGCCTATTGTTCTCTATTTCAAGAACCTAACTTACCAAGTCCTATTCCTGTTTATGTAAGGCAACCGTATAATGTCACAAAAAGTTCAGAAACTTTCCATATCATTCATTAAAGTGAGTTGACTTCGGTACTCCAAGTACGCGCGGATTCGCACACCCTGGTATTTCCGGAAGCATTTTAGGACTTTTCTCACTACATATCGTTCATAGAGATAATCCTACTTTGTTTCTCCGGGCATCCTAGTCATCACACAAGCCAAAACTCCACGAAATTTCGAGAGAAAACACCTGTCCAAAATGAAACGTATCACTTCACTGGTCAATATCTAAGAAAATTATCCATTTTTCACACGAAAAACGTAATTCACCAGGCAATTTTCACTTCAGGTCAAATGTACAAATCACTATTAACAAGAAATCAACACAATATTCAACGAATATTTAATAATAGGGTAACTGTACCAAATTCCGGCCAGCTTGCAATTTCGTCTACTTTTTTTGTTGCTCAAACTTCCATGAACTTTTAGTTTTTTTTTCATACTCCAGAGATTATTACCATTCAAAGAATACTTAAAAATGGTGCTTCGATGAACGAGGTAATGTGAAAAAGACTTTGAAAGAATTTCGGAAGCTCAGGGCACTATGAGAATCAAGGTGGTCGAAATAGACCACCAAAGCTATGTTTGCATTTTTGTTCATTTTAAAATACATGAAGAATGATTTTAGGGAAAATAAAGACGATAAACTGTCTAAAACGTTCCAAGTAGCAGCTCTTAAAAAGAAGTAACAAAAAATTTAATATGTATTAAAAATATTATAATTCAAATTTGAGACTTTGGTGCTTGCAGGCAACTATGCCCAAATGTGGCACACTTACCCTATCACTTAAAAATATCGAGGATAGATTGTTAGTATTTCACCACAGCTAAATAAGACAGAAGCTAACACTATGTTCTGTCATATTTTTCGTAAGCAATAGCTCACACTGAATTTTCAAAGAAGCAATTTTAAATCAAATCATATTCAAAATTTAAAGAATTTAGTTTTAAAATCTTCCAAAAAGAGCAAATATTTAGATAGTATTCATTATACATCAAATATTGGAATAGAAATTCATAATTTTAATCAATTTATTCTTATTAGTGTCCAATTTTACCCTCAAAGTGTCCAAAATAAGAAACTGGACAAAATTATGACCCTTTCCCCTACTTGAGAAATTTCCACTCTTTAGTGGATAATTTCTCACAAAAAATATTTTTCAGCAGTATTTATTGACATCACGCAGGCTTTTGACAAAGTCTGGCATGAGGGTTTGTTGGTGATGATTAAAACTTGCATGCCAGCCCAATTCCATTGTGTGTTATCTTCTTATTTACGAGAAAGAAAATTCCACGTGAAACATCGTACTGCGACTTCTGAGGCGCGTTGCATTAGGGCCGGAGTTGCGCAAGGAAGTGTTTTAGGCCCGGTTCTATACCAACTCTACACTTCTGACATTCCAGTTCCCGATGAAGTGATGTTAGCGACGTATGTCGATGATACTGCAGTGATGTGTTCTCATCTTAATCCTAATACTGCATCCAGAATCCTACAAGATGCCCTAATCCTTTTGGAGGCCTGGTTCAAGAAATGGCGAATTCGCATTAACAGCAGCAAATTTGGTCATGTGACGTTCTCTCTTATGAAGAGAGAGTGCCCTAGGATACAAATTAATGGCTCTCACATTCCGCAAACTAGATCAGTTAAGTATCTGGGTGTTCACCTGGATAAAAGGCTGACATGGGCCGAGCACATTACAACCAAAATCAAGAAATTGAAAATCACTAGTGCAAAGTTATTTCGGCTATCAAGACGTCAATCATCTTTGTCTCTGCATTGCAAAGTTTTGATCTATAAAATGATCCTCCAACCCGTTTGGATGTACGCTGCTCCTATCTGGGGATGCACTGCGAATACCTTAATTGACAAACTGCAATCTTTCCAGTCCAAATGGCTAAGGAAAGCCATTGGTGCTCCGTGGTATAATACAAATCACTGCATTCATCGCGATTTAAGGATGGATACAGTGAGGGAGTCTATCTCTGAAGCAGCTGTGAGATACAACGTACGTATCCGAGTTCATCCGAATCCCCTTGCAACAAAAGTGTATCATAATTGTGACTTTAGAAGACTGAACAAAGTGGATCCTGGCCAGGTGATGTGTAGGTGGCAGCCTAAGTGATATTTTTTCTATTTTTTTTTTTTTTTTGAATTTATAGAAGTGATTTTTTTTCTTTTCCTCTAAGTCGGAGCATTGGCCCCGTCTTAGACTCCTGAAGTTACTTCCCCTGCCATTTATTTACATAACCTGTGATAATATGTAAACTGAAATTATGTACTTATTATTTTTTCATTCCTTGAAAAGACAGATTGTACAATAAATCACGACGAAAAAAAACTTACCCTCAAAGTGTCTAAAATTAGTAACTCTTCAAAATTATGAGCTCTTCTCCTAACAAACGTTACCTTGGTTTACAATTAGTTTTTATAAAACAAAATGTATCTAAATATAAAAATATGTAAATATTGCTCAAATATCATATTTTAAAATGTGTGTCGTTAAAAATTTAAAAAATTAATATAGCTTAAGGATCTTTCAATTTAAATTTACATAAAGTATATTGTTACGTTATAAGTTTTGACATCCTAATAATTTTACATAAGGGTAGAATGGCCTAATTCAGAACCAACTCCAAATGAAATATTTCTTTAAAACTTATCAACATGACTGGATTCTAAATTTACCTAGATTATTGTTACATGGGCAATAATATAAATAAAACTACAATAGGGGAAAGTTCATGCCTCCTAATAATGTGAATTTTCACTTCTTTTTCTTAAGAGACTTGCACATTTTTATTAAATATTAGTTAGATTATCATTAATTATTGATAATTGCGTGATAATTTTGTGTAATTCTCTTAAGAAAAATAAAAGAAATTCACATTATTCGAAGGCATGAACGTTCGAAGGGAGAGTACTTTCCCCTATATAAATCGTAGTTTCAATTTAAAAGAAAAATCAGTAATAAATTATGAATTTTACTTTTTAACGGTCTACTATTGGAAAACAATGATATTTAATAATGTATTCATGTTCTGGGAACATAAATTCAAATAAATTTAAGCATATATTTGATATCCTAAACAATATTAATACAAACATTTTATATTCGTGAGATAAATCCCAGAAATATTTATTGGATTGGCTGAGGAGCACAAAAAGCTTAAAAGAAAAGAATTCTAATGCATTCTTGACTTTTGTGTGCAAATTTCATAGAATTCTTAACCAATGTTTGAGCATAATAGCCCAAAAACTATTCACAGGTCTCCTTTTGGACCCATAATGGAATGTCGATAGGAGACTTTGTACAATTTATGGTTTGTCGGTAGGTGAAAGAAACTGGCAAATGCAATCAAAAGGGCCTTCCAAAGAGTGAGCAAAGCGGTGCATTCTCTGCATTTTTACATATCATTAAGTCCTGCCCGAAATCACCGTTTTCGCGGATGAGACAATAGAATATCATCCTGTCACACTGTCCGGCATGTCAGTCATTCAAACGCAAAAATACGCAATCAGACCCCAAAAACTTTTCAAGTTTTGCCGCTCCTACCGTTGGAATGATTAGAATTGCAAAGAGTTGCGCCTCGAGAATCGGACCCATTTTTGTCAGCAGAGAATAATCAATAAGGGACCATTTTTAGTCGACGCGTCAATTAATTATTGCACAATGTCCACCTTGCAGATGAATTTAAGTGATGGTTTTTCGCATATTTCACTCGAAGACAAATACCAATGATGCATTCTCTGTCTTTTTCTGGAAATGCCTGCAGGACCTCCAAAACTGATATTGAGAGACATGACTGAAATTCCACTATCAAAAATTCAGTGAGTTCAAATGCCATTTATTAATGAAATATTCATTTGGTGGTCATAAATCAATTCAAATTCACCAAGATGGACAGTTGGCAAGTGAATAATAATTGACTGGCATTTCTCTGACCCAGAGCAAATATGCAAATTGACTGTATGATCTCACAAGGGGCTGCATTTTTCTTTCTTCTGACAAAATTTATTGCTGCAGATTTTCAGTTTGACCATCTCGATGTTGATTTGCAGTAAATTGACACAATGTCAATCTGAAATAAAAAATTTCTCTCCACAAAATTTTAAAATGGTTTCCTTGAAATCATTATTATAAATTTCATTATACTTTCTACTATACGAATAACTTCTCATTTTTGCATACAAACTTTCAAGTTCCATTTCTATTTACCCTGTAATGCCCTAGACACACTTACAACTTAAGCCAAGAGACGGCTTAACGTAATTCTTATCAAGATAACAATTACATTTCCAATAGTTTCTGACTAAAACCTCATTCGATTAAAGCCGAGAAACGGCTTTGCTAGTGGAAAACTGGTGGGAATTTAGTCAAAACATTATTTTGATTACAATTACGTTAAGTCGTCTCTCGGCTTAAGTCGTAAGTGTGTCTAGGGCACAACCGCTGCTAGAGTTATCCCTTTAAGGGCAATTGGCTCACCCGTGACTCACAAAGAAAATAATTTTCCTTGGTTACCTAAAATTATTTATTTCTAATGTTTGTATATAATCCGAAAGTAGAAAATTATAGATATATAGAATATTTTTTTGCAAATCTTCAACTTCTTGCTATAATAGTTAATTTTTAGACTCAAAAGTGAGTTATTTTCGAATTATTGCATTAATGAATTAATATATTGTGACGAATTTGCCTTATAAATGGCTAGGGGTTGTGAAATATTCAAGACAACACCCCCCTCCCCTATCTCCACAATACGCCTTTGGGTCCCTCACAGCTCCAAACATCCGTTTTGGGGCGAAAATTCCAGTATATTTGCTTAAGTGCGATTTCTACACTTAAGCGTATACTTTGGGAGCGCAACACATATGCCTTTGCAAGCCATTGAAGGCAATGTCTGTGGAGAAGAGAGAGAAGGATGGAGCTTTAAATTGCCCCTTTATGACCCAGGCAATTTATTGCCTGTGGTAACAATCACAGTCCATGGTGAAGTCGCCTGCTGTGTGAATGGGGAAGCTCCTGGGATTGCAGTAGCCGTGTCAACCCTTATCAGACACGCGCATCCCCTTGTTCCTGTTAATGGAGTCTCTACGATTCCACGGTTCAGGTTGAATCCGCCTGCCGTGAGAGAATTTATTCGGTGAGTCGCCTTGGGGATCATCGGAAGTTGAGATGCAGAGCCTCTTCTATAAGGGGATGTAACCTGATGACCACCCCTTACACACTGAGGACACTGAAGATGCCCCAATGACCGCCGCCAGAAATAGAGAGAGCCTCTACACGGCAGTGGAATCGTTGGAGTTTGGGAGATCTATTCAGGCGAGTCGCCTGTGAGGCTTGCCATCAACCACCCTGAAACCACATCAACCCCTAGCTACGTCTACAGCGGCCCCAAGATGGGAATTCACGGATATTATATCCAGACCAAGATTATAAGTTGGGAAATAAATTATCACTAAGGAAAACCACGATCTTTTTACTCCATGGAGGCCACGGATGGGTTTCTCCCCCCCCCCTAGGGGGTAGTCGGTTCGCCAGGGTGCATTTGTTACAAGAGTGGGGGCTCCTCTACCCATATTCGTAACAATATATATTTTTTTTACATTTGCAATTTCTTTAAGCAAAGCCATTTTGGAATAGAATCTACAATACTGATACATGATATAAGATGAGATGCTTAACAACCTACTATAATCCTATCAAAATTTCGTGTCGTCCGATCCGGCTCAAACTTGGCCAAAATGTGTTTGGTCACTTCCTGATCACGAACATATGGGTGGCTAAAAACCGTTCCCGTCAGTTCGTCCGTCCGTTCGGTCTTCGGAGCTTAATAAGCTCCCAAACTAAGAAGGATATATAACTAAGAAGGACTTGCGGTTTTCGACAAAGGTTATATATCGGGTGAAAATTGCAACTTGGTGCATTGACCCCCCATCCCTCAACATTCCTTTCGCCATTTTGAATATCATTTGTTATAGCCGGGCCTTAGAGCTTTTGATCGATATAAAACTGAAGGACCTCTGACCCACCTGACCCGAGCTATAAGGGCCCAAAAAAATTTATTAAAATGGAAATAACTCCGGTTCTAATTGTCAGAATTAAAAAAAAAAGTGAAAGCCCTCTTGAAATGCCACTTCCCTTTCGAAAATCAGAAGTTCATAAAACCACCACTAGGGGCGCTATTATTAAAGTGGAGATTTTTCAATTTCCTAAGTTAAATAACTCAAAAATGGCATTGTGCATCGGGCTAAAAGTTTAGTTTGTTTTAGCGGCATATTATACCTATCAAACAAAAAAAAACCTAAGTCGCTCTAAGACCCCTGACCCGAGCTATAAGGGGTCAAAGTTTTAAAATTGACCGGCCTCTTTCTCCGGTTCTAATTAACATTTTGACTTGCATTTTTTCTGATTTGTGCCGCTCCACGGGGGTTTCAGATGACAAAACTTCATGTTCAAAACTTCGCCTCACGTGAAGCTGCAATAGCGTAAAAATTCAAACTCATTTTTCTCGAAAACGCGATTGGGCAATGTGATCAAATGTTAGAGTATTGTAGGCTAGGCAAATGAAGTTTATAAAAAGTAGCGTGGGTTCGCCGTGGTTACAATAGAACCGGAGATATGAGAGTCAAAGTTCACGAAATTCAAAACGTCATATCTCCGAATTTGATGAGTGAGGGCCCAAATAAAATACCTCACAAAATCCTACAATTTTCTAGAACATTGGAACTTGGTGAGACCAACGCTAGGGGCGCCACAATCGAAAAAACAATTTTATAACACATAACCTCAATTATCACGACATGTGCTTAACCGATCTTGATGATTACTTCTGCACAATTGTAGAGGACATTTATAAATATATTTCGTCTAAACATCTGTCCGATTTTGCCGTTTAAGTGTGAAAAAATTTACTTTTCCCCCTTAACACTAGACACTTAAAATAGGGTTTTACATAATACGACAATTCTTTGATAGTATTGAGTTCGTCAAATGAACACTTAGGGCGCTCTGGGCGAAAGAACGAGTTCAGAGACAAACAACCTCGATTATCTCGGCTTCCGATTAATTAATGAGATCTAGTTCTACGGCAAAATTTTTGGAGAACATTCTGGTCTACACCCATATATCACTTTTATATCACTATTACCGTCTTGAGATGATTTTACCTGATGTTGAGTTAATTCATTTTTACAAGTAGCGAAATTATCCGAAAACTGACGATCTATTACTTTTAAAACGGGCACACATTGTGTGCTCACTCCATACAAGTATTATGAGTGCAAGCCCTTAAAATGATCAAAAATTATCTAGCATTAGTCGATAATATTGTGTTCTTTGAGAAACCTTATCGTGATAAAGTTAGCTAGACAAATAGATTGAGAAGCTAAATACCATTTTATTATTATTAATCGTATCGAGGTACTTTATTTGGTATTACAATGTAACCATTACAATGTGCCTCGTGTTGTAAGATTTTGCTGATCGTAGATCATCCAGAAGGGGAATTCTGTAACGCTCTGGCAATGCCATATGACAAATTGGGTTCGAATCTTAGGAGAGCTTTTTCGAAAATACGATTCTGTAGCCGTGACATTGCCATTTCAGCTCACGTGGCATTGTTAGAAGTCACATATTTGAGATTTCTGGCAATTAAAATGACAATGAATGTTGTTAAACAAATCAATCAAGATGTACTGTATATTCATAAAATAATCAAGTAAAGGGATTTCATTAAAAATTCAATGAATTGCATTTTCCAACTCATATGATATGACAAAAAAGGCTCGAATGGCATTATCAGGTTTCGAACTCACGCGTGACAATGCCACGAAAATTACAGAATTCCCCTACAGGAACGCCTTCTCCGTAGTGAATGCTTCTTCCATGCTCCTGAAGGGTTTTGAGCAGAGGCGGTGTATTTTATTACGTTTTATTAAAGTGAAAAATGTCTTTTTCTCGACATTCAGTTACTTGCACCGGACGGGACTCGAACTTACAACTTTGAGAGTCGAATCAGAGATCTCACCGCCCAAGAACCAACGGTTTTGCCTATTGCGCCACTGAGATCTCCAATAACATTATGATATGGCCCAGTTACACTTAAAGGAGAAAAATCCCATTTTCAAAGATGCCCCACATTCAAAGGTGCCCCACTTCCCCTATCTTAAAATTTAAATTCTATGAAGACTTAGTTTCTATCAAAGTTGTTTCGCTGTATTATAACTATTACATTTTATTACTTTAACAAATCTTAATAACATGCCGCCGCTTTCAAAAGCTTTAACTGTCTTCGTACACCGTTTTGACTCTCATATTCCTCCTTTGATGAATAATGGCGAGGAGTCATAAATTGAGAGTCATCGTCCTTCGAGTTCTTCATGAACATTTGTATGGGAAGATTGATGCTCATTAATAAATTGACTTTTCGTGATGCTCAGCTTGAGATGACTTGAGATGAATTTATCTCCCACCGGAAACACACCACATGGAGTCGACATAATTAATTTATCCCAACCTAAGGTTAAGTCCAACCCAAACTCTTCGTTGGAATAATTGAGTAGTTCTCATTGCTTCGTGATTCAGCAATCAATCGATTTTGGTATCTTTCTTGGGCTAGTCTTAAGTGGAGTTTCTGGACAAGAGTCACGAACATGTCGCGATTGTCACTTTCCTTGGAAATTTGTTAGCCTTCTACAGAGGCAAGTGTCATTTCCAAGGAAGCTTCTCACAACTCAGCTCCACATTAATCTTCCCTGGTGAGTTTTGTGGAGACACACGCGATCCACAATAGATGGTGGTACGTTTCTTGAAGGAATATTTTCCAAGAGTGAATTATAATTTTGTTATTAATGATGATATATGCATGCCACGGAAGAGATTCCGTACACAACTATATTTATGATTGGTCGTATCTCATGTGACAGCTGCTCCATGTGAATTTATGTGGCTCTCTCTGTCTTTTGCTTAAGTCCACAGCGGCAAATAATAATGATTGAATGGTGTATTTGAAGCCTTTCTCATTGCCATTCTTCTTGGTGAATAACTGCTCAGCATTTGTAAGAAGATCCTGTCTCTGTATGAGGAAGAAAATCCCCCTAGGCGATATGGTTATTAAACTATACATTATACAATACAGTTCCTAATGGTATAAACGAAGTTTAAAAAAATTCGCTAAATCCTCGAAGTTATACGTTCGAGTCACTGGAAATTTTCTGAAAAAAATCTTTTGATACCCAAAATTTTATAAATTATGTTGGTTCGGGGCATATGAGGACGATTTTGTATTATTTAGTTCAAAAGCAAAAAATAATATCATATTTTATTTTATCTTTTGAAAGTATACGACCAATAAAAGGAACGGAAAAATAATGTGGGATTTCATTTATTTAGATAAAAATGAAGGTTTTCACTTAATCGCATGTAATTGATTTGATAAATTTATTTTAATAACCTCTATAACAAAAATCTGGTGGTAAATCAACCAATAACTTAGAAAATTACCCATGTGAAATCAACTGTTACAACTGTCAGGAATATGGACATATAGCAGTAAGTTGTACGACCAAATAGCAAAATAATTTTCTGAAAAGTATAATTGTTTATCTGTTTGTGCCAAAATATTGGTACAGATGCCAAGACGATACTAAAATATATCTTATTCTGTCCTCCCCCATTTTCCTCGAATTTTCGCTTTTATCTTGTCTTGTCCACCGATTAATTCACGTGATTTACGACATTTGGGGCCAGTTTTGTGAAAGAAAAAAAATGCGAAGATTAACATGGGGCTTTATAAGTGGAGGAATTCCAATTAGTTCAAATCACATAATTAAAATCATCCTTCCCTTTTTTTTCTTCTATACACCATGACTCTTCCACTGATGCGGATTAGTTTTCAGAGGAACAGGAAAAATCAAATTGCTGGTGCTAGAGTAATTTTTTATTCTTGGCAGAAACAGCTGCTGATCATAAACTTTCTCGCTCTCATCTTTTAGTGTTTTTCTTTTGGGGTGTTCTGGGATGCATTTGCGCAGCAATTTCGAGTGCATTTACCAGGATTTCCGACATTTTCTTCACAACTCTCTCTCACTCTCTCTAAGACTCAATGGTTTGATTAATATCCATCATTTGGGGAGTTGATTGTGGAACAAATTCTCCAACGATGGTGTCCATTAATTTTCAAGGAGAGGATCTGTTCTGTTCTGAGCAATTGAAACAATTCCCTGTGTGTAGCCTGATGTGAGAAAGTGCACCATCGTTGATCTTCTTCGAGGCACTAAAATGAAAATTAATGCTCACTGGCATGTCACACATAAATAATGTTTGTGTAAGCTAAAGTGGCGTGCACAAAATCGTTGACACAAAACACTAAGAAAGAAGCTCTAAAAGCAGAAATGAATGTCTGTTCGTAGGAGCAAGGGGGCTCCTTCGTACAGAAATATTTGCTTTTTTGTAAAAAAAAATATGTTGAATTAAACTTAGGCGTATAAATCAGTTCAATATGCGCTAATAATATTAACTAGGTATTACGTACCGTATAGATCAAAAAGTCTACTTCACAATCCAAAGTTTGAAATTTTTCAAATTCTTGAAAAAAATGTAGGACAATCAATTAATCAGAGACGTTCAATTTAACATCTGTAGAATAGAATTCTTTGCAATATACCTACACTGAGAAAAAAAGAGGGTGCGATTAACTTTTTTTCCTCAGAACTTTAACATTTTTTAGGTGTAAAAATATATCAACATTTTTTAATGTAATTTTAACCCTTTTTAAAGGGTGAAATTAACATGAAAAGGGGTAACTTTAACCCCTAATACACCTAAAAATGGTAATATTTATACCGATTTTGGATCAATACGGCAGGGTAAAATTAACATTTTCAGAATGTTATTTTAACTTTTTCGGATTTCTCTCACTCACTCACTCAGTGTAACCAAACATTAAAACAATTAACATAGCGTTTGTGAAATGATTTTTTAAGTGCTAAGGGAAGAGTACCTCGGATCGGAATGTTAAGGGGCTTTCCTGAATTAGAAACCTAAGAATTAATTGTTTTTCGCGATTTCTTTTTGGAGGAGAAGGAAATTTTGGGTATATATATTTATACACATTCAAAGTGCTTAAATAAATTTTTTCGAAAAAAAATTTACAAAATGGCGGAATAATGAGTAATTTACTGGAGCGCTTTGTCACAGTACACCCTAATTGGCGGGAAATTTGCAGCGTGTAATTTTTGTCTGAGAAAAAAAAACAAATTTATTTTCAAAATTCATAAGTTCATTTCATAGTTAAACCAAGAAAAAGTGAAGAAAATCATAAAATTGGACCTTTTCGCAGGTTTTTCAAAAAAAAAGGTTTTTCGGATAAAATTTTGACTTTCACATGCTGCAAAATATAGAAAAAAGAGATTTTCTGAAATCATTTAGGTTTAACTAGAAGAGCATTTAATTCTGGAGAAAATAAGTCCTTATGCGTTTCAATAGTTATAAGTGCGATTCCTTCATAATCACACCTCTTTTTTTTTGTTCTCTTTCCCGCCAATTCGATAAAATCTTAAAAATGAGAAGTGAAGAAAACGAGCTTCAAATTTTTGTATGTTCATTCAGGCGTTTACAAAATTGCTACGCGCTCCTTTGGTTTCGGCTCTCTATCTTCGAAAATACTTGAAATTCTTGAAATAGAGTTCTGAAATTTTAGTGGTGTTTTCTAAGATAGTTTATTTATCGATTTAAGTAATAAAATTGTTTTATAAATTAAATCTGAACAAATGCAGTGTGAGAGTTAAGTGGGAAAAAGTAGCTAACAATTTTTAATATATATACAAATTTTATTATTAAATCAAATTAATTTACAAATATTTACAATCATTGTTGTACAATTTTCTGATAATATTAGTTTGTTTGTGAAATTCTTATTTATTTTATTTGTGAATTCTTCTATGGTTTCTATATTACAAATTCTGTGAAGTTCAGTTGTTTTAATGTGTCTTTTAGTTTCATTATTAAATTTGTTGCTTGATGCCATTCGTAGGCATTTATTTTGTACAATTTGAAGTTTTCGATGTATTTTTCCAAATGATACTGGAATAGCGCAGTATATGTGTAATGAATATTTTATATAAATTAATTTTTAATTTTGTGTCCAATTTATTATAATATTTTAATATTGGAAAAAGTGTTTTCATACTGATTTTTACTCTTTTAACTGAATTATCTATATGTTTGTTGTATTTAAGTTTAGAATCTAACTATATTCCTAAATATTTTATTTCTTTAACTTCTTCAATTTTATTATTACTTAATTTTAATCTCAAATTTCTGTCATATTTAAGTTTTGTTGTAAAGTTGACAAGTTTTGTTTTACTGACATTAACATTTATTCTCCTTTTTTTATAATATTCACCGAGCTTCTTCAGATACTTTTGAATGTGCTTGTAATTTTCTTTGATGTTTTGGTCAGCAGAGAATATGGCTGTAACATCCGCATATACAACAGTTTTTAAAAATTCATTTTATTTATAGCAAAAATTTAATATTAACCTGACGATCCAAGGAACACTACCGATCGCTGGTGCTCTTCCCTTAAATCTTTTATTTTGGCTCTTAAAACTGATTCGTATATTAAACGGTAAGAGATTCGACTTCCGGTCTTTGATGATCCTCAATGAAAAAACAATATCACTTGACATATTAAACGTATTAAAATTCTGAATACGGCTTTACAGGTCTTCATTGGTAACGAATCGGTCAAGTACCAATTTTTGAATAATTTTTCCGGATTTTTTTTTACCTTAAGTTTGTTCTCAAGCGAGAGGTCAAACGGTAAGAGATATCGACGTCCGGTGTTAGATCATCCCTCCCCTCCCCCATAAGTGGGAATGATCTCGGACCTTTCAGACGATCTTTTTTTCCTTTTTCCCTTATCCCTCCTCCATCCTATAAAAATCATGTTTTTTCGGTTTTTCTCAAAATAGGCCCAAGCTTTTACAATGATTTTCGGATATGTTTTAGAGGTAGTCTAGGTAAACATTTAGTTAAAACATACCTATGACCGGAAAATTCGCTATTTTGAATTATTGAAGGTCAAAGGTAAATTACTTTGGAGGGCCCATTCTTCAACCGATTTGGTTAAATTTCGATTTTTTGGAAAGGTATTGAAATTTCGAACCTGGCTGTATTCGTCTTTATCGGTAATGAATCGGTTAAGTACCGATTTTTTATTTTCAAATGCTTTTGTGATTTATGAATCAATTTGATCTCTAGTAGACCAGTAAGCACCAAAAAATCATGCGAAAAACTAATTCACTGAGAGCTCTATCTCGTGAGTTCTAACGTTCCGGAAAGCTCGGGCGCTTTGCTATCTCTTTTTTTCTTTCTTAAAATTTTCTTTATCTTTAAAACAAATCTTTTAGTAATACGTAAAGCGTTCAGAATAGCAAATCCTTAAGTCCTACATTTAATATTTAACTTAAAATTTCTGTTTTTTTTTTTAATCAGAATTCAGGACATTGAAAAAAATCTCCAATCTGAAATTAAATTAATTTTTTTACAATATAACCTTTTATATGCATTTTTTAAGTCTCCTTGTCGAAATAGCATTTTTTTTCTTTTCATCGTTTCTAAAATTGTTAAAAATATTTTATAAATCTAAATACATAATCTGCTTTGAGTGTTAGAAATATAACTAAGCTTTTTTTTTTTTTAAATAAGCTCACTTAATTAAAGTTATACAAAGCTAGTTATACTAGTGAAGAAAATCACAGGTACGTACAAACAAAATCACTCATATCCCTTTGATTATAGTGAAAAATCATCTGGTCATAATGGCAACCAACTACCAGAATTGCTTACCATCAGCCCAAAACATTCACTTGAAATATCGTTTTAATTTATTGGCTTTTTACTGGGTCCCTACATTCTCCCGCCAAAACTTGTGCACTCAGGAAAATTGTTGCAATGCGACGACGATGCAAGAAGTCAGAGGTGGCGGTCGCCAAGAATATAATTCAATGAGACAAATTTCCCCGCAAGCAATTAAGAGTAATTAACGTTTTTTTATACATTGCCTCCCAGCTATTGCTGTCGCCTTGTGCATTTTTATGGTGGACTATTTCGTGAAAAATTTCATGTTCTTGCCACTCCATTCTTCTTTTCAACAGCCCCCTCGGCTTCCCCAAATGATAAATTCACTCACAGGCATTTCTTGTGGCATCACCATTCGGAAAAGAAGTCATTAAAGTCAAGATCATTCGTGTCTCTGGGTGGCACTCTATAAATTTTCATTCCACCCAGTCCCTACTTTTGTAGCCCTTAAACACATACACTTGAACCAATTAATCGTGACAAAATAGACGGGGAATGATTTATGGTTATTAACGAGACAATTAGACCCACTTTCCAGCAAAACTCAATAAGATTAAAGCACTGAAGAAGGAGTGAGATGGAGAGTTTTTTTTTGATCTCTGTGAAGAAACATCTCACAGGCAATTGATGAGGAATTTTAATACCATCATGATTGATTCATAGTTCACAAAATTGATTAATCATTCAAATCATCAGATCGCATTTGATGTTAGTAATTTAAATTGAAGTCTCACTTGGTTTTTCTTATCAAGATTTCCTGAATAATGGTCGATTGACTTTGAGACATTACATTTTAATTGACTTTTATGCCTAGGAGATATTCTGGTTTATTGTAAGTTTTATTAAAAAAAAACAAAAAAATATTAAAATTGCAAAACATGTATCCTTTCGAAACTTAAAAGTCAATCTTTATCGATAAAAAACAACAAGTTTAATTAAGTATAACAGGAAACATGAAATTTTTTACATTTTTATTCAATATTATCAAAAACAGTAGGTTTCATTTTTAAAAAAGAAATTGGGATTTTTCTCCCATATTCGGATTATAAATTAATCTTGAAAATAATTCAATAAACTTACTTATAAGGATATTGATTAAATTATTATGTTAATTTAAATATTAGAATCAATGCAAGTTATAATAAAACAGTAGGGGAAGGTACTCTCACTTCGAACGTTCATGCCTTCGAATAATGTGAATTTCTTTTATTTTGCCGAAGTGACTTACACATTTCTATTAAATATTAGTTAGCTCATCATCAATATTGTATTCGGTGATAATTGTGGAGTTCAGAGGCACAATTGAACATATCATGTGGCTAAAGCATAGGATATGGTCAATTTTGCCTCTGAGCTCCACAATTATGTGTAGGGTGAATTGTGGAAAGGTGGACACTTAAATTCTTCTTGCAAGTCACCCTTTAATTGTTTAATAACGATTTTTGCAATTTTAACTTCTTAAATAATCACAAAATTAGGTTTAATAAATCTTTTTATCAAAAATTGAAATATTTAATTGATTTATTATCAAGTTTTTAGGGAGGTGTCCCACATTCCACACTGCTTGGTCCCACTTTCCAAACTGTTTCGTTTTCCACATTTTATCCTAAGTCTCTTGAGAAAAATGAAAGAAATTCATTCGAAGGCATGACCGTTCGAAGGGAGAGTACTTTCCCTTAATTTCAGTATTATAAATTATGGATTATGAACTAGTATCAGAAAACTGTGATTTTTTCTTCAATATTTCCTAATGGTTGATCCATTGCTTTTTTTGGATTTTGTTTATATTAATAAAACGCAAATAATGTTATAATTGCCAAAATTCATTTTTGCTGTATTAGTTAAACGTTTTTCTTCTGTAAAAACTACTTTTACTTAAAAGATTAGATTGAGTGGAGAAATTTCTTAATATTACTCTTATATGTGATATGGGCATGATAGTGCCTTATTGCAATGCCATCCTTTGAAATTCTAGAACTCACAGGGAAAGAGTTGTAGGGGACCACCCCAGCAACAAAAAGTGTTCGCGGGTAGGGGGAAGTGGGGCACATTGAATGTGGGGTACCTTTGAAATTAATTTATTTAAAAATAGGTGAAAAATCCGAATCTGAAAGGTGCCCCACTTCCCCCTAATAGTGCGTTAACAAATGAAAGAGGAATAAAAATTTTTTGTCCATGACATAGCGTTCAAAACAAATTAAACGTTTTATGCTATCTCTTGAAAAAATACTCAAATTAAATGCGCACCCAGTAAACTCGAATAGGTGAATTCATATTCATCTGAAAAGAGAATTACAATAATCCCTGATTATAAGGGAAGAGTACCAGCATCGTCAATGTAAATAAAATGATTCTTTAAAAAATTTTCATTACTTTTTACCTTTCGGCTATTAGGGGAAAGTACTCTCCCTTCGAATGTTCATACCTCCGAATAATGTGAATTTTTTTAAGTTTTTCTAAGGGACTTAAACATTTATATTAAATATTAGTTAGCTTATTATCAATTATTGATAATTATGCGACAATCACTTGGAAATCTCTTAGGAAAAGTAAAAGAAATTCTCATTATTCGAAGGCATGAACGTTCGATGGGAGAGTACTTTCTCCTACAAGGATTCATTGCGTTAGTTCACTTAATTTATAAAAGTATATGTAACAAACCTGATTAAATTTGTTTCGATTCGAGGTAGAGAATGCAAGCTTGCAATTTCACTTTATTTTTAATAATTTTTTGTGAGTGGTAAGAATTCAAATGCGAAGAAATAATTTAATGAATCACTATATTTCGGTTTAGGGTAAGTGTGCCAAATTTCGGCATAGTTGCATACAAGCGTCAAAGTCTCAAGTTTGAAATGTAATATTTTAAATACAAATTTATTTTTTTATTCTTTCTTCTGAAAGAGTGTTGCATGGAACCTTGTAAAGTGTTTACCGTCTTTATTTACTCTAAAAATAATTCTTAATAGATTTTAAAATGAATAAAAATATAGACATAGCTTTGGTACCCTATTTCGGCCACCTTAATTCTCATAGTTCCTTGCCCTTTGGGAATTCTTCCAATTTTTTTTTCACGTCATCTCGTTTGTCGTAGCTACATTTTTTGTTATTCTTTTGCATTGCATAATCTCTAGAGTACGTCTAAAAGTTCAAGGAAATTCGAGGAGCGAAAAAGGTGGCCGAAATTACAAGCTGGCCGGAATTAGGCACACTTACCCTATATTGCTTTCAAATAATATGGAGTATGTCTCTCAACAATCCGATTCATGGTACCCTTCCCTTACTATACTGCAGTAAAAATTGTAAGTCTATTCATGAAATAATATTAAGTAATTTTTTTAATGTATAGTTTGAGAGCTTTCATCTCTTTTCCATTTAAATTGAATTGTTTAGAATAATTCTAAGCAGTTTTCATAAATTGTTTATTTTACCCTTTCAAGGTATTTCCTTCCATACTGAAATCTCTCTTCTTTTCAATATAAAACCTTTTCTTCAACCAACAATACATCGATTAGACCCATTCAGTGATTAAAACCTGTGTAAGGCGAGATTGTGTAATTCAGTGAGCAATTTTCGAGACAATTTCGTTGAAAACCTTGGAAGTGATTCGTCACAAAAGTCTAGCATTCCATCTTCCTCGTCAGGTCATGTTGATGGATTGAGAAGTGAATTGGACATATTCTCTCTCCCTCTTCAGTGAAAATTAATTTCCGTCCTATTGAAAGTGCTCTCGCCCCAACATCAAGAATTCAATGGTGTTCTATGTCGACTTTTTTTCCTATCAGTGAGACAATCAATTCGATATAGCGATCAGATTCGCCTCCATTCATCCAATGTTATGTGCAGAGAATTTTGTAGATAAATAATAATAGTTTGACGGGTGAATTGGAAAAGGGCGGTATGCTTTCGACTTCATTAAATTGGAGGCTGTTTGTGCGGGGAGTAAAACTGAGATGATCGAGAGCAATTCCAGCATCCCAGATGAATTCATAACCATCGAATCTGTGGATGCTGAGTGACTTGACGGGGAGTTAGAGGGCGACAAAAAAGCGTGTGCGGCTGAGAATAAAACCACAAGTGGAACGAGTGCTATTGACAATGGGCCTCTTCAAATTAATTGCCCGTCATTATTCTTCAATTTTCTTTCTTCACCATCAGCCCAGAGATCCCAAAAAAAAAAGAAGGATGAGGAGATGAAGAACACTCGGGGCGATGTATAAAATGGGTTTGAGGCCGCGGGAGAGATGCTCGAGCCGTCTTCGTGGCGGGAGATGGGCCTCTTGAGTGACTTGAAGACTGCCTCGACTTAACAGCTCTCGCACGCCTCAATCAGCCGCGATCCCTCCCTCGGCGTCATCTTCATCAGAAGCAATTTTCTGCCACACATCCGTGGGATCTTTCACCCAGTGGAGTCCCCATCAAATGGCTCAAACACTAACTAATTGATTGTTTTGCCTATTTTCCTTCTTACTTTGTCAATCACTAAGCAATTGCATAATATATTTGCACAATTTCTTCCGCATTTACACGTTCTTGCGATACTCTCAAAGTCCTAATTTTCAACAATTTCAGGAAATTTGCTCTAAAATAGGTATTTTATATTTTTGGAAAATGGCAAAAACCAACATATGAGGCATTTAGATTTTAAAGTGATCGGAGCGCGATGTCTTAAACGAACAAAATTGTACTTCTAAGTGGTGCCTATCGTCTGGTGCTAATGGATTTTTAATATTCTGTTTAGTTCATTTAAGACATTTTTTTACAACTCCACTCCAAGACCATCTTTGGTAATTTTTAGAGAAACTCCAATTTTGCAGACTGAAAGAGTGGTTTTATACAATTTTTTTTGCATTTATCAAAATTGCAGAACAACTAAAGCGTGTCCACGATAAAATTGTTCCCAAGAATAATGCTTTAGGGCAGAATCATATTGACAATAAAATGCATGCCGTAGCCTCACCGTATTTCGTTAATTTACGCATTTTCACTGCAATTCTTACGCAAATTTTTCATTGCCATAATGCCTTATCTCGTACTCGGTGGCACTAGGTGAAAATAATACAAGGAAATTGAAAAAATAAAACGAAAAGTCAATAAACGGTGAGCAAAAAAAAACTGTACGAGAAATTAATCGTACAATTTTTTTTGCTAACCGTTTATCGCATTTTCGCTTTATTTCTTTTAGGTTTTTATTAGGCCTTAGGCTAATCTTTAATAACTTCGTTTAGTGTTTCGATTGAGATATTTTCCGAGAAAATTCTAGATTCAAAGGCATGTACCGTCATATTCGAAGGCAAAAATTCCATCATGCCTTGGACCAAATTGACATCATATTTTAATTTTTCTTCCAAAAAAAACTGAGGACGTTTAAATGTTAAATGACAAAGACATGGATGCTTAGGATGCTTAATAAAGTAGAGAATTTTTCGATGTAGTGATAACAGAATTTCGTTTTTTCGGTTTACCCAGAAAAAACTCGGAATGCTTGATTGAACTTAATATTTCTGGTCCAACCTAGAATACTTTCCCGTAATTTTTTTTTAATTTGAAATTTTTTATTGTTTATGTAGGGAAAGTGTGCCAAATTCCGGCCAGCTTGCAATCTCGGCCAATTTTTTTGTTCCTCGAATTTTCATGAACTTTTAGATTTTACGTACTCTAGAGATTATACAATGCAAAAGAATAACAAAAAATGTAACTTCGACAAACGAGATGACGTGAAAAAGATATTGGAAGAATTCCCGAAGGGCAAGGAACTATGAGAATGAAGGTGGCCGAAATAGGGCACCAAAGCTATGTCTATATTTTTATTCATTTTAATATGTATTCAGAATGATTTTACAGTAAATAAAGACGGTAATCTCTTTACTAGGTTCTAAGCAACACTCTTACAAAAGAAAGAATAAAAACATCAATTTGTATTTAAAATATTACATTTCAAACTTGAGACTTTGATGCTTGCATGCAACTATGCCGAAATTTGGAACACTTACCCTAGAGACATTTTAACAAATTTTAAAATTTTGCAAAGATTTTAGTCTTTACATCTTTCGACGTTACTACAGCACCGTAGCGTTACTAAAAGAGGCGCTGCTTTGGCAATTCAGGTTGACTCATCATGTCAAATATTTCCGATCTCATGTTCCCGTATCATGTTCTAGGGTAAATGTCCTAATTCCAAACCATTTTCAGACGGTTTAACTTTTACAGAAGATTCAACAGATTAAGTTCATATTTTTCATGAAGAGAATTACATAAATGTGCTTATTGACTCTTCTGGAATGCTACTGTTTAATGAAAATTCTTTAGATATAATTTGAAAACTTCTTAAATACAAAAAAAATACACGAGTGTAAAATGCTTCTATTGGAAACATATTAATCCAAATGGAGACAAGGGAAAGTTTCTAATTGGAGACAAACAGTGTAAGTGAAACCGCGACGAAAGGCTTCCAAAACTTCATTGAGTTGCTCTTGAGTGCAGGATTTGCTTTTAATCCTGGTCTTTTCTCCTTTCGCATCTAAAACAATAGGAAAATCTCTCCCAAAAAATCATATTTCCAGGATTTCCTACACTGAGAGAAATCCGAAAAAGTTAAAATAACATTCTGGAAATGTTAATTTTACGTAAATATATAAATATAGTAATTTAGTACTGTGTTTATCATGAAAACAGTGACGTTTCCATTTGGAGTAGCAAAAAATCTCCATTTGAAGCAGGTTTTGAATTAGCTTAGTTTACCCTAGATCAAGTTGCGTACACAAGATTACTAGATAGTGCTTATGACAAGAAACCAATTTTCAATTCTTCATCGACAAGATACATGAACCGGAGAATTAGTTTGTAGGTTCAAAATTTCCATAATGTCAACTCAAATGTTAATCAAAGACAGAGTGACATAAATGTAGTGGGAGGTGAGCCACCTTTGGAATGAGACTTTTTTTCCTTTTTTTGAATGGAACTGTACCTTACAGTGATATAATTTAGGATCACAGAAGAATTGTAAGGCTGAATTACAATATTGGTTGGCTGAATGGAATTGGCTTAATTCTATTAAAAATAGGAGAATAAACATACATATTTTAAAGCTTGCCTCAATTCAAAGGTACCCCACTTCTCCCTAAGGAATAATTTAATTGATTTCGAGTGATCAAGATGATTTTTTTTTCGATTTCCGTAACGCATCGGATAGTCATCTGAAGTATTTCTTTTGTGATTGAGCGCAAAATACAGTCCCGGGAGAAGAGAGAGTACCCTAGCAGTATCGTGCCAGTCATTCCATCAAATGGGGAGATATTTCGAAATACAATGGTTAAAATGTCAATTGAAGCTTAGCCAGTGGCTTCTCATTGCTCAATGGCATGCATCAACATCTCCCCTGATCCTCTCCTTCCTCCTGACTGAAAGACTGCAATATGTAAGACACAGGTATTTATCACTCTGCCAGTGTGACAGACAAGTGATATTTGATTCACAAACGAATGCCATCGGCTGTGGTATTTTTTGGCCGCGGCGTTAGATATAGTAGTACTTTTTAACTTCTTTGTTGCAGTAGCGCAGCGGAATTCCACCTCATCCGTCTCAATGTGATGTGATTTTGCTTTTCTAACAAGTCACTCTCATTGCTACCGAATGCCTCACCGAATTGATTGGCCGGATCCCAAGAACACCGCCAAGGCGATTTGTGGCCTTCGATGGTACACAACACCCAAAGAGATGTGCTCAAGAGCCAGGGAACTCACGAGCTGTGCTCAATTTACAATTGTAATAAATCATCGATCATTCAGTTGAGAGTTTCTTTCACACAAATCTGCTTCATCATCGTTAATCTTGAAAAATTACCACAGCGAGAGAGAGAGAGAGATTCTGGAAATTCATTAAAATCTTGGATGGGTGGACAAAGGAGGGGGGGGGGGGCTCACGAGTGGGATA
Organism: Phlebotomus papatasi; assembly: GCF_024763615.1. Taxonomy (NCBI): domain Eukaryota; kingdom Metazoa; phylum Arthropoda; class Insecta; order Diptera; family Psychodidae; genus Phlebotomus; species Phlebotomus papatasi. The sequence goes on from NC_077224.1 coordinate 22,855,515, forward strand.
GTCTATAGGAATCAAGTTAAAGATATTAACATTAAATATACAAATGAAATAAATTCTTGTTGGTAGGGCAAGTGTGCCAAATTTCGGCAGAGTTGCATGCAACTGTCAAAGTCTCAAATTTGAAATATAATATTTTAAATACAAATTGTTTTTTTTTTATTCTTTCTTCTGAAAGAGTGTTGCTTGGAACCTTAGTAAAGAGTTTACCGTCTTTATTTACTCTAAAACCATTCTTAATACATTTTAAAATGAATAAAAATATAGACATAGCTTTGGTACCCTATTTCGGCCACCTTCATTCTCATAGTTCCTTGCCCTTTGGGAATTCTTCCAATTTCTTTTTCACGTCATCTCGTTTGTCGAAGCTACATTATTTGTTATTCTTTTGCATTGTATAATCTCTAGAGTACGTAAAATCTAAAAGTTCATGGAAATTTGAGGAACAAAAAAGGTGGCCGAAATTGCAAGCTGGGCGGAATTAGGTACACTTACCCTATAGCTTCAAAACTTATACAATCTGGATTCGTATCGAAGACTTTTTCGACAAAGTTCATTTTAAAATGAAAAAATGTTAAAATTCAGTGGTAAAAAACGATTATTTGAACCATTGTGTTAATAATTTGAGTACAAAGTTGTTAAAATTGCGACTTTTTGATTATTTTGCTTTCATATACTCTTTGAAAATCCATAACATTATTCCATTCCCCTGTGAAAATAGTCATAAAAAATATTTAACTCAATCTCGAAGAGCAGTAGCATTTAACAATCATGTCACATCATCCAAGAGATGATGGATGCATTGTAAGCTCGGGAATTTCGGTTGAAGACAAGGTACAACATGAAGGAGATGATCAGTCTTAAAATGCAGAAGCCGTCTTTCACGGCGGTTCGCTATATTAAAAACTCTTTTAATGTATTATTTGGACAATAAATGATTAATGATTTCCCGCTTTCTTAAGGTCCCTTGGGCTGTTTTTTTTTTTAACTTGTATAGCAAACTCTTCAACATCTCTCACACCAGTTCTTTGCTGCTCAAAAGTTGTAGTTCCAAGTACCATCTGAGGTAATTTCTCATTGTTGCGTGAACAGCTTAATAACATTTTTTTTGCTACTTTTCACGAATAATGACAACTCAATTAAAAATGTGATATACAAATATGAAAAATGTCCCCATTTTTACTTCTTTTAATGCTAATAAGAGAACAAATAAGCTTCTTGGCCATATGAGTCAACACACTGAGATTTATCTCATGTATGAAATTCGATCTGAAAATCCTTATTTATCCAGCGGACTTGTCATAGTCTGCAGAAGGATATTTCGTAGAAATTCTCATGTTTGTTGTCGCTTGAAGTCGTCAATCAAAACCTTAAGAGCCAACATCTCTTAAGTACACTTAGCCACTTCCTGAACATACTGAAATTCTATGTAAACACCCAAAAAAACAAACTAGGGGATATTTTTTCTTCTCAATCCGAGGAAATTTCTGATCCAATAACCAATTCTGATATCTAAAAGCATTGAAGATTTTCCTGAAAAAAATTACACCAAAATTTACACCTTGAACTATCCTTCTAATCTTGATCTGTGTCAAAAAATTGTGGCAGAAACGCAAAATTACCAAAAAAAAAAAGACAGAAAAGAAGAAGATCCAGAGAGATAAATGAGAAAATATTTTCGTGCACACCTTTTGTCCTCTGTAATACTGTGGGTGGTTTATGACACATTCACACAATGTGACCATTGAGGACGCACCCTTGGTCATCGTGTAAATCACTGGGAATGACGAAGGCGATTGAGATTGCCATCTTGTGCTGACCAACAAGACAAACTCACTCTGCAAATGGACATAAAATGTTCCACAATTCAGAAAATCTGCAGAGGGGTTGGAACCTTTTGGAGTTGTATTTTGGAGTTCAATAATTTGCAGGAGAAAGTTAGCTTAGTACTTAAAATTGTCACATTTCTTCATCTTGATAAAAAAAACAGAGCCTCATTGAAAAAGACGTTTAGATAACGAGAGTAAGAAGTAAAAAAAAATAGGGGTTGGTTGGGGTTTTTTACCTTAATCTTCTATGCGTGAAACGAATATATATCGGAACATATAAAAACTATCTTAAAATAGTGTTTATATTAATAAACAAATAAGTAAAAAACTACCCTACACAGAAAAAATATTTTGTAAAATTGTTCGTAAATGTTTGTGAATTCCTATTCGGAACTTACGAAATGCTTGTAAATCGTATAACCTACAAACAAGTTCGTAAAAGTTTGTACTTTTTTTCACAAACATTGTCTGTAATATGATCAGTTCACGAGTATTCTTTTTTGAACTTTTACAAACATTTGTTCGTAAATGTTCGTAAACACACATAAAATGTTTGTAAAATACTGTCATTTGTTCGGAAATTTTTGCCAGACAAACAAATAATTACTAACAAATGATAAAATTTTACGAACACTTTTTGTATGTTTACGAACATTTACGAACAAACATTGGTAAAAGTACAAAAAATGTTCGTCAAGTGATCATGTTACGAACAATGCATGTGAAAAAGGTGCATGTGAAATGTGCAAACGGTGCAAACTTTTACGAACTTGTTTGTGGATTATACGATTTACGAGCCCTTAGTAAGTCCCCAGTAGAAATTCACAAACATCTACGAACAATTTTACAAAATATTTTATTCTGTGTAATACAAAATTTCGAGAAATAAATGGTTTTCTTTTGTTGGCTGCACAGTAAAAACAAGATGAAATTGGCAAGTTGAATTCTATTAGTTGAACTGAACTAGTTGAAATTTCGATAAACAACCACTAAAAAATCAACTATCAATTGAAAAGAAATCAAGTAAATTGCAGAATTAGCAAAATTTAACCATCGGTAATGGTCCAAATGCAATAAAGAGTAGACTCAGAAAAATATCCGAGTAAAACTTACTCGAAGCGATGTTGAATTAACTCTTTTTCGTTGTGATTTTCGATTAACTATATTTTACAGTTGATTTTACTTCTGTTTAGGTGTAATATTCGGAAGAGTTGTTTTAACTTTTTTTTCCTACTCTGAAAAAATATTTTGTCAAATTAACAAGATAAGTTTGTAAAAAGGATGTTCTTCCATACAGCATATGGAAAAGTTTTGTCAAATCGGCGGCCAACTGTATCTTCTTAAAAGTTTGTCAAAAGGTTGTTTTTCTATAAAAAATGCAGGAAAAAGTTTTGTCATATTGGTAAATAACATCCTTTTGACACAATTTCACCAAAATCCATTTGTTCGTTTAACAAGATATTTTTTCAGAGTAAAATTTACATGACAAAAGAGTGTAAATAACTCTTTTTTAAGACTGAAAATAGCTCGTTTTAAGAGTTTAAATAACTGGTTCCAAGAGTTAAAAAAAATCTTTTACAGTTAAAATAACTCTTTCAAATCCCAAAATAAATGTTTTGCAATTTTATGTTTTTTTTAATTATATCATTTTCTTTATTTATATTTTCTTGACCTCAAGTTCCCTATGTTCCGAGCGAAATCTCACGTATGATGCAAGCACATGTCTTCATGAAACACTGTTAATATTTCTAATTGATGTTCCTTATGAACTTTGTCACACGAAAATCTTCTTGAGTGTAGTATATTCTTAAAACGAAAACACTTAAGCATATACTTCAGTCGATATGAAATTCTACATCGAAAAAGAGTAACAATTGCATCGATATTCGTAGAGTTAATTCAACTCTGCCATAGAGTTGTTTTAACTTTTTAGGTTTTTTCTTATTAGTGTAGTAATAATTATTATAATAGTATTAAAATCAACAAAAGCGTAATCTTCATTCGGTTGAATATTTCTACGATTATCGCGCGTAATAGAATTAATTCGATTGTCGTAATAATTTTTCAACCGATTATCGCAGCAATAAGTTCAACTTTCAACTACTTTCGTTTGAACTCATTCTTCTTCTTTTTATATTTTGTGTAATTTCATTGGAACTTTTGGAGGAAAATTCAATTTACTTTACTCTTCAACTGCGGAAATTCAACTTGCTTGCTTTTAAACTGCTCGTTACGATAATCGTTTAAAATTTACTACAATTGTCTAAGGGGGAATTCTGTAAGAGTATGACAATGTCATGTGGCAAATTTATAATTTTTTAAGTGGTTAATTCAGAAGAACTAATCGAATAACCGATTTATGCCAGTTACTAAGAGCCTCATAGAGCTCTTTGCAATGGTTATTCGATGCTCACTGGGCTTTAATTTATTCTGCTTCCGAATTTATCATGAAAATTTGTCATATGACATTATCATATTGTTACAGAATTCCCATACTGGTCAATGCTCTGATTTTCGTTTGCACCTCAATATCGAGGTTAAAAACAATCTGAGAGAAAAATTGTACATAAATGAAAATATAGCTAATAAAATTCTCTATCAAACTCATAAAATAGATTATTAAGGACAATCCTAGTTTTCGTGGTATTTCTGATAAAAGTTGCTAAAAAGTTCGATTTTCCATGTCTTTTGACATATTTGAAACTACAGCGCCTCTGTTGTCAGTCGTACGAACTCAATCTATCCAGAGGATATCGGGCATGTAAAGAAGAACAAATATTTCCATATTAAGAAGTAAATCTGTTTAACAAAATCTGAGATATAGGCACCCAAGTATCATAAAACGACAAAAATGGTTTTGCCTGGATTCCAGGCGCAAAAACACAATGAAATCAAAATGATAAGTATTTTCGTATAATGGTTATTAATAATGGAAATGGTTTTCGTATAAATAAATTTCGTAATGTGGTTCTTAAAAGTCATTTTGATGGCAATAATTTACTTATTTGTTAAATAACCATAAGCAATTAGAGATTCAGATTTCAACACTATCTTGGCATCCGTGGGGATTCTGTGAACACACGTTTCTGTAGCATTTTGCAATACTTACTGCTCCGTCACACCTTTTAGGTTAGGAAAATTTCATAAAGTCAAAATTCATTTCTCTTTTCTTCTCTAACGTTTTGTATATGTCTGTCCTACTTTTCCGTACTCTTCTTCTTCTTTTGAACATCATACCAATTTACATTTAGTTCAGTCCAATTTTGAGTCCAAAAGAGTGAGACAGACTTATGTAAAGCTTTTGAGAAAGAAAGGGACGTGAATTTAGATTCCATAAAATTTGACCGATCTAAAAGGTGTGCCGGAGCCATTACTAACAAAATCAGTCAAATCCCGTCAAGATTAAATCCCATCCTTGAGCCTCAAGCTTCTGTGAGTCTAGAACCATACATTCCTCAAAAGCTTGAATTATTGACCGAATGATATGTAAAGAAACATGAACGTGAATGAAAAATGGATTATGCATAGCATCATTCAATATTTTACAAAAGCGCAACAATGCCTCGAAAAACTGCTAACTCATTTATAATCCTTGACTCTCACAACTTTTTCACACAATAAACACCTTATGGGACCCATCTAACCCGAAAAACATATTGTGGTCAAAATTGCATTTCTTTACAAAAGTGTCGAGACTGTTTAGGTTATAGAAGGGAAAAATTGCACAAAAGATCCACCAGATATTTCCTTAGCCATTTATCAATTTTTCTCTATATACTCTCCAATATACGATATTTTGCCTCCCCGTTCTGTTACCGACATCGTCGTAGCAAATGACACTCACAAAATTGCAGTGGATGTCGTTTGTGTTGGAACAATTAATCTTGTTTGACAGGCGTATTGGTAAAGAACCTCAACTACTCTCCCCTGTCTAACATTAATTTTTCCTCTTTTCACACTTTTCACACAATGGACAGAGAAAAATGCTCCGTCAGGGAATTTTACGATACTTTCCTTCTGCAATTTGCACCTTTTTTACGATACTTTATCACACTGAGCATGAATGGTTGCACTTCACTGAAAATAAAACAAGGATTTATCCAAATACATAATTAAAACTACAATTAATACCAAAAATAAAAAATATATATATTACTATATTTTGTAGTATATCTGAATGGGAAACTGGGGCACCACCAAACACGGGGTACCACCAAACCCTGCGATTTCTTAATCAGATATTCGACTTCAGTTGACAAGGCTTACAGAAATTTATAGGAATTATAGGGATGCTTATCCACTGAAGAAATGGTTGAGATAGTCCAAGTAGTTTAAAAATAAAACTTAGTGTTTGGTGCTACCCCGTGTTTGGTGGTGCCCCAGTTTCCCCTAATTATAAAAAATAATATGACAAAGTGAAACTTACAAATCAAAGATTTACAGTAGGAAACAACAATACTGTTCATAAGATTGATATTGCTAACGTTCTTGTGATACATACATTTAGGAACATTTAAATTAAACTCTTAGAAACTTGTGCCTTTGTTTTCCAATTTAGGGAAGAGCACCAACGATCGGCAGTGTTCCTCAAATCGTGAGTTTATTACCATATTGTAGCACAATTTCAAATGAATTTTTAAAAATTATTAGATACTTTTTATCATTTTACTCTCACCAGTGCATTAGCTCAGATTTAATTTATAAAACCAATTTTACGTGAGACACCTGATTAAATTCGTAACGATCCTAGGTACAAAGTACATACTCGTAATTGCAATTTCATCTATTTTGTATTAATTTATTGAGAAAATTTAAAAATCAAATGCACAGATACAAGCTAACTGGATCACTAATATATCGATTAGCATACACAAAAATACCAAATAGTGTTTTGGGGCTTCTATTTTGAACTAAATAAGGAGCATATTTCCTAACCATATTCTCTATATTAGAAGAAAATTAATAAAATGCTTAAAAAAAAACTTTTTTGGGTAAAATATACCTAACTCATTGGAAATAGGGATAGGCCATGCATAAACTTTATCAAGTAGTTCTTTAGACAATAATTTCCCTAATTTATTTTATAAAATGATTATAAAATAATTTAAAAAAACAACTTCTCGGGAGGCTGAAAAAATGCAACAAACTAAGACGCTGTATTATCCACATTTTTTATTTAACTTTATTGAAATAAAGACTAAATGGTAATAAATTCATCAAAATTTTAGAATATTATCGGTTTTGTTCAATACAGTCTTATTTTGACTTAGTTATAGTCGTCTGTCAGAAAATACATCGTAGTTTACAGGAATGTCCTGTCATTTGCGAAGAAAGGCTGCCTTCAGCTCATTGACACTTTGCTATTTTTTAGTCATATCCTTGACCAACAAAATGCGTCTTTTGGAGAAGTTAAGCGATTTATCTTCGAATACTGTTCTGACGCAGTAGTATATTCTCTTCAGTTTCTTCCGGTGTTCGTCAAAGGATTGTCTTCTTCTCAAACGAAAGACTAATTTTTTCTCCAAAACTTTCTACCCTCGGTATGGGTCTTCGCAGTGGGTCAATTACAATCTTTCAAATGATTTAGAATCGTCTTTCGTCCTCTTAACACTACACATAGCCACAAAAACTTACTTTTCTTTCTTGGAAATAGGAATTTTTAGATATTATTACTACTTTTTTTAATTTAGTTTAATTTTTTGTCTGTCTACTGCTTTCTCTTCAGTGGTTTTGTTCCAACTGTGGAGTTGAATTAAAAAAATTATGCTAAATTAAAAAAAAAGTAGTAATAATATCTAAAAATTCCCATTTCCAAGAAAGAAAAGTAAGTTTTTGTGGCTATGTGTAGTGTTAAGAGGACGAAAGACGATTCTAAGTCATTCGAAAGATTGTAATTTACCCACTGAGGAAGACCCATACCGAGGGTTGAAAGCTTTGGAGAAAAATTTAGTCTTTGGTTTGAGAAGAAAACAATCCTCTGACGAACACCGGAAGAAACTGAAAGGGGATTAAGCGATTTAGCATCCGGAATCCGTTGAGGTCATTGTGCTTCAAAATCGAAAAAATGAAACGTTGCTTTTTAGCCAATCTTGTTTGGCGCGTGATTTTTGCGACTGTACCGAGTCTTGTTCGAACTTCCAGAATCGTTTACTGAAATGTTTGTATGCCTACGGCTTCAATGGTCCTTCTGGGACAATTTCCAGATACACATTGGCATTCATATTGACGATGCGGTCCAAAAAACCTAGTGGAAATCGATAATTTGCCATTACAGAAGTCCAGGCCTTCAAATACGGTAATCTTTGACTTCCGGTGACCATTCGAATGTCTAAATTATTGTAAGATTTTCCCTTCAGGTAGACATAATGATTTTGCTTGCTGATCAATTGGTCAATTGGAAAATTTTTCTGGCTTTAAACGTACAAGCTAAGTTACTTATAAGAGTATAACTTTTTTTTGAGGGTCGATAAAATCTTGTCGATTTTAAAATTGTTGTTTACTGATTGTTTGAGATATAAACACCTCTCTACCTTAAAGCCGATGACTAGCGATGAAGGATTTTTTAGAGCTCCAGTAAAGCATTTTAAAATGCTATAAGTATTCTTGTACCAAGATATGTCTTTCGTACCAAGATATTACATTCAGGTTTTGAATAGCCCTTTCAATAGCTGCTTCCAACTTTCAATTAAAATACAGCGGCATCAAATTGTTACGTTTGATTTCCATTACAGACTTAAAAAGTTTCACAAATAATTTTCGGAAATGCTTTCGTGGGTTTTTAACCAATATGATGAGCTATAATAATGCAAAAAAAGAATCCGCTGTCACAAGTGGTTTGGAGGTTATAAGCTGTGAATCTTGTTGCATTTTTTTAGCCACCCTATAGGATAAATCGGTATATTATCGATCAGTTATGGAAATGATCAACTTTAACAGACAAAAAACCATATATAATTCGAATTTTTAAATTGCAAACTTGTTATATTCAATCTTGCAGATGTTCTCTACAAGATCGACTACTCACATTCTTGATATATTTATATTGGAGTGGTTTAAAACACGAAAAACTTTTCGAAGTGCATTTGCATGTAATATCGGTCAGCTGATGGTATTATCGATCAGTCGATGCTTGTAATATCGATCAAGGAAAAAATGGGTTTTACACGCACGATCAGGTAATGTGAATATGTACTTTATATTTTCCGATAAATCAAATACTTAGCTTTAATTTCTCATGGGAACACTGTCGAGAAGTTGATCCTTGGTAATTGGGTGACCCACATTAGCCCGTGAAAGGACCCAAGCTTCCAGCGATTCCTCGTGTTCTCTTGAGAGGACTACAGAAGCGCCGATACGTCTTTCTTTCGGACTGGTTCCGGAACACATGTTTAAAAATCACTTTTCTTGTGCAAATAGTACCGCAAAAATTGTGAAATTTTTTATTTTACATTGTAAAACATAAAATAATTAAACAGTCGCATAATAATTAAAGCTCATGTAGAACATTTTTTTTTATCCATCAATTGGAAGAGAAGTTGATATTACAAGAGGAAAAAAAGAGGGTGCGATTAACCTTTTTTCCTCAGAACTGTAACACTTTTTAGGTGTAAAAATAAATCAACATTTTTTAATGTTAATTTTACACCTTTTTAAGGGTAAAATTAACATGAAAAAGAGTAACTTTAACACATAATACACCTAAAAAGGGTAATATTTACACCATTTTGGATCAATACTGCAGGGTAAAATTAACATTTCCGGAATGTTATTTTAGCTTTTTCGGATTTCCATCAGTGTAGGTAATACCAGCGTCTACCCTATATAATATATATTTTAAAATTTCTATATAATTATGCGTTTCTTTTTGTCAAAGCTTGTTAAGAACTAATTTTCTAATTTAAATAATCTCTCGGAATATATTACGTTTCACGAAATACTTTATTCTGTCGTTTTCCGTTTATGCCACAACTTTATGGATAATAAAATTTTCACAGATTATATGGTGTAGAAAGCATGTCAATTAAGAAGAGAATCGAATCTTTACGAAATCTATTATTTTTTCATTTATCTACCGAGACCTAATTTTAGTTGATGTGACAAATTGATTTATTGATATACAAATTTTATGTGATAAATCTTTTGCAGCCTATATTAAATTTCTGTCTGCAACCTTATCGACTAATAAGTCACTGTTTAATACTTCAGTCGAGGTGGGTTTTGTTTGAAAATTTGCAGCTTATCATGACATATAAACTTTCGAATTAAAATCGAAGTAGAGCAAATTGAAGATTTAAAAGTACGTTTAATAAAATATTTATGCGCATAATTAAACGAACGTTAATCTGAAATTTTATAGTGTATCCATTAAATAATATAAACAATTTACGTGGATAATTTATTTGGGCAGGGTTTTAGATTTTAGGGTATTGTTCTTTTAAAGAACATCACTGATATTATTTAAATTGAAGAATTCCGAAGAAAGGGAATGGCACAGTAAGGTGTTTTTGCATGAAAATTACCGTGCAATTTGCAGTATAAATTATTTGTGTGGAATGTATGCATTTCTGTGACAATTACCTAGGGTCTGGAGTGCAGTAATTGCGAAAAGTCCCAAGAATGAGTCCTGAATTTCCAACTAACACTTTCTCATTTTCAAAAGTACTATAATGATATAAATTCCAGTGCCTCATCCGCGGTGGGAATATAAATTATAAACGCATTATACATTTATAATATAGAAAAATGTTTCAACAAGGCAGACCTTAACATATTCAGCGTAGAGCTGTAACCATTTATTATCATTAAAAACATGAAGGCATGTAATAAAAAGTGATGTGAGCACAATTTTGACACGTCAGCTGAAAAATAATTCAACACTCTTTTGCTTTCTTGGAGGCGGAGGAGATTTCTGGAGGCGCTAGAGTACTCTTGGGTAAAGTTTATAGTTTAGGTAAGACAGGTATTGAAAATGTCCAGTAAATGACTGAACTGGCGGCTTTTTGACAAATTACTTGTCTCTTAATGTTTCTTTCGCGTGTATCTAACATCTTTCTCCCAAAGCCCTGGTGGAGATACTAATCTCTCTTTTCCCCTGATCTACTTTGTATCTTGCGGCACTTTTTGAGCTCTAAAACACGTATTTTTCATCTGTCTAAAGTAACGCCCAATCCACAGATCAATTTCTAACACTACGAGGCTTTTTTTTTTCTCAAAAGTGGTCAATTTGTGTAATCACCCAATAAATTCTGCATAAATCGCGTAGAGAAAAATCAGACGCATGACACAAAAATGTCTCAAGTGTTTGGCATTTATGCGTTAAAATGCCACTTAACTGGTTGACAAAATACTCCATTATAATTTGAAGACTTTGAAGCTGTCTTTAAGCTGACATTTAAAATGTGGGGCATTTTTATAAAATTCATAAACTGTTCACCCAGATGTAGAATCTCTGTATTGTTAGTATATCTTGTATGAACAGAAAAATTAAACGTTATTAAATTTGCATATATCAAACTTTTATAAAGTATAAGTTTGAATGGGTACTTTAATGTGATCTTCAGATTAGAGATTCCAGTTCCCTAAGACCTCAAATTTCTAAGCAACAAGCAATTGTATGATCTTTCAAAAATTTGCTATACCAATTGTCTACGATATAGGTGAAAGGCTCATAATTTTGGACAGGGTACTTATAAGCATCAAAGTTCTAACAAGGGATAAAGCATGCAATGTGGATCTTACCAGAAAGAAAAAGAAATCCGGCAGCAGTAAAATTTAAAGAGGAAAAGAAGGAACAGAAGAAAAAGAAATTTTCCCACTCGCTATTTTTAAACAATCAGAAAGAAAAATTGGCTGATATTAAAAATATTATTTTTCTTGAAGAAGTGTAATAATGTCTACTCGGATGACCTATGACATTACCATGAAGGTGTATCCCATGAAAAGGTTCTGACGTTCATCAGTAATTCACGAACCAAGCTTGAACACCATTAAAACGCATATTCAGATATACAGTGCCCGCTCTCTAATCCGGATCGCCGTAATCCGGTTGAGTTATTGACGGTTACATTTAGATTCATTTTGAGGACATGCATGCGTGTGTATTCAGCAATGAAAATGAATTATCCTGTGATGTTTTTGTTTAATAAATGAAGTACAATAGCATAGAATTCTCTACATATGCCTTTTTAAGCTTCTTTAAAACTTTTGTTCTAATTCGAAAAAAAACCTTGTATTATATTTTCGAGACCTTGAACAAATTCAAAAAATCCATCCGGATTACGAAGCGGACATCTGTCATATTGTCTCCCAATCATCCGGATTACAAAGCGAGCACTGTATAGGTCAAAGAAAAATAGCAATAAATGTTAAAAGAAGCTTTCATATATAAGAAATTCATGACTATCAATAGCCACAATGACCACTTCCAATGGCCGCACAGTAAAAAGCCAGTCGTTAGTTAATTTTCTATATGGACCCTAACCCTACTTACATGCCAAGTTTCGTCCCGATCCTCAGGGGACAGTTGGCTTCATCCTCTTGTAAGTTTGAAGAGCGATATTTTCAATATTAATTGATTTTTTTGTTACTATCTTTTCAGAAGGGTTGTTTAGAAACTTGACAAGACGTGTAGCGTCTTTGCTTTTACTAAAATTAGTCTCAATACGTTTTAAAATGAATTAATATGTTCAAGTGAATTTGACTCAAATTTTGGACAATTTGGTTGTAAATTTGAACACTTTGGTTGTAATGTTGTACGGCTAATCCATCTCAATAAATATGATGTCCAGTGCTCTCCATTTCAATAACCCATCTTACCAAGCCCTCTTCCTGTTTATGTAAGGGAACCGTAAAATGTCACAAGAAGCCCGGAAACTTTCTGGTACGATATAAGTTGACATCTATAGGAAATTTTCATTTATAGCAAATTTATACAGTAGAATCTCGCTTAACTGTGAGAGCGGGACCGAAATGTGACACAGATTTTGAAATTGATACACATCAATATTTGAAATCCAACGATTTTTTTTGTTTATATTGAAAATTTGTGGAGTGAATCCCGAGCTGACTGAGTCGACATTCTCTCTAAACATGCATACTGTCCAAAAAAGTTACAGTGAAAAAGAATTACAGTATTTAGAGCACTTTTGCTTTAACGAAAAACCCTAAAATGGGGGACAATATGTCAACAAAATTTTAATTTTAAATGTCAACTTTTTTATGTCACCCGGAAAAAGAGCCCACGGATAAGCGAGAATCTACTGTAAATGTTCATCAGGCAACCCAATTGCCGGAAGTCAAGATTACATAACCATTGTTCGTGAATGCATTTGTCAAAAATCAATCAAGTAGAAGTTTCCGAGAATATCCATTTAATCTGTTGAATTTTTATAAATAAATTAATCGAGTTTGAAACCAGCAAGTGTTTGTCGTCGGCAGAACAAGCATAAAGAAGAAGGCAGTCGGTTTCCGCCAGGATAATGACTACTTTCTCTCTTTGTAGGTACGTTACAACCATCAGGGTGTTCTCTATCAGTTTATGACGGATCTCATGCATAATACATTGCACTTTTAGGTGCGGTAGAGCCGGTAGAGCCATCAGGGCATTTCCTATGTGTCTTGAGATCTTATGAGCAATACCGTAATCTTTAGGTAAGAGATTCTCTTGACCACTTTCTGTTGCATTCATTAACGTGAGTTGATTTCAGTACTCCAAGTACGCGCGGATTCGCGCATTCCCTGGCCTTCCCGGGAACCTTTTAAGACCTTTCTCACTATATTTTCATAGATATGATACTCCTTTGTTTCTCCAGGGATTTATACAACCTAGTCATCACAAAAGCTAAACCTTCACAAATTTTCGAGAAAAACACCTGTACAAAATAAGGAGTATCACTTCACTGGTGAATCTTAGAAAATTCCCCATTTTTCACGCGAAAAATCAAACTCACAAGGCAAATCCCACTTCAGGTCAAATGTACAAATCAACATTAATGTGAATCAACACAATAATTAAGGAATATTTAATAATATCACTCAAAAAAAAGCTAGAAAAACACGAAAGTATAAACACGAAGTTCTGCCAAATTTCTCGTAAGCAATTGCTCACACTGAATTTTCAACAAAGCAATTTTAACTCAAATCATATTCAAAATTCAACCAATTTTGTGTTAAAGTCTTCCAAAAAGAACAAATATTTAGATAAAATTCATTATTCATCGAATATTAGAACAAAAATCTATAATTTTAATGAATTTATTTTTAGTGTCCAATTTTACCCTCAAAATGTCCAAATTTAGAAACTGTCCAAAATTATGATCTCTTCCCCTATAAACTTAAGTGAAAATATTCTAAAAAATTTCGTCGGTTAGGAAACTATACCAGTAAGCAATATGGCTGAACCATAGGCCTAACGATTGGATCATTTTAGCAGTTTTCGGACATTGGAAGTGAAACAATTCCAAGAAAATATTCTGTGATCTAGAAAGATATTTCTAGTGTGAAGCCAATACTTTTCCTGATTTACAAATCAAACTTTTAGAACTCCATGGCAAAATATATTCTTACTAATTTGAACAAAGTGATATCAGAATTTTCTGACATCAGTGTAGGAGAAATGTTCTTAAATGCAGATCATTATGAATTTACCTGACTTTAGCGAATATCGTCTTAGTCTTTGATAGTATTTCTTAACTTATTTCTTAATTTCTTCTATGTAGATTTAATAAGGAACATATTCTTTCCATACAGAAGTAGATCTTGAAAAATTCGAAAATCTATTTGAAGATTCAAAAAAGAGACTTTATTACTTCTTGATAATTCCGCAAAGTGGCTGACGTACATCCTGCTCGAATTTCGAAGTGCCTAAGTGTGAAAATGTGACGGTCTTCACATTGTTGTGAGGAAAAATAACAGAACAACGACGTTTACTGTTCTTGTCCCAGTATTTATCACTCCATAATCACTGAGTAACTCTTTTGCCAGCTTTTTATTTGATTTAAATATTTAAATATTTGATAAATTTTCCCCATCTTGTTCGAAAATTTAGTATGAAAATTCGAAATTGAATTTGAATTCTTCGAACTTCAACGAGTTTTTGTGCAAATAGAGTTCCATTTACCTTTTATCCAAGACACTATTGGAGAATCAAAATCTACTTTTGTTTGGGCTCATTGCCAAAAACAATGAGGTAAAAGAATTCGAAGCACCAAAAATTAATAACTTCCCTTTTTTGACCAGTATGAATGCAGGAATGCTTTTCTCATATCCCACAGATCTTTTAGTTTGCGTGACACTTGACAGGCAAATGATGGAGCTGTCGAGATAACGCCCTAACTGCCACACAGTGTGTGAGTTGAAAAAACGTTGAAATTATAATGTTGTCTTCCATAATAACACGATATTTGTTTATTGTGGCGGCTTCTGGCTGCCATCTCGGCCCCACCAAGTCATTGTTGATATCTGAAAAAGGAAAAAGAAGTTGGAAAATGATCATGAAATTGCAGTGCTTCTGACATTTTCTCCCCCTTTTGCTCCTCCTGTTGAATCTTCGTCACGTCCTTCGCTGAAATTGTGCATTAACATTATTAATTTATGACTTGGGCACGCAGTGAAACTAGTTTTTAACTCCTTTTTTCACTCTTCCCAACTCTGATCGTGTCGAAGAAGGGGCTAAATTCCAAATTATGGCCTCAGCTAATTCGTGAGGTGAATATATAATTGGTGAGGAGGCGACTGAATCACCGGCTGAAATAATACGCAATCGTAAAATCATTTTTGTAATTGGTCTACCTTCCTTCATACGGTAGGAGAACGCAATCATTAAGAATTGCTTCGAGTCAAAGCTTTCAGATTGGCAAAATTTCTCTCGAAATTTTCAAATTATAATTTCCCACAATATTTTTCGCATGAGTTTGGTGTGACTGTAAAGAGGAGTTTGTTTGAAGATGATTTTAATAGAATCTTCGGTGAGTGCGCCTCATTTTGCGAAATATTGCTGTATGTCAGCAAACGACTCAATAAATGTCATCATTTGAATTTCACCGCCAATAAACTTGGATAACGAAACAAGCATTCGCGAGCCGCCAAGACGGGCGCGCGAGTAAATAATCTCTGCCTCTAAAATGTTGAACAAATTGATGTGCAGCTTGGGGATCGGTCGGTGCCTCGTTTGAGCACCAAGTTAGCAACAGCGATTTGTACTCTTGTTAATGTTGATGTTGATGAGAGGCGAAATGCAAATGCATCTTGCTGACAGGGTGCAAGTAGAGGGTCTTCAACGGTGCTCCCAAGTATCTTGCAACACCAAATGCTATCAATGCTATTTGCACCATACTCACGCCCATTTGTGGCATTTTAATGAAAACATTATCGTGCTCCGGCCATATGATAGTACCGGCACATTTCATAAAATGCAGCCGTAGCATATTCTCCTTCGACAATCTATTTTTCTATATGGACCGGAGATGATGGTCAATTTAGGGGTTTGATTGCACAGAAAATTGCTCTTTTTATTGGAAAATTGAAACAAAAATTTTTATGCAAAAATATAAAATAACTGGGTTATATTCAGAGCTCTACACGTCAATTTATTAATTATAATTAAATCATTGATTTTGTTAAAATTATTTTATTAAGAAATGTCATAATTGTCTTTATTTATTTTTTCTCATTTTCCCAGATATTTCATAATTTATTGATTATATTCAATTTTAAATTTATTGTCTTGTGCACTAAAATCTAATTGTCTAGGGTAAAGTGATAGAAGTTGGACATAGTGTGACAAGTTGGACAATTCGCCGGTACAAGTTGGACAGGGATTTTATCTTGATAAATACAGTACTAAATTTATTAGGAAAAAAAGGCCTGTCCTACCTGTTCCATTGTCCAACTTGTACCACTTTACCCTATATGAAAGATTTTCTATGACAAAATTTGAAATTCGCTTTTCATACAAAAAAATGTATAGTTCCTCCCAAGTTCCTCGTGAGTTCCCTGCAAGGTTCCCTGAGTTTCCCGTGAGTTCCCCGAGTTCCCCGTGAATTCCCTAGGTTTTCTGGTCAGATTGGCTCCAGTTCCCCGAAATGGGTTACCCGGGTTACCCCTTGAAATTTTCTTCAAAAAGTTCCGCTGCCATTACACAATATATTGGGTGATTGCATAAATTCGTGGGCCACCCAAAGGCAAATTTCAAGAGTTATTTTTTTTTTAGAAATATAATTTTTATGATGAAAAGTGTAGTCTCAATTTATCTTAACAAATATCCTCCAAGGATATATACGCTTATCAACTCCATTTTTTATGTAAATCTCTTACTCTTTTTTCTTGAAGATACAGTGGGACCTCGATAGAGTCAATCTTCAATAGAGTCAACAGCTATTTTTTTGCTCTACGGACTACGATAGAGTCAAATTGGATCCAAATTGACTCCGATAGAGTCAACTTTCCCATTCTTATTGAACTAATAATATTGTATGACTTTTTCAATGACTTTTAATGTACAAGAAAAACAATATTATGATAAAATTCGTATATTAACCGTATAATCATTTTCCAGTAAAATAATTTTCTTTTCGTTATTTTAAACGTTTTGACCGATTGAAAGTTCTCTTGTCTTTTTTCTCTTCACTAAGGATTTTTTGATTAAACCCTATGATCACGTATGACGGGTTTTCCTGTACTCACAAAAAAAAAACAATTTTGGTGGTGAAGGGAAGAGGTAAGAAATGAGGGTCATAAGAATAATCCCCAGGTTGACTTATTAGGGGGTCATCTGAAAACTCCATGTCAATATCTCTAAACATTTAGCGCCCATTTTTCAGAACAAGAAGAAAATGAGAAAAATTGGTTTTATTTCCCTCTCATATTTCTTTTTTTGTGAAGTTTAGAGCCATCGTTATGTCATAACAAAAAGAACAACTATCAATCTCTTCTTTCATACAAATAACAGTTTAAAATAAATTCTAATTAATAACGTTAGTTACATAAGAATTGTCAACAATTAAATATCTACTGGAGCTCTTCTAAAAAAAAAAAGTAAAAAAAAGAAATCTTTAGGATACCATTTCCTTATCTTGACATCACGGATGAACCTCAATATTATCAAATGGATAGTAATTTTCACTTAAGATACTTACTAATAAAAACAATTTATGGATTAATTAAATAATATTCGAATATCGTGTTAAATTTAGCAATTATCAAGTACAAACATAAAATAATACCCCTTTATATCAAAATTTCACATTTTCATTTTTTTTTTCGGACTTCGATAGAGTCACTGAATCCAATAGAGTCAACAGCTCTGGAAATAATTAGTAGACTCTATCGAGGTCCCACTGTAATTCGAAAAGTGGTTCTTGACAGCTCTTAGTTTCATCGTTAGTTCGTATTTTTGCAACTATAACTATAACTATTCGATAGAAATTGAAACAAATGATAATCAGAAGGCTCAATACATAAAGAATATTCTAGGTGCTGAAGAATGTCCCACTGCAGCGCTTTGGTATTTTGGTAGCGCCTGTAATGAGACACACAATTTCGCATTGTTGTCATGGAAGATTATGCCTTTTGCTTTAGCCAAAAACGGATTTTTTCTTAAAAAGACCCTTCGTCGAATTTTTAGTAGCCTAAAGTGAAGAATTTCCCTAAAAACTTGTTAAATTTTGAACGTCACTCTAGTGAGATGCAGATCAGCTTTCGCAACATGCTTAACTTTTTTTTTTTCAGGACCTTTTCGGCTGTATGTGAATTGGATCCATTTTCTATCAATTGTTTCTAATCGATCCAGAAAAGAATATTTATCGTAACAAATGAGGACAAAAATGGCCACATTTAATTCGAATCACCTTAAGCATTTCAGTCAAAAATATATCGTCAGTTAAATCAGCATTTATCGTAACTTCATTTTTGCGATTTTGAGATATATACATATTTGGAATCAGCGTAATTTTGTTTATTAAGCGCACTTGTGAAAAAGAAACTTTTATAAGCCCAATGAAAATTATTTTAAACAAAAATTGTCGTAAGTGCCCTTAAATAACAAAAATTTATCAGAATTTGTCGTAACTTCCATTTTTGGGGAAGTTACGACAAATTTCCATACAAAATTTTCAATAATCAGCATTTGCCGTAACTTCTTTTGCTTACTTGCGTGGCTTATAATTTGCAGCAAAATTGCAATATTTCTCAATAAAACGTTTATAAACTCTTCCAAATATCCAAAGACAGTGGGAATAGTGTAATATGAAATCATTTTAATTCAATATTTGGGAGAAAAAGGTGAGAAAAAATCCCTACCCATCTGTCATTAATTCAAAACAAAACAAGCGACGTGGCGCACAAAATTTATTCAATAAAACTTATGAAATAAAACCTTTTAGGGACAGGGATAAGAGTTTAATTGACTAATTTAGTGAAATAAAGGCACTCATTGTCACTAGAGTTATTAAAATTGATATAAAGTGTTTTTGAAAATTGTCGTAACTTCCAAGATCTCCATACATTGGAAGTTACGGCATTATAAATGATGGAAGTTACGATAAAATATTATTGTGTTTCTTCTAACATATTTCTCAATATTGCAGATTTTAAATAATTTTATAAAGATTTTCTCGAGTTAACTTACAGTTTATTAGTGCCACTTTCATTATTTTGACTCAAAAGTATCGCATTCGGGGCTCATTTTTAAGGAAAATAATGCTGAACTGAAAATTTCGTCTCCTGAAAAGTTGTCAAAAGGAAGTTACGACAAATGCTGATTTAACTGACGATATATTTATATATATTAATAATATTAATTTATTATTATTATTATTAATATAAATTGTATCTTCTTTTACAAACTTTTACAATATCCTCACCATCTAGTATAAAACACTCATATATTTGTGATTTAGAATACAGATTTCTTTTAACAGTCCAATGCTTATGTTCGAAAATCTTTTAAAGTTGGCATGGTCGTCGGCAGGAGAATCAATTAAACTGTTATTTACTTGATTCACTGAAGTAATCAAAAGTATTAAAAAAAATTATGAAGTTTGAATGATTTATGATTGACAGAAACCTACACGCCAACATCCGTTTACACTGATCCGCCAATAGAGATCTTCTGTTGCCCATTTAATCGACCCCGTCAATTAATGTTAATATCTTCCCCGAGGGTTTTGTTATAAGACCGCGAGAATGTTCTTAAGGGGCGCCACTCAACCACACTATTACTGGCCCTTGTTTCCACTATGGGTCTATAATTTGACCCAGTGACTGTCGGTATCAATTGAGATTCTTTACAATCTCACTTTATGTCTTTCGAGGTGAAATCCAAATTCGTGAAATCGGGCCCAAATTTTGGATCTACACGTTTTGACACTCATAGATCACGAATATCATATGCGCTAAAAATCAATTTTCGTAGACGTCCCTGTCCGTCCGTCCGTCGTATAACCGATTCTGGTGAGAGAACGGAGAGACGTATCGACAAGAGGTTATCGGAAGGTTATCGCAAGAGATTATGAGCGTCTAGAAACAGGCGATGTCAGATCCACCCCCTACCATCCTTCCTTGCGCCATTTTGAAACACGCCAAAATTTTGTTTACACTTTGGTAAGTTTTATTTGTTTCTGCCATATACTGATTGTACCAACTACATGTTTTATTTATACTTTTTTATTGATTTTTTACTGGCCGGTTTTTATATTTGTCAAATACTGTATGTCTTTTCTTTCTGCTCATTAAAATTAGTAAAATGAATGATACAGTTTATATATATCATTTTTTATTTATGCATGTTTAATTCATAAGTGGTATATACAACATATGAAAGACTTTTTTTCTGTTTTTACTCTGAAGGTTGATCATCAACACTAAGACGGCGGTGGCCTCAAAAACACTATCTATATCTTTAAAAAAAATGATTTTTTTAATATTCCAAATTGATTTCTTTTCAATTAACCAAAGTCGATTTTTTGCTAATCTAAAATACTCTATTTTATTGAACAAAATTGATCTTATTGAGTGTCTAATTTGATTTAACCCTTTAAGGACGATTGAGTCACTGGTGGCCCAAAAATGAAATTTTTCCTACGGTCATCTAAAGTTGTGTTTTGCTCTAAAAAGTCAGAAAAATTGATTTTTTCTGACACTCTCATCCTTAAAGGGTTAACAAACAAAATTACTTATTTAATGCCTAACCTAATAACACCTTTCTTTCTCATCCCTTTCTTTCTCAAAATATTTACATATGTCTATTCCATTCTTTTGGTCTCAAAATTGGACTGAACTAAATTTAAGATGGTGTGATGGTCTAATGAAGATGAAGAGTGCGAAAGAGTAAGATAAACAAGCTTTTATGGCTCCGGCACACCTTTTAGATCAGGAAAATTTCATGAAATCAAAATCCACATCACTTTGTTTCTCACACGTTTTGCAAATGTCTATCTCATTCTTTCGCGCTAGAAAATAGATTGAACTAAATTTAAATAGGTCTGATGTTTAAATGAAGAAGAAGAGTTCGAAAGAGTGCGATAGACATATGCAAAACGCGTGAAAAAAAGAAAGTGATGTGAATTTCGATTACATGAAATTTCCCTGATCTAAAAGGTCTGCCGAAGCCATTAAGAAAGGTATGTGAATTTTGACTATGCAATTTTCTTGATTTAGAAAGTGTGTCGGAGCCATAACTGACCAAATATGTTTTTCTCTAGCCAAAATTTATCTTTAAATTTAAATTTACTAAGTTCGATTTATTTACCGACTAACTTCAATTATATTAAATAAAATTGAATTCTTTTGCTGTTGTACCGAAAATAAAGGAACAAATTGAAGAAACAGTGAAGAACTAACTCCTGTGAACATTGTTTAAACGTTAAAAGTCAATTATGTCAAAATACCGGATTTGGAAGTGTTGCCATACGTACGAATTTAGTATATAAACGAAACCGTAGGTGTTGTTTATTTTTGTTAAAGAGTCTATAGAGATGGACTTGTAGGGGAGACCGGCGCAGATTAGCGATAGATAGATTCTCTATCGAACTGACTTACCCAAATTACACCCAACCCCTTCTAACCCCTCCAAAAACATGTTTTTTTGATTTTGCAAAAAATTGGCCTTGGAAATTTTGTTCATTTTTGGAAATGTTTCGGAGGTAATCCAGCTGAATATTTTATCCTGAGCCACTTATCACCGGAAAAATCGCCATCTTGAATTATTCAAGGTCAAAGGTCATCCAATCTGGAGGGCCTAATTTTCAACGGCTTTAGTTAAATTTGAACTTTTTTGAAAGCTCTTGTAATTCTGAACCCGACTGCATCGGTCATAATCGGTGACGGATCGGAAAAGTAACGGTTATAGCTTTATTTCAAAAATAGGGGGATCGGGGCAGAATTAGCCACGTATAGTATTAAATATTGTTATCTTATAGCTTGCCTTCGAAGGAATATTGAGGAAACCACTCTTAATTCTAAATATATACTTCCCTTACTATTCATTGAAATATTTATCAGCCTCATACAAACATTTCTTGTACAAATTATACGCAATGGAAAATTTAATTTGGTGGCTAATCCTATCTCGGTCTCCCCTAATTATGGAAGAATATTCTTTGAACCGATGTATTCCTGTTTAATATTTTTGGATTTCACATTACAAAACATTATATGTCTTAAAAGTAAAAAATTTTATCTTTGAAACACAATTAAGATCATAAAACTTAGCGGTGGTAATTTTATAGTATGGGGTTACGTTTTGCGGGGTTGTGTATGATAAGATCTCAGATATAAGAAATCAATTTATTTACAAGGATATAATTGAAAAACTCATGATATCTTAAATTAAAAAGAATTTCCTTTTGTTTTAAAGTTTTAACCAAGCTAAGGGTCTCAAAGATACTGCCAAGAGTTGTTAATAGTGGTTCAAATAGATCATAACTGACCTTCTGCAGTGGTCAGGAAGATATAGGAATCTCAATCCTGTTGATTTTACTGTTTATTTTTTTCCAAAATTCAACTCAAAATCGAATTTTCACGAATTCCGAGTTGCAAGAACTCTCAAGTCCCCTCTAAAGAATCTCAGCTACCATAAGCATATCTGGGCGTATCACTGGCTTAGAAGGTGATCCTTCGGCGTGGAACTAAATGGAAATTAATATGATCTTTCGAGGGGTTGTCTTCGAGAACACGGAAGATTTTTTCTTAACGGGAAAAATTATCGTGGTCATCGCTCACTAATCAATTCTCAGAGGCAAAGATGATTTTTAGTGAAGAAAAAAAGGCCCATCATTAAAATAATAAATGACTTTGGGGATGCTGAGAGATCTTTTTGAAGTTCAGGAGAGCTCATCAAAAATTCGTTTTGTCTAATCCCTAGAAGTTAGTCACGAAAAATCGTTCAAGGTAATCCTGGAAGGAAGTGACGCATCCCCTGGGTGAAAGTAAATTGCAAGTTAGGAATGGGGGGAAGCTGAATTTCTTCTGGGAAGTCGAGAGATGTTAGAAAAGGGCAGTTAGCGTCAATGTCTGGGAAACAGGATGAGATGGTGTGTCACCTTAATCCAAATATATGATCTTCTTTATTGCGCCACCAGACACTCATAAAGTAACAGCTCTACTCCCGCTCCCCTTCCACCATCCCAGGGTTACCTCCCAGTGATGAGGACAAAATAGCTTCCCTAGCACATTATACACCATCAGCCATAGCCATTACCTGTGGCTGCACGGAGGGTAGAAACATATTCCGATGTGCGATGAAATTATCGTGTGCAAAATGCTACTTACAGGGAAAATCGTTCAGGGAGCTCACTTTTCAACTATGTAATCTCCCAGTCGACCTCGTAAACTTTTCCCTTTATGGAGCTTTAGCGACTGCAATAAGAGACGAAAATGCTCCGCGGATTGAACTAAAGAGGTGTAAATTCATTACACAAATATGCACAGGTGTCCCAATCAAATAAAATATGAATAAAAATGAAGATGCTAATGGATATTATGTTTTGATCAAAAATTTGAAAAGATGCTTATAAAATAACTTAGGAAAGGGCGGGGCAGATTCTGGTCAGTGAATTTTTTAGGTTCACTTCACAGAAGTTTATAAATTATATTCAATCTTACCTACATATAGTTAGATTCTTTTTAAATTATTATCTATATATAGCATAATTCCCGAATATAAATTATAAATTTTATATTTTCAAAAGTCATGCAATCCTGAAACTGCCTCACAACTATGTATGAGTAATAGAAGGTACCATGGCCTCAAATACTGTAGTGAAATACTGCTAAGAGGCTTAGGATTTTCTACGAGCCTCTGCAGAAGTGTTTTATGAGAACATCATTTTTTTTAGAGAACTGCTCTCTATAGTCTGGAAAAGTTTCTTTTACAACATACTTCACAGCAAAAACTTTTGTACACTGACCAAAATATTGGAACAATTTTTCTTTGCAACAATTTTTTTAGAACAAATATGTACCTGGAGAAGATATTTCTTTGCTCCAATATTATTTTTTACGGTTTTGTTACGAGATATAGTGACAATTATGTTAAAGTTTTCTTTAAAGTGGTCGGCAGCCGCATTTTTTTAAATTTGATGAAGGAAATAAATATATTATTATTATTTTCGAACGGTTTTGATACGGTGTAATATATACAAATTTAAGTCGAATTCGTTTTAATATAAATTTGTTCCTAAAGGTTGAAACCGAATATAGAGATTTTGTTCCCATTGTCGGGAACATATTTGTGTAATTTAAAAAAAAAATCGTTCGTACGTTTCGTTTTACAGTTAAGACCTATACTTCAGTCGAGATGGATTTCGGTGGTGAAAATTCATAAGCAGCATCAAATAAAAGTCAACTTCAGTATTTTATACA
This sequence comes from Phlebotomus papatasi, assembly GCF_024763615.1. Taxonomy (NCBI): domain Eukaryota; kingdom Metazoa; phylum Arthropoda; class Insecta; order Diptera; family Psychodidae; genus Phlebotomus; species Phlebotomus papatasi. Next base: position 22,880,198 of record NC_077224.1, read on the forward strand.
GACGCGTGCATTACGAAATCATATGCGATTTCTGGCAGCTGGACGGGAAGAAAACCTCGATTTAAAAAAAAAATGAAACCATAATTGTAGCTCGAAAAATGCCACAAATTTGGCATCCTCCACTCTTCGATGAAGGCTTTCGGAACATATTCCTTACTAATATTGGGTGTCTTTTAGTTTCTCCTATAGAAGGTACAAATTTGTTCAAAAAATTTTCGGTGTTCATGGACGAGCTAATTTTTGGAACAAATTCGTTACTAATGTTGAGATTCTTCTTCCATGCTCCCGGAGTTGTTGGGCGTAGGCGGTGCATTATATAACGCTATTAAGATATGAAAATTGTTTAAATTAGACATTCAGATCTTTACAGAAGAACATTTCAGATCTTCTGTTAATTTATAAAAAATTGAATTATTTGAAAAGATCTTTATATTCAGTGTGGACATTATTCTACGCAGTTCTAATACTGAGAATGAAAAGAAATCTTAATAAGTCGCCACCTATCGGGAATTTTATTTTATAGCAAATTTATACATGTTCATCAGGCAACTCAAAGGCAGAACTCGCCATTACATAATCTTTGCTGACGAAAGAATTTGTCATAAGCGAGTTTAAAGAAATTCCGAGTACAGTAGGTATCAAAAGTTTGTTGCCTCATGTATGTACTGGAAACCAGGTGCAAAAAACCTTAGAGAAAAGTACATTTTAAAATTTTTCTTTTTGAGAATTAGTTGCCTGTAATCCGTAGATCTTATTTATGTATTTCGAAAAAAATATTTCATTTTATTTCATATAAAAAATAATTGTTTTCCAAAATTTATTCATTATTCATGCGTCAAAAGTTTGTTGCCTCATTTGAAAAGTTACTCAAAATGATCAAAAACATGCAACTAAATTAAAATAAACCGGCTATATTTTGTGCTTATGTCATTTGAGAGGACAGTGGTGGGTTTGGACATTTCTAAAGTTGTATATGGTAAAATACATGCGTATAAGAGTGATGATAAATAACAAGAAATTATCTATTTTTTAATAATTCATAATTTAGGTTAAAATGGCATGTTAGAAGGAGTTGAAAGGTGGGAAATCGTCCAGAGATACTGCCGGAATGAATCTGCGTCGTTTATTGATAAATTTTATGGAAAATCACGAAAGGTTATACATAAAATGGTCAAATATATCAACTGTTGAGGTACGAGTACATCTGAAAAACGCTACTGGCAGACCTAGCGTATCAACTTTGAAGGTTGCTAACAGCATTGTAAGTATCTCTGATAGTAACCCAATTGATGCCTGCTTCATAAATTGAAAGACAGTTGGTTACTAAAAGGACACAGGTCTTTACTGTTACAAAAAACGAGGCCATTTTGAAAGAAAGTGGTAAGAATGTTTGGGTGGCTCGCAATACTCCAATGGTAAGCAAGACCCAATCTGTATAAAAGGTTGTAGATTTACTTGAAACATGTTAAACAAGTAAAACTACAACCTTTCATCCAGATTAAACTAGCTAACCAATGGAATATGGCTTGTCACCCAAATATTCTGACCAGTTTCTCTTGATTTTCATAACAGTAAGGACCTGTGTCTCTTCAGCAACCAACTGACTGTAAATTTTTGGAGCAGACATCATAGGGTCGAAAACTTAGGTCTGTCAGTAGTGTTTTTTTAGATGTGGTCCTACCTTATCACCATATATTTTGATGATTTTATGTATATCCTGTAGATATTTTCCATAAAATTAAACAATTGACGACGAAGATTCATTCCGGCAGTATATCTGGACAATTTCCCTTCTTTTAATTTTTTGTAATTTCCAATTTTTAACCTAAATTATGAATTATCAAAAAACTGATTATTTCTTGTTATTTATCATCACTCTTACACCTATATATATTTAACATTGACAGCCTTAAAAATGTACAAATCCACCATTTGCCTATCAAATGACATAAGCTCAAAATGTAACCGGTTTACATAAAGTTGGTTGCACGATTTGATTATTTTGAATTAGTTTTTTGAATGAGGCAACAAACTTTTGACGAATCAAAAATGATCAACTTTTGGAAAATAATAATTTTTTTATATGAAATAAAAATAATTATTTTTTTAAATATATAAATAGGATCTACAGATTACAGACAACTAATTTGCAAAAAGAAAAATTCGAAAAAGTAACTTTTTCTACCATTTTTTGCACCTGGTTTCCCGATCATACATGAGGCAACAAACTTTTGACACCCACTGTATATCAATTTAATCTGCTGAAGTTTTATAAATAAATTAGTTCAATTTGAAATCAGTAAATGTTTGTCATCGGTAGAACGAGAATTCCGTCCTTTTTCGCCAGGATAAAGGCTACTTTCTCTCTTTGTAGGTACATTAAAACCATCAGGATGTTCTCTATCTGTTTATTACAGATCTCATGCATAATACATTGTACTTTTAGGTACGCTAGAGCCATCAGAGCATTTCTTATATGTCAATATTGAGATCTTATGAGCAATACCGTAATCTTTAGGTAAGAGATTCTCTTGACCACTTTCTGTTGCATTCATTAACGTGAGTTGATTTCAGTACTCCAAGTACGCGCGGATTCGCGCATTCCCTGGCCTTCCCGGGAGCCTTTTAAGGCCTTTCTCACTATATTTTCATAGAGATGATACTCCTTTGTTTCTCCAGGCATTTATACAACCTAGTCATCACAAAAGCTAAAACATAGTCAAAGCCTTAGAATGAAAACGAATTATGAAGAAAAGTTTTAAAAAAATATTTAAATTTTTCGCAGTGTAGACTCACAAATTACTAATATCATTAATGTCACAGAATTACAATTGCTTAAAACATATCTTTTCTTCGCTTTTTTAACATCCGTTCAGAAAATTAAACCTTAAGAGTTTCAAGAAAGCTTTGTGATATTGAAAAACTAAGAGGTCTCTTTTGAGCGAAAAATCTCGCGTATAAAATTAGTGAATGTTTGAATTAATTGAAATGGAATAAGTTCAAAATTTATGTTTTCGACAGACTGTGGAAAATCCTCTGCTCAGTACAATCTGGTACCACCTTGAAGGTGCTATAAATCAGCAATTTTGACCAGATTGCCAATAAATTACGGTGTATTTGGAGCAAGATTTCCTGCTTTATAGCCGTGTGCATGGAAATTATCATTTGAAAGTGCGATTTATGATGATGGGAGTTTGCTTTTGAGATGGGCTATTTAAGGGGGTGGGTGTTTTAGTGTTCAAGAAGCAGAGGATGTTTTGTTGGTGTTTCTAGGCCAGATTCATATGCAATTTTGATTTGAAAATATAGCACCCAATATAATCTCAAGAAAAGTGATAGCAATCAGCAATTAAAGTCAGAAAGTGAACCTGTTTGGAGCTGCAGTAGCTATGAATATCATTTTTAAAGTTGTCTGAAAACATACAGAGATATTGAGAAAGACAGGCGCAATGGTGAGAGAAAAAAAAGAGCCCAACTCTCAACAGAGACTTCACAATCGGGAAAATCTTTTGATTCAATTCAATATAAACATCAAATGACTTGCTTGTTTTATTCATTCGGTGTAACATCAAAGAGCAATTTTTGATCACCGCTGGCGTGACTTTGACATAAACGCCTTTGGGAAGTTGTATTTCAATAGTTTTTTTTTTTTGTTATTTTCCCTCCCGAACCTCCTTATAACTTCTTCACATTGTAAAACCTACCATGTATTTCATTTTCCATTCTATTGCGTTAAGTAATGTGGCCTTTTTCCATCTCTATCTCTCACCCATCCAGAATAGTTTGGATATACATATATTCCAAAGAATAAAAACGAGCACATCGATTGAAAATTCGTTTACAGTGCTTTTTTTTCTGCCGTCATTTTGAACTCATGATTCCATTAATGAAACACTATAATGAGAAATTGTAAATACGACGTTCATTTTCTTTCATTTCAGATCAAAGGGCAACTCATTTCACGTCTAATTTGTACATTGCCGAGTCATTGCTTAGACCCATAGACAATCTTGTTCATCATGCACAGAATTTCTCTTCATTATTTACGCGAAAGCTCTTTGTTGTACTTTAAAGTCCTACGGGTAGTATTCCATTGTTGGGGAGAAATTTCGAAATTCCTTGAGATATCACACATTTAATTAATTGATGATTTTAGTCGGATAAATAGGAAATGGTGAATTATAGCCATAGTTCTTGAAACTTGAACTCCTCGAACGTGGACGACAGTGGGGCAAGAATACCCAAAAACCTGGCAAAAAATCGATTTTTTTTTCGAATTTTTGAAAACTAACACCGCCAAATGATAGTTGACTAGTATTCTTATTAAACCCTATACTGTAGAAAACCCCAATTAACCGGAGGATTATTAATTAACCACGACCGAGTCACCAACGTGTATTCTAGAACTCGCGGGAGATTTATAGTTACCCATTGGAGGGCTAACCCCAGCGCAACCCCAAACGCACTCTTTGACGATCGGCGCGAGACTGACTGAATAGAATAGACATGCGCATAGCCCTCCTCAAGACGTCGCACCTCAAGTGACGACTTCTATCCCGGCGAGCATGGATACGAAGGTGACTATGATACTACTCTAGAGGGGACTAAATTCAAATTCAAATAAAGCCGTTGAGCGATGTTCTACAATACACCGTTTTTTTTCATAGAAGTTACGGTACCTTGAAATATTACGCCAAAGTTGACCTTCCATTGCGATTTTGTCGATTTTATGGAAAAATAGCATCAATTTGAAGTATGAATATAGTAAAAAATTCCGCGGAATTCCATTTTATAACGAAAATTACTTTATTCTAAAGGTCTTGTTCTGTCAAAAACCGTCGAGAAACCTTGCATCTTTTTTGCGTTTTTTTGGCAATGATATTTTGAAAATGTGGTAAATTGACTTTCGAGAGCATTCTCTTTTGGTCTGTAAGACGAGCGGCACGAGATCTCTACTTTTAGTTTTTTATGATACCCCCATAAGTCAACATTCCTTAGAAGCGGTTTTTTTATTTTTCACTTCAACCCCATCCTACCCCTTCAATTCCATGTGTTTTGTATTTTCTTAAATTTGGTCCGAATAATTTTGTTCATTTTCGGATATGTTTTGGAGGTACTCCAGTTGAATATTTGGTCCAAAGGCATTAGGACCAAAAAAAAAACCGTCATTTTGAATTTTTCAAGGTCGAAGGTCACCTAGTATTAAATCTCAAATAGATCTAAAATCTAGTAAAAAAAACCCAAAAATATCTTATCTTTCAACCGATTAGGTCAAATTTAGCCTTATTTGAAACGTTTTTCAATTCTAAACCCAACTGCATCGGTCCCATTCAGTATTGAATCGGAAAATTATCGATAATTGATAATATTGTTATTAGGAAAATTTGTGAAATTAGTAAGTCAGATGATAAAATTGTAATATACCACTATTTTTTCATGCAAAAAACTCCTGGCTGTATATATATATATATGGCATCAAAGATAGTTTCTCGCATTTCATTCTTTAGTTGGAATTTTGGACATTTTTTTTTAACTCTAAGAGAGAGCTGTTTTAACAATCGTGTTTTTTTTCCAACTTCTGTCCATCCTGGCTGCCAAATGGTGAGAGATATTGACTTCCGCTCTTCGGTGACCCCTCCTCAAATAACATTATCTCGAGAGTAATCTCTTTGGTTTTTCTCCCTTCCCTTTCATGCGTTCTGTGTTCTGTGTTCTGTGTGGAGTTCTTATATGACTTAGGATATCACAAAAACGGTACATTGTGCGATGGTAGTGCCCAAGGATAATTTATAAAGGAAGTCTTAAATTACATTTTTCTAGGACAAATCATATTCTTATCTCTTCATTTTCCTTGCGATTTTTCAGATTATTCTTATAAATCCTCAAATATCCTTAAACTTATGAAAAGGATTGTAAGTAAGAACATGTCTTCCTTACAGAAATATTGTCCTTGAAAAAAGAGCTGGGGTCACTGAAGATTATATAACTGTAAAATGAACCATTATCCAATAATTTCACACAAAAAAATCAAAAGCAAAAATCCCTTACTTACCCAAGAAGCAATTTTTTCTTAATATAGTCTTATAGAATTCCTTAAGTAAGGCACTATAGAACCAAAAAACTTTTTATTTGCTTATAACGCTCTTGGTTCCATCACTGAGATTACTATAAGTAAAGTGGCGCACTCTTAAGGATCTTAAGAGATTCTATAGGAATTTCAACAGAAAATTCTCACTTTAAGTCTTTTAAGAGTGCACTAAAAGACTTGTTTAATACTTGGTTCTATAAGGCAGCTATTTTGCTTCTTGGGTAGTAGGTATTTCAGAAAAACATTTAAAAAATGTACAGAAAAAATGTTGATTTCTAAGAATTAATAGAAATTAAATCATTCTAGAGACATTCAGAATGCATAAATGCCATAAAATATTTTTTGCCAGGTTTTTGGGTATTCTGCCCCACTCTGCGACGATTGAATTCAAAATCTGAAATTTAAGGTTTTATAGAAAAAAATCGTATTTTTGGATTTAGTTGTAACTGTATTTTTCGCAAGCATCAGCGAAAAAAAATTCCTTTCTGATCATTTTGTTCTTTGATCTTTTAACATTTATCTATTTTACAGGGGCTCAATTTTACCATTACATCATTTTGAATTAAACAGATTGAATATTTTCTGTTTTCCACAACTTTTTTTTGTATTATGCACTTTTGGTCGTTTTTCAATTACATTAAATGCCAAAAATTATTATTTTAAATATTTAATTTTATATTTTAAAACATAAAACGTAAAATTGCTACTATTCGTATTTTATAATTTCATATTTTTGATTTTATTTTAAATTCATGATTTTAATTTCACATTATTTCAAATAATTATAATAATAATAAAATGATAATAATGTTAAATTAAAAAAAATCATACTTTTTTCTCGGTGTAGATTTTGTATTTATCTGACTCTTATTGTCCTTTTGACTGCACATTTAGAAATTGATTAATGAACCCGTTCAACGTCATAAAATCAGCATAAGAATGAGTTGTAAATTTTTGGATTCCATTTGAGTAATCAATTGAATTTCCCTACTGAAACAACAAAAAAAAGAACAGAAGTCACGGGTTTTAGAAACTAATTTGAATTGTAGATTTTTTTCTTTCAAAAGCCAAAAGAGAGAGAGACAGATATTGTAAAGACCATTAATAATATTCGACAATGATTTTTCCACAAATTGCTGCCGGAACATTTGAACCAACTGACCAACTGACTAACCAGCAGGCAAACCGAGGGGAGTTTCTGTTTTGTGGTATTTTATGGGGAACCAGATGGTGTCCCCAAAAATATAAAACCACACACACATCGACCTATTTTCACCTTCTTCAGCTCTTTTGGGAATTTTTTCTGCCCAGTAGAAGTTTTCTTTTAAATTCCATAAAATCCCATACAACAATCAAGAGAGTTTACGGAAGCCTTTGGAAGGGTTGGATATGGTGCAATTCAACGTGTCATGGTAATCCTCGCAATAATAACAAATTTTATTTTACAAGTGTGCTGAAAAAGCAAAAAAGTGGTGATTCTTTCACATTTTCTAGTACTAGAGTTGACGAAAATATAGATAGATCGACAACTTCAAGTTAATTTTTTAAGATTTGTGATATTGTTTCAGTTTAATTTCTTTAGCATCAACTAGATGGATACAGCAGACTCTCAAATTCAGTACAGTTAAATGAAGTACAGTTTCGTTTTATTGAGATCCCGTGAAGTTTTCAGCAAATATTTACAAAAAAACTATAACTTTTAGGTTAGAATAGCCTAATTCAGGACCAATCCAAATGGTCCAAATGGAAACTTTTCATTAAAATTTTTCACTCTGAAAGAATTTTTGAGTTATTCTAACTAGATTATTTTTGCATAAGCAATTATATAGGTTTTTGACCGGTATCAGAAATTTTCTATGAAAATATATTATGGGTTATATGATACGGTAAGACAATTCCATGCCAGGATGGTCAAGATGACTACTGTGCTAAAGAAATCCGCAAGAATACATAAGATGGAAGAAGTTCCGGAAAATTCAAGAGAAAATATCTTCTTTCAGTTGGGGATCAGTTGAGTTCCAGTAGAAAAAAACATCACCTGTAGAAAAGCAGTCCACAGTTTCAGTTGTGGAAATTTTCTATGAAAATCTACTCATCCCAAGGAATTCGCACAAACATTTTGTTATTTTTTACGGCGGTGAAATGACATATTTTCATGAAGAAGAAAGCGTTAGGGGAATGTTGGCATGGTTCGCACAGAGTGAACCTTCAAACAACGCAAATTTTCTCTTTGTTTACAAAGAGGAAGTTCGTCATTTCTTAGCCATAAGATAGATCACTATTAAGTTCATGAAACGAGATGAGAAATGGTAGGTCAGCTCTTTTCAAACAAAGAGAAAATTCGCATCGTTTGAAGGTTCACTCTGTACGAACCATGCCTACATTCCCCTATTTGGAAAAATTCTGTAAAAAAAAATTGATGGAAACGAAGTCCAATATGAATGTATTTTTTAACAAATTAAAAAAAAAATTGATTTAAAAAATGTTAATTTGTTTTACTACTGATAGTGTATAAACACGTCAATGACTTAAAGTGCATTTTCTTAAGATATGAAATAAAATATTTGATTTTTTTTGTGAGAAAATTCTGTTGTTCATAAGTAATTCAAATACATAATTTTTGGATATATTATATTTTATGGCCCAATGATATATTCAGGAGACACACTTTGGTAAAGGATTCAAGTCGTCCCACGCATCTTTTTCATGTATTTGAAGGATATTTAGGGATTTAGGAGAAAAATCCAAAAAAAAATGAAGAAATAAGGATATGCATTGTTCCAGGAAAATTATCGTTGAGTCCTCCTCTACACATCCTTGAGTTATCCTTTGACACCAATATCCTACACAGAAAAAAAATATTTTGTAAAAATGTTCGTAAATGTGCGTGAATTCCTATGGGGGAGTTACGAAATGCTCGTGAACCGTATAACCTACAAACAAGTTCGTAAAAGTTTGTACTTTTTTCACAAACATTGTTCGTAACATGATCATTTAGTGAACATGCAATATGTGTATGCAAGTTAGCTGACGAATTTTTGTGAATGAGAGTTTAACAAAAAAGAAGAGAAAGAAAAATGTGTAGTTCGTAACCAAAAAAACTATTACAGAAGCAAATATTTTCCACAAGTATGCATTTGCCATAGCAATTAGTTCACTAATCAAAAGTTCTTATGTTCCGAGATGATAATAACAATAATAATAATAATTTTATTCAACTTTGCATAACTCTCCATATCATGCGTCCGCCGCCGTCTTAGCGTTGGTGACCAGCTTGCGAATCCAAACGACGGAAATGCTTCTTCACTGGCTTTATAAAGCATTCGTTGTTGAACACAAATTACTTGTATTAGGTGAGATTCTTAACAATCTCACCTACTATAATCCTAACAAAATTTCATGTCGTCCGATCGCGCTCAAACTTGGCCAAAACGTGTTTCAGCACTTCCTGATCACGAATATATATGTGGCTAATTTACGTCCCCGGCCGGCCGGCCGGCCGGCCGCTCTTTGGAGCTTAATAGCTCCTAAACTAAAAAAGATATCGACTTGCGGTTTTCGGCAAAGGTTATATATCGGGTGAAAATTGCAACTTGGTGCATAGACCCCCCACCCCCCACCCCCCACCCCTCCTTCCGCCATTTTGAAGACCCCCCTTTTTTTGTTTTCTCAATAGATCCGCCCCTATGGCATCGAGCGGGCTCAAATTTTAGTATGTTATAGCTGGGCCTTAGAGCTTTCCATCAATACCAAACTTAAGGTCCCCCGATCCCCCTGACCCGAGCTATAAGGGTCCAAAAAAAATTTCTTAAAATGGCCATAACTCCAGTTCTAATTGTCAGAATTTAAAAAGTGAGGGCTTTTTGGAAAGCTCTCGTGAAATGCCACTTCCCCTTCTAACATCGCAAGTTCATAAAACCACCGCTAGGGGCGCTATTATTAAAAAGAAAATTTTTAAATCTTAAAAGTTAAATAACTCAAAAATTCCATTGTGCATCGGGCTAAAATTGTAGTATGTTGTAGCCGTTGATTATACCTATCAAACAAAAAAACCTTAAGTCGATCCATAACCCCTGACCCGAGCTATAAGGGGTCAAAGTTCGAACATTGACCGGCCTCTATCTCCGGTTCTAATTAACATAGCGACATATGTTTTACCTTTTTGGTTTCGTCTCAATGAGCACTTTCAGATGGAAGTTCAAAAAGTCACCACAGGTGGCGCTGTGATAGCGTCAAAATTCATCGAAATTCAAAGTCACTTTTCTCAAAAACGGCATTGTGCAAGTTAATGAAATTTTAGTATGTTGTAGTCCAGTCTAGGACGTTTCCAAAATGGTGCGTATGTGCGCTGTGGTTTCAATAGAACCGGAGATATGAGGGGTCAAAGTTCACGAAATTCAAAAAATCATATCTCCGGTTCTATGTGACCGATTTTGATGAATGAGGGCTTAAACGAAAGATCTCACCAAATGCTACAACTTTCTAGAATATTTGAACTTCGTGGGACCAACACCAGGGGCGCCACAGTCGAAAAACCAATTTCAATATCACATAACCTCAATTATCTCGACTGTCGCTGAACTGATTTTGATGATTACTGCAACATAATTGTAGAGCACATTTGTCACTACATTTCGTCCATACATCATTTTCCACTCAGACTACGCTATCACTCAGATTTTGCCGTTTAAGTGTGAAAAAATTGATTTTTCCAATAATAACGCTTTGAAATCACTCAGATGCCAATTTGACTGCCTCTACTCCACCAAGACACTTAAAATATGGTTTTAAATGGAAAGTCCCGCAAAATACAACAATTCTTTGATATAGTTGAAGTTCAACAAATGACTAGTTGGGGCACTCTGGATGAAAAAACGAGTTAAGAAACAAAAAACCTCGATTATCTTGGCTTCTGAGTAATCGATGAGATCATGTTCTATGGAAAAATTATAGAGAACATTCTGGTCTACATTTCACCCATATAACACTTTTCTGTCAGTTCATCCAAATCCTTGATATTTTGGTTTAAATACAAAATTTGTATAATTTCACGAATTTGATTCAAGATAACTGAATGGCGACTCACAATTTCAGCTCTAAATCGAATTTGCATGCACTCCGAGTTAGCTCACGTTAAGAATCTCACCTACATAAGCCGGTTAGGATTATCTGTCCCTTTTACTAGTTTAGAATATGACCAACATTATTATAATTTATTTTAATCTTATATAATTTAAGGTTTATAAGCACAATCATTATGAATCTCTTCCACCATTCTCATAATTAACAATCACTTTATATTAAATCTAAGTGTTCAGCAACAAAAATCTTTCATAATTCTCTTTTCACAAGCATCCAATCCATACAAATTTAATGGTCAATTATCTTGCAAAATTTCCACGTGACATCCTCGTTTAATCTATGCATAGAGCTTTTCATGAAAATTCCCTTAAACTGATAATCTCTAAACTACTACAAAATTATATTGCAGATTTAGAATTAAAGCATTTAGTTGGTGGAGAAAGTTTTCTTAAAACACATATCGCAACATTAACTCGGAGGTTATTGATGACGGTCTCGCAGGAGGAGAGGAATCTTTTTAGATATACCACGGAATATCATAGAGAATCCTTGGGACAGGAGAAAAAAGAACCAACTGAGAGAGAGAAACCTCCACTATAATGTGAATTGTGGGTGCGTCGGCAGTGTCCAATAAAACCCTTGAAAATATTCGGGGCACGTCTCTAATGTTTATAGGCCATATAGCAGCATTAGTTTTATCATATTGCCGCAAGAAATATAGGAGAGAATAATTCACTTTTATTGAGGATGTGCGTTCACCACTCACCATTTATTTACACATTTTATATGGAAAGACCTTCGGTTTGGGGTAGATTTTTCAAAATATACGTGCAATATGGAACCATTAGGAGGATGATATGGTAAATTAAATTTTCTTCCATACCCCCTAAGGCCCCCATGATTGTTTTCTTTCTATTATTGTAAAGATATCGATACCTTTTAAATATAGCACGGTTTTCTTTTCCTTCAGCTCACAATTTTAATATATTAATGTATCATCTTGTTGAATTGATAAGTATTTAATTTGAAAAATATACACTATTCCCCGTGCCAATGTCGAAAATTCGAAAAAACTAAGTCTTACAAGACTGAACTTCCTGGTAAGCAATCGATTTATGAGGTCAGTGGAAAAAGGAATTAAATCACAGTTGAAGTTTTTCCACTTTTCCTAGTTTCTCCCAATTTTCAAACACAACAACAGCATTTGAAATTATCGGTGAAATAGTGCAGATAGTGTTCCGAAAACTGTAAATTTTCCTAAAGCACCAGAAGGCGATATCAATTATTCTCTCAATGTGTTTTTGGGGGTTGAGGGCAAGTCCCAGAAAGTGTTTTATCTATTACATTTTCCTGTATTTACCAGCTACTCGTAAATTGATCCTTGTCGACAGGACGAGTGAACGTGATCGTATTTTCTTGTTAGCAAAAAGATTTTCCCCATCAAAAAGCTCTCACGGGGTTGGATGTTTAGAGGGTTAGGGGGCGTAGGGGTTGCTCGGAAATTTATCTGGGCCACTTTTCTCCTTCACTTACAGTGACTTTGAGAAAAACATTGAGTTCTCGAAAGAGAAGACGAAAGACACCCCCAAAAGACACATTTATTTTCTACGGTGGTGGAAAAGCGACATATTCTTGAGACAAACAATCTAATGCTATGAAAATTGATTTTGATTACAATAATTTTGAATCTGTTAGTACTTAAAAAATTTTATTACGTTTTAATGATTATGCGAAATTTAAGAACATGAGAAAACTTACCAAAAAGAGAAGATATTAAAAAAAAAACAAAGAAAAACCAATTTGCACACATATTTTATAATATTATATTATGTAAACGTAAGTTAAGTGAAATATTTACATAAATATAAAACAAAATATTTTTTTGTAGATAAAATTCATACGTATTTTATAAAAATCTTGTGTAGCAGTTTAAGCAGAGCATGTGGTCTCTAATAACTTAGTTAGTAGGGGAGACTGGGGCAAAATTTGTCAATACTAAAATTTTAAAATTCGATATCTTCCAAGAGAAGAGACCGAGGCTCCAAATTTCTATCATAGATTGCCGTCATGGACCTTAATAAACGTCAAAGGCTTTAAGGAATTCGAGCAAAGAATATTGAAAATAAAAAAAAATGTTTTAAAAACATTTGTCCTTCAGGAGATATCAATTTTCATCAACTTACTTTCCGAAATTGATGCATTAATATGTATTTGCGGGTCCCGGTCAAAATCCCGAACGCCAAAATCCCGAAAGCCAAAATCCCCAAATGGGCCAAAATCCCGAATTCTTAAAAGTGTCACAGCTACTCCCAGGATTGTACTCGCGCTTGCTGAAGGCAAAGGATTTTGAAAATTCGGGATTTTGGCTTTCGGGATTTTGGCTTTCGGGATTTTGGCTTTCAGGATTTTGGCTTTCGGGATTTTGGCTTTCAGGATTTTGGCTTTCGGGATTTTGGCTTTCAGGATTTTGGCTTTCGGGATTTTGGCTTTCGGGATTTTGGCCTTTTCGGGATTTTGACCTTCGGGATTTTGGCTGCCACCGGTATTTGCTGTATAATTTGGATATCCTGAACACGAATATGTTGTTCGTTTGCGAATTTTTTAAAGTGATTTTCCTTCAGAGTCAAATTTTTCAAAAATGACCACTTGGGGTAAAATTTGTCAGAACGCATGGAGCAAATTGGTAAAAACGAATAATTCCGACATTTCACATGGCGAAAAGGTACATCCAGTCACTGGTTCTGATATAAGAATATGCTAAATAGAAATCGTTCAGATTCACTGAACATGTGAAAAAAATAAAATATCCGTTTTGGCAAATTTTGCCCCAGTCTCCCCTAGAGCTCTCGTCTAGATAACGAGAGGTCTCCAGTTGGATCCTGGGTGGAGGCAAATATTTGTGCTATCTCCGCTCCGAAGACTGAATTATTTGATGGTTACTCGCTCTGATTGATAACTCATATTGAACAAACGTTCCCAAAATTCCGAAAAAATCTTATGCTTCTAAGCATATTTTAATTCAATTTCTTTTTAACTTTCCAATGAAATTGGACTCTCTCTCTCTAGATAGGAATGATAAAATCCAACTATAAACACAGAATATGAAACCAGGGTAAAATTCTGTAGAAACCATGTCAATTGATAAGAGAATCGAATCCTTACGAAATCTATCATTTTTTTCATTCATCAAACGAGATTCTAATATCTTTAGTTGCTGTGACAAATTGATTTAGGGGAAGGTTTTGCAGATTCGTACTAAAAATGTGTCCAAGATTTAAGATTTTTTAGTGAATGCCACTCAAACCAAATCAACTATATATCAAAAAAAAATCTCTTACTTAGTGAGTTCATAATTCTGCCTCACAAAATTCCTGGAAATCTTTGGATTTTCCTCTAGAGGAAAATGAAAACGTGGTGACACTTTTTATCAAGTTGCTCTGGATTGCTCAGCTTCGTACAATATTTTGCCCACCTATGTAGGCCTCATTTCCCCCGGAAAAATTGCACCGGACACAAAAATTTGGGCATCACTACTTAGATGGATCTTTCATCTAATTGCTCTCACCGTTTGTAAGAAGTATCACGCATTAAAAAATCAATTTTGTGGTATTTTTCTAACATATGTTTTTTGACACTTGTGAAACCAAACCATATTTGCAGTACATTATGATAGTCAATTAAGTGCTTGCTTAGGTGTGATCCTCTCATATTCACACCTATTGTAATCCTCGGATTTTCTCTAACACCTCCAATCTGTCTTACGGAACATCTTTTGAATATCACTCATTCTGAAAAGGGCCACTGACCAACTTAAAGTAAAATGTGGAATATTCTGTTTGAAAACAAAAGAAATTGGTTGAAAAATGCTCAAAACGCATCGCATGAGCAATGAAGGAATCACATCTACCATAAGCAGATTTAAGCTTAATGTTTGTTTTGGCATAAGTAAAACAAAAATATCTGATGAAGTCTTATTTTGATGGGGAAGTGCGTGTTTTCCTTCGAGATTGTCGTGAAAATTGTTTAATATCCCAATTTTCTTGTGAATGTATTCAGTGGAACCTCTGGATGTGTCAAATATGCCAGAGCGGCGTGCACAGTGTGATGCAAAACAGTGAGCAATTCTCAATGCCAGTGGTCAGTAATTTTGACAGCTGTTTTTTACGAAGCTGCAAAATTCAATTTTCCAGAGCTGCAGGGAAGGTAATTTTTGTGGATTTTCCTTTACCCACAAAAACAACTCCCTTCGAGCAAAAGATTTTCAGGTAAATATTAACCCTAATAAACCCTCTTTAACTTGGAATAGTTTGTTTCCTTGTTGTTTTCGAAAAGACACTTGAAGTGTAAAAAAATGCATAAAATATTCTACATCAGAATTACGATTAAAGGCCCATTTTTTATATCTACATTTGGACATAAGGACAAAGGCCTAGGCTTCCAAGTTTTTCAGGAAATGTGAGATGTTAGACTAGATTTTAGCATATATGACCCTGGATGAAATTAATTTAGTAACCTTGAAATAAATCAACTTTTACGAAGCTGCGACGTTACGAACCTGCAAAACCTTCCCCTACCTCTAAAATTAAAAACAAAATCTACTAATGGACGTGTCCTTGAGTTATGCCTAACGTATAATAACTTTTGTTTTGTAAATATATTTACGAAACTGCCTATAAGAGCGTACGTGAACACTAGATCTATCATTCACTCTCACTGAAATGTCAAAAACAGGTTTGCAAAACAAAAGTTATTGTACATAGGGTATTATTATCGGAAAGAGCTTACCTTGCGAGTCATTTTTTAACCTAAGTTTTAACTTAAGACCCTTGAGTGAATTTTGTAAAATGTATTACATAAACTTGGTATAACAAGCATGAATTATTTGTATATTTTTAATAAAAAAAACAGTTATTTTTTAAAATAAATTTACCAACAATCCTAAATTTTTTTTGGAAGATTTGACACATCTTAAATTTTCCTTTCTTCATACCTCTCTCTATTAATTTTTGGTACAATAAATTGTCGCAATATTTATTGTTGAGCATATTATATACGCATGATCTGTCACCATTCTAACGTTTTATACTTCAATAGGGTTAAACTCAAAGCATGCTCGAGGGGTGGAAAAAAGTATACATTGAAAAGCAGCAGGAAAAGCTAGTGAGAAATTTTTCATTATCATAAATTTGACACACTCAGCGAATAAAACCATTTATATTTCTGAAACTGCAAGTCAATTTATCAACATCAGAGCGTAGTATGGAGCATAAATAAGACTTTAATCTTTCGGAGAATGCGCAGTTGTAATGAGGGATCGTTTTTACTGACCTGTATTGCAATTTCCACTCGTATATCTCAATAATTAATCCTATTTGAGTGGAAACCAATAAATAATAGAATTATATTCTTTTTTTAACACTCTTTTGTTTGCTTCCTTTCCTAAAGCATGCATTAGGAGGAAACATAAAACCAACTCGGATTTGAAACATGTTATTTATCGTGCCATGGTTTATTTATTTGGCATTTTTTATCACTTTGTCCAAATTCTTGCTCTATTTGCCAGTCAGACCTTTCCCTTCCAAAGAATCCATTTATCAGATACACATGATTATTTGTGTTTGAATAGATATTTCAGTCAAGGTTCTGTTTCAAAGAACTTTCTTGCACAATGAGTGAGCAAAATGAGTGATTTTGTCACGAGGCAATTAACTCAATCACCAGCATAAATTAATTTGCATCTTTAATTTGATTGACGTTGAGAGATAGAAATCAATTTTGAATTCTAATTCATAATTAATTATTGTGTATTTTCTCGTTTTACGACTTTTTCCTCTCCAGAGTTGATATGATAAATTGCCTGTATTTCTCTTATCGACAATCAGTGATTTGTTACTCAGTTTATGATTGTTTAATTGGGATATTTCCCAAAGAAAATATCTGATTAGTTCTTTTTTTTCATTTTATTGGTTTATCTAGCGATATAAAAGCAATGTTATGAGGGTTATGGGTATAAAAAAAGTATAAATATCTAATTGATAGCGCTGTTGTATTTTAGTAAAACATGATAGAAGTTAATCGAAAAATACAGTTAAGGTTACTGAAATATTATACATCGAATTTTCGAGAATTTACTACTCAATTAAACGACACTTCGATTTAATTATATAAAGTGCGAGTACTCTGAATAATTGCAGATGTACGTACAACTTAACGAGAACTTTTCAAATTACCATTCATAGATCCATAAAGCAATATAACAAATAAAGTAATATAAATATAAAATAAGAAATAATGATGCAAAAATAATAGACAAGCTGAAGTGAAGGAGTTCAAATATCAAAATAACATAAAAGGGCCCCAGTTAACCCTTTAAGGACGAGACACTTTTCACTGACCGAAAATTAACAATAAAAATGAAATCGATAAACAAAATTAATAAAATGTATTACATTTAACCTTGGGAAATCCAAGTAACCTTGGGAAATCCTGTTTCGGTGTATTTTTTGCCTCCATGAACGATAAGGACAAAAATATCCCAAAAATTTAAATAATTTTTCTGACAATATCAATGAGTGATTAATTTTCGTTCTTTTGAGAAATATTATGCATAGTTATTGTAGTTTCCAGTGCCAAGAGACTTTTGCTTAAAAAAATGTGGATACAAAAAAGAGTAATAAATATAAATAAATATCAATTTTAATTAAGACTCAGACAAAATTAGTTCTTCTTGAACTTCGTTTGAGTATCTAAATTTCCTTCCACTCTTACAGTATAAAGTTAAAAACTAAAGACCCTCCATCGTTTCTAATGACGGGGGATTCATCTTTGAAGGATTCTCCTTGTTAATTATAATTACTGTAACTTTTAAAATGTAATGATCAACTGTGCATTGTAAAAATGGAATGTTTTTATAATAAATATAAAATATAAGTCTAACTGTGTTATCACAATTGCACATTAAAATTTCAATATGATTCACATTAATTGCAGCTGGTGAGAGTCCAAATGTGTAATTTGTGTTTTTGAATCATTTTATATTCAAAATTTGATCTATTTGTTGATAAAAAGGTAGACTTGGCCCGCAAAATTTGATATAAATTATTTATAGCATTAATGCGAAAAATTAATGCGATTTTCACTTTAATTTTTTAATGTGAAAAATATTTATGCTTTAAGTGAATTTAAACTTATTTTTGCAGGCCAAGTCTACTTCTTTATCAATAAATAGAAAAACCCCAAATATTAAGTAACTCAAAGACACAAATAACATATTTGGACGCTCACAAGCGACAATTAATGTGAATCACATTAAAATTTTAATGTGCAAGTGTGATAACGCCGTAATAAATATTATTCATCAATGAAGTAATTTGAATATAGTAAGGTGGGGTAACTGGATCATTTTCCGTAGAGTGCTACTTAAATGCTTGTTTTTGGACTGATGTAATTCTTTTCTACTTCTTCTAAATCCATAGAATTATTCACTGTTTCATTCAGAAACATGATATAAAAAAACTCTCAAAAATATTAAAGAAATTTTATAAAATAATAATAATACTGAAACAAGTTAGCATGCACTAACTGGGTCGCCTTTTCGCTAATTCACTTTTAATTAAACTTTTGGATTTATAATACTTTTTTCACAAGCGAAATTCAATAAATGTTTTTAATCAACCAGCTTTTAATCAAACAGAAAATTTTTAGTGCAGAACCCAGCTGGCACAAATTTGAAATGAATCGATTACATTCACTTATTTAATGGATAAAAATATTATTTTTGCTTTTTCTCAAAAGCTGAATAGTTATATTATGTTACTGTAGTGACTATATTACGGAAATAAAAATAAAAATATTATTTGAAGTGGATTATCTAGTTAGTGTAGTCATAAACGATCCAGATAGCGAAGCGCCCGAATTAGCACACTTGACTATATATCATTAATTTGAATTATACTTGGTATTTAACAAATAGCTGAAGATTTGCAAATATTATCTTAGATTGCTATAACCTTCTACTTTCCGATTACGTACAAACATCAGACGAAACAAGGGCCTCTCGACATTCATTTTTCCATACGTTTTTGCATTTGTCTTTGTTACCTTTCCCTGGGGATTGACCAATATCTGTGAATTTCCTTGCAAGAAGGATGATATTTTTCCTTCCATTGAGAAACCAATCATTTTTTACTTTATAAAAATCTCAAGAACATTATGAATAAAAGGTCTTTTTTATATCTTAACCCATTTCTGACCATGGTATTACACATCGCACGCAAATTGAGTGATTTTAGATAATTTATTCCTGGGCAGTTGTTATCCAAATTGCCGTCGGGAATTGACATTGAACTTTAGTCCTTCAGTTACTTGGGAAACATAATCCAACGGAGATGAAAATAGTGGTAAAAATGGAAAGATCAGATTGATCGAAATTTGATCCTTTTGCAAAAGATGGATCAAATTAACATGTTCAATTATGATAAATGTGCATTCAATGTTTTAAATTTGGTTCATCCTTTGCAAAAGGATCGAATTTGGATCATTCTGATAATTTCGTTTTTATCAGTGAATACATTGTGTTATTGTTTTCTTACTTCGTGGAAAGTCATGCAAAATTTTTGCTCAAAATGGCGGACGGAAAATTCGACATCTCGTCGAATTTGAAAAAAAAATGGCTTTTATCCGCTTTCCTGATTTGCAAGCTGATTGCCAATTTGTTTTCTTGAATGGTTATTTTAACGAAAATCAATAGAGTTTGTAATAAATTAATGTAAGGAATTTAAATTCAGTGACCGTTAAGACGTGTGTTCGACAGCGGCTGCCCGCGCCCCGATAATATAGATAAAAATTTCTCTTTTCAAAAAATTCATCTATTAATCTGTAATGCCTTCGACACACCTTTTAAATCAGGAAAATTTCACGAAGTCGAAATTCGGATCCCTTTCTTTCTCACAATTTTTAAATATGTCTATTTCATTCTCTCGCACTTTTCTTCTTCTCTTGAATATCATTCCAAATTCAATTTAGCTCAATCGAATTTTGTATGCAAAAGAATGAGACAGTCATATGCAAAACATGTGAGAAAGAAAGGGTTTCGAATTTCGATTTCATGAAATTTTCCTGATCTAAAAGGTGTTCCGGAGCCATAAGGAACTAATTCCAAAATATAAACATTCTATCTCAAGTATTTTTAGTACATTGACTGAATGGGTTAATTGCGTGTGTCATCTTTGGTGAATCTCTGGAAGCATTTATATACAATAGACGAAGATGAATAGTAGTATACACTTTAGAAAAAAAAACATAGGTCTTTTGAGGTCGTTGTGTGTCTAAAATGGTTTTAGAGAGTTTTTGTGTTGCCAAAAACCTAAATCCTCGATAATGAAATCAAAACACAATTTCCCTTGCTGTTTTCTCTTTGATCTGAACACATAAGCCGTCATACAAACAAGCCCTCTTTTGTTAGAATGGGATTTACTCCGGGGACTGGGGATAGAGTGGCTGAAAAGGGGATGAATTCTTGCACAAAGGATGCCTCCCTGGGTTCAAAGTGACATCAGATTTGTCATTCAAACTTAACTGGCTAATATTTCAAATTGCACGCAATCGTAATTGGATGCCAATTCGCCTGTCAAATCTCAAATGGAAGGTGACTCTAGGAAAATATTTGGATTAAATTAGGAAACTGCTAAGATATTGCATAATCTTTTCACAGTTTTGTATTTTTTTTTAATACTAAAGGGATGATATAAATTGAGTTTTGAGGTTATTGATTGTAGGTCCTTTTGAACCATTCCTGCAAATATTTCCTTTGCTGTTTTTTAGGTTATCTAACCTGACTATTTCAAAACAATCTATTTTAGAATTTCACCCGTCAAAATGCCAGAGACTGTGAAAAGATTACGCAGGAAAAGTCAAACAACTCTTCGTTTGAATGAGTGAGTCAAAAGTGTCTGGAAAATTGATGTGAAATGCTGGGGTTGCAATTGCCAATAGCAAATTGTGTTGGCATTTTAGATTTTGTTCAATTACCTCGTTGAGGGAGAGGCATGAAAGAGTTGGTACCCATGAGGAAAACATCATAAGGCCAATAAATATTTTATCACTCGAGAATTGCGTCATTTGACTTGACATTTCATTTCATTTAGAGTAGGAATTTGAAAAAAAACAAGTGGCAGCAACATTCAATATCCTCCTGTCTGCCTATGTCTCTCTGAAAAATAAATTACATCGCGAAATGACTCCCATAAATCCATTGTAGAGCAGTCAACTTTGTATCATTTTGCACGCAGACTGCGGGAGAAACAAGTCATTTTTCCATCAAACAACTAAATGGGGATGTTATCCTCAATCCACCCTTCATTTTGGAGGAAAAGGGATTGCAAAAATGTAAGCAAAACCGAGTGATAAACCCAGATAAGCTTATGGTAGCTGAGATTTTTTACAGATGACCTCGAAATGCGTGCAACTCGGAATGCGTAAAAATTCGGTTGTGAGTTGAATTTCGGGGGTAAAGAATCGCGTTAAGCAAAGTATTCTCGGAAGCAGAAACGGAGATCATTGGCTCGACGAGGTCGTCACCTGTAAAGATTCTCAGCTACCATAAACTTATCTGGGCTTATCACTGGTCCTTTTTCTTTCAAATGCAGTTAGAGTATCAAAAGAGTTGTAGTATTGCACGAGATATTTTCAAAACACCAAAATTTTTCAAATTGTGGAGAAAATTGCCGTTCAAACTTAAGTGGGAATTTTCGGAGGGAAGCTCGGTCCGGACGCAACAACACACTGTGGAGTTTTAAAGAATAAATCTCCGGATGATTGAAGAGTATTTGATGCTGTGCCTCCGAAATCTTTGTGAGAGCACCCTGGAACCCTCCCACTAAATTTGTAAGATCCCCCATCTAACGAAATCCAGGGATCTTTGACATCACTCGATCACTGAGGAAGACACGGAGCGTGTCGAAAGCTCTGGACAAGAGTGAGTTTTTTGATCTTTGAGTTGAAAACTTCACAATTTGTGTTACCGCGTACGGACGGAGCTACCCTCCGAAAATTTCTACTGATTTTTCAAATTCTGAAAAATTAGAATAGGAGATATGGCCAATTGAAAATTCAATTCTTGACCTTTTATAGCTCGGGGACTGGGGTCAGGGGGTCGGGCACGGCTCAATTTTATTTTACTTGAAGGCTCTTAAGGTGTCTACACATTGGGAGCAATTTTCGTCAAAAATTGCGTTTTTGACAGAAATTTGACGTTTCCCCCCACAACGCTGCAGGGAATTTCTTTCAAAAAAGCAATTTTTGACAAAAATTGCTCCCAATGTGTAGAGGCCATTAGGCGTAACTGTAATATACTAAAATTTGAGATCGATCGATGCAATAAGGGCTGAATCAGTTAGAATACAAAATTTGGCGGTGTTTCAAAATGGCAAAAAGGGTAGGGCAGTGCATCTGAAATCACCAGCTTCCAGTGACACATCGACATGTAACCTTTGCCGAAAACCGCTTGTCAATATCTCTTTCCGTTCGCTCTCCAGAAGCGTTTGTACTACATAAAATCGCCCGGACGACCACGAAAATCTGTTTTTGGAGGATATGATATTCGTGATCTATGAGAGTCAAAACGTATACATCCAAATTTTGAGCCCGATCTGACAAGGTTGCATTTCACGTCGGACCACAGAAGCTGAGATTGTAAAGAATCTCAGCTAAAATGCCATAGGAAGTGAACAAATAATTATTTATTGAACGTATAATGTAACAGCAACTGATAGAAATAATCACCCACATTTCATACCAACCCCCATTAATTCTATCACTTGTTATTTTGGCGTTATCTAAATGTCTTATTGAATTATTTCTGCGGGTCGAACGAGCACACGTTACACATAATTCAAAACGCCAGTGTGTACATTTCTATAAATGATTTCCCATACAAAAAAAAAACCATAAAGATATCAACGAAAAATTCACCCTATTTTGGTTCGAAGAATTGGCAGATTTTGCAGGGCTACCCGGTATCCCAGAAGCAAACTAAATGTCAAAGTAGCATCAGCTTAAACTCTTTTTTATACTAACTATTGGGATAAAATACTATAAATAATACCGTAGACAGGTGAGTTTGTCTTCTGTGAGCGACTTTGATACCCTCCTGTTCATAAGATTTTCTTAATTCTAATGCTGGTCATTATCTATCCGATCTACATCCAATTCAGAAACCCACGCTTGTCGATCCTCTGCCACTTCAAGAAGATATTCGAGCTCGATCCCAAGGCGCTCCATGGCAAGATTCTGAATTTGATTCAACCGCCTTGTCCTAGGTCTGCCTCGATGTCGACGCCTCCTCACAATGGCTTGCGTAGCTTTTCTGGGGAATCTTTTTCTATTCATGCGTTGAACATGTCCATACCATCGAAGTTGTGATCTCTCAACCCGATGAAGCAACTCCTCGACCCTTAGTTCCTCACGAACGGCTACGTTCCTCACTCGATCTCGACGAGTGATTCCTTTAACCGTTCAGAGGTACCTCATCTCGGCAGCGATTTTATACTTTTGGTAATTATTCAAATCTCATGACCATATGTAAGAATAAGAGTGAACACAGCTTTAAAAACCGATAAACTAGCCAAACGGCTAAGCTCGGCTTTCCTCACCACGCTTCCGCCAAGCTCCCTTATTGCTGCAGAAGATTGACCGACTCGCGACGATAATTCGGTGTTAAACCTACCATAACTCGTGGATAACACCCCGAGATACTTGAACTTCTCCACCCAATTCAATCGCGAATCTACACACAGCGAAGTTTAATCAAGAAACTTGCATAAAATGAGTGGTGTGGTTCGTGTGTAGATCCGATCAGCTTAAATTTTTTTGTAAAATATAGGTTTGTATAACAACATTTTATATGGTAGCGAGCCGTGCTCACTGTCATCCGTGCGTGCATGAGAACCATTTTATGCAAATTTGGTTCAAACTGGCGCGAAAATTAATTAATTTCACCACTAATTTTTTAATAAAAACTTAATGAAAATTTAACAATATACTTTTTTATATTCTGTGGTGTCGTCTTTATTCAAAATAACACACTAAAAGCGATTTGTTATGCTCACATATAGTTTTTGAAGCGGCCCTGCAGTAATTATCCACATCCATTTTATGGCAGTTTCAGCGCCAAAGTCGAATTGCATTAACAGTAGCTCTAAAAAATTTTCCGGATAGTATCACCTATAGGTTTTTATAATGGATTAAAACCCGAAAAGAACGCTGACTAGTCAAGAATCTTCAATTCCTGCTTATAAAACCGTTATTAAACGTTTTGTTTTCTTAAAAGATCACGTCTTCAAGGGCCTAGGTCTGAATCAATTGGGTCAGTATGACCTTTAGAAGATTCTGATACATCTCTGCTAACTTTTAAGTGGAAATCCAGACTTTGGGTATTTTTCTATAGTACAAAAAGGCCGCCCTTGTTATAATACTTTCATTGCCAAAATTCCTACTCATCATTAAGTGACTTTTCTTCCACTTGTGCTGTCAATATTTTACTAGTTTACTATGTTACGTCTTTCCACTCCTCACTAATTTCAGTGTTCCATTAGGCCAATGTGTACCGAACAATTTTTTGATGTTTCTTGAAAGAGGTTTTTCCGGTGGTTTTGCACACTTAAATATATTAGATATAGCCAAAATTTGATGTAAATGCTTCTTGGTGTTGAGACATTTGATGTGTGATCCTACTGATCCCATTTATTCAGACATAGCCCTTTGGAGATGTGATCTATCGACAAAACAACGCGTTTTGCAATGGTTTTATGAGAAGGAATTAAAGGTTCTTGACTAATCAGCGTTCTTTTCGGGTCTAAATCCATTATAAAAACTTATAGGTGATACTATCCAGTAAAATTTTTGAGAGCTGCTGTCAATGCAATTCGACTTTGGCGCTGAAACTGCCATAAAATGGGTGTGGATGGTGTAAACTGCAGGGCCGCTTCAAAAACTATATGTGAGCATTAGAAATCACTTTTAGTGTGTTATTTTGAATAAAGGCGACACCACAGAATATAAAAAAGTATATTGTTAAATTTTCATTAAGTTTTTATTAAAAAATTAGTGGTGAAATTAATTAATTTTCGTGCCAGTTTGGACCAAATTTGCATAAAATGGTTCTCGTGCACGCACTAGTTAAGTTGTTATACAGACCCATATTTTACAAAAAAAATTTTATGCTGATCGGATCTACACACGATCTACACCACCCATTTTATGCAAGTTTCTTATTTAAATTTCGCTGGGTGTATATGTTCAAAAGATAATATACCGCATCTGCCCATCCGATCAACACCAAAGCAACAAAGGAATCACTTAGAGATAGCGAATTAAGGTTCCTTCACCATTTGTCTATATTCTTGTTCATATGTCAAATATAATTTGCCAATATCCCTATTTAAGTAATACTCTTAATAACAATTTTCAACTATAACAAAATTTTGTAAATTAGTTTCACTTATTATTTTTAGCACTCATATTTCAATTTTAAATCAATGCAATACAATGTATTCAAATTGATCAAATTAGGGTGTGTCTTTTATTATGCGAAAAACAACGAAAAAGTAAAACTATTAAGAGAAATTATTTAAAAAAAAATGAATAACTATTTTATTAAATATTTTATGATAGCTGTCAAATAGTAGACACCATGTTTTTAATTACTCCCTTCAATTTTTGCTACTACAATATTATGCCTCTTTATTTAAGTGTCTTTTGATATAAGTACTTGTTTGAAGGACATTTTTTTCAATTCTTGATCCCTTGCTATGACCTATAATCACCATACATCACTAGTATTTGGGTTTAATGTGTAATATGCTCACCGCCGAGCAATCCAGTGAAATATATGGGTTGTAAATCAAACATATAGAATGATTTAGATTCCCAGTAGTTCACCCCCTGACTGTCTTTTCTCGCCCTTCTACACACTTTTCCGAGTTTGTCTGCACCATAAAACTACCCCACTGAGGTGGGTTGGATATCAGAGATGTCTGGGATTGAGGTTCGTGGTACATAAAGTGAATTATCGCCAATAGTTTCTCTCTGTGGGTTTTCAACAATTGATTCACTATCTTCTATATGGTAGTTTGTCGCATTTTATGTGGTCCACTGGACCATTTTATATGAGGAGTTGTGTGTTGCATTCATCCTTAGTCGCCCCATATTTCCGGCAAAATGCACATACAATACTTTGGTGTTTGGTAAATTGCTCTTTTCCACCGAGATACCAACAATATTTCCTTGTTTCCAGGGGAAAACCAACCCCCAACGAAATTGTCACATTATGATGCCTCACCATCGTTTCACCCACGCATCGAGTTAATTTATGTCAATGGTTGGAACAAATAATTCAGCCGTATGAACACTAATGTGGATTTTATTTCTTTCTCTATCAACCTCCGAGAACCCCCTTCGTGTAAGATAGTTTATGGGCTCGTTGGAGGAGGAAACCATACATGAGAACTGTAGGGGAAACTGAGGTACCACCGGTACCACCGAGCACGGAGTACCACCGAACACTGTAATTTTTTAATATTAGACTTCAGATACTATACGGATGCTTATTCACTGAAGAAATGTTCGCCATAGTCCAAGTAGTTTAGAAATAAAAACCACTGTTCAGTGGTGCCCGAATTTCCCCTACAGTTGATTTTTCTAGCGAAAATGGCAGACTCAGTGCCAAAAACTTTAATTCCACTGAAACATTTCGGCGCTGGATGATTAATAGATGCCAGTAGACAAGGTATTAAAATCGCACCACACACGCCACAGAATAAGGAGAGGTATCACTGGATTTTTGCCACAAAGTTCTGGGCTTTGAGGGTGATAATTCGCAAATAGAAAATATGTATCAGCCATGCCACTTGACAGTCACCTTGATTAATGATGGATTGTCACATATTTTAGGGGAAGATTCCTTTTTTTAACACTTCCTTGTCACTCTCTT
Source organism: Phlebotomus papatasi (assembly GCF_024763615.1). Taxonomy (NCBI): domain Eukaryota; kingdom Metazoa; phylum Arthropoda; class Insecta; order Diptera; family Psychodidae; genus Phlebotomus; species Phlebotomus papatasi. The sequence goes on from NC_077224.1 coordinate 22,907,356, forward strand.
GTCCCTTGTGTGTGTCCTTTTTTTCATTGCTAGGTTAAAGAATGCTATACTATATATTTGGGATATTTTGACGATCAATGCACTTTTAGCTGAGATTTACATTTGGATTTACATATTTTGACACTCTTAGATCACGACTATCATATGCACTAAAAATAGATTTTCGTGCACTCTTAGAAAAGTTTAGACGTGATTACTAATGAAAATTAGTTGTTCGGGCGATTATTATCAAATCTATTTAAAATGGTTCTTATATTCTTAAAACATTATACTCATAATAAATTTATTAGTAGTGAGAACATAAGGCAATATTTACGTGGATAAGTTGCGGCCATTATTTCTTAATGGTTTCATATAGGGGAGACCGGGGTACCTATAGCCAGGGGTAAAAGTAGACAGTGGATTTTTCTCGTTTTTCTTAAAATGTACATCGAGCAAAGTATTTTTTAATGAAAGTAGGAACACATCCCCATATTTCCAGAAATAATTATAACTCTGATCCTGTTATCCTACAATTTAGAAGCATTTTTATAAAATGGGTATAAAATTATAGTTTTGATGTAACAGTTTTTGGACCAGCATTTGGTTTTCTGAGTTTCTAGTTAAGATTTCATAGTTTTACCTTGTTTCTGGTTTAATAAACCTAATTAAAAAATATTTTTCACTTGGATAATAATTATCCACTTTTTTATATAAGATGATAAGCACTGAAACAGCCCTCGGGGCAGTTGTAGTCACTCTTCCGTGGCGGGCTAAAACTATCAATGATTTTTCACTAATACATGGATAATTGTTAGATGAAAAAGTACTATTGATATTCCAAGCAATATTGCCATTTGTATGAGCAACTTGAGAAATTGATTTTTTCAGAATGTTTGCATTAATTTTGCCTCAATTACAAAAATGTCATTAAAAAAGTTGGCTAAAGCCCTTTTCTTTAGGTTTAAGTAACTTATTTAGCATCAGTGGGCTTCAGTGTATCAAGTGAAACAATATTTGGTATCTCCAGTTTAAAATTTCATCTGGGAAACTAGTGGCAATTAGTACCCCAAAAGTGGCTATTTCTACCCAGGCCGGGGTACGTGTACCCAATGTGTCATACTTTTTTCATTATCCTCTCAAGAAAAAGCCAAGGATTTTAGAGCTTTGAACTACACTGTTTCATATAGCCAATATCCTAATGCTACTTATGAAACATAAAAATATTAGACAAAACTTATTATTTTTTCACAAGTCACTCGCGAAAAAAAAGCTTCATTTGCTGGCTAATTCTACCCCTGTCTCCCCTAATTATATTTGGTTGTGTTAATTAAATGAAATCATTATCCCAACTAATATTGGTCACTAATTCCTTTTAGTTCTCACAAACAATGTAAATAAATGGGCCTATATTTTTATAAAGTTATGACTACTTTTCCAATAGTAAAGAGTGGTTTTTATTTTAGTAATGCGTTGAAGCTCTTTCGAATTTTAAGCAACTAATAAGAAATATGCATCACAATGAATGCTATATAGTAACCACAACTAATATGATATAGTTATTACAGCCAATAAGATGGGTATCAACCCCATTTATTTAGTAATTGGAACTAATATGTTATAGTACCCATTACTATTTTGATTTAGTTGTGATAACTAAATGAAAAGGATACTTTAACTAACTGTGGTCAACTATTTCATTTAGTTACCAAAACTAAATATATAGTTGGGTCTATATTTACTATATTTTATAGTTCTAATAACTGCATATGAGCTTGTACGAACTAATTTTTTCTAAGAGTGTGGACGGCCCGTCCCGTCCCGTACCGTGCGTCGTATAACCACTTCTGGAGAGAGAACGGAGACAGATATCGACAAGCGGTTTTCGGCAAAGGTAAAATGTCGCGACGGGCATCTATAAATAGATCATGTCAGATGCACCCCTACACTCCCCTGCTGCCATTTTGGTACACACCTTTTTGGTTTTATTCATAACTCAGCTCCTATGGCATGGATCGATCTCAAATTTTAGTATGTTATAGCTATGCCTAATGGCTTTTGATAAAAAAAAACTTAAGCATCCCCTCCCAACCCCTGACCCGAAATATAAGGAGTCAAAAATTAAATTTTTTAAATTGCAATATCTTCGATTCTAATTGCCATAATTTGAAAAATCATTTGTGTTTTTAAAATATTTCATATAATACTACAACTCTTTTGACACCCTAACTTCATCCGATTTACTTGAAGGTCTGATTAGTCGAAAAGTCGATTTTCGAAAATTCGATGCCGAATATTTCGAAAACTAGAAAATGCTTTTTCTTTAAATTTTAGTATGTTGTAGCTGAGGTCGAGACCTTTCTAAAGGTAGGTGGCATCCGTCTCCACTCCACTTTACTGTACCCCGACCCTTACTAAATATAACGAAATTGGCCGGTCTCTAATTCAATTCTCAATCGAATTTTCAAGTATTTCGAGTTTCAAGCACCCTGAGTTGAACGCTTTTAAGGTTCCCGTGTAAAGAATCTCAGCTACCATAAGCTTATCTGGATTTACCAAAGGTCATTCATATCTGGAATATTCTTGTACAAGTATAAATTATTAACTAAATTTAAAATCCTACAATGAGTTATTTAAGAAATAGGAGTTTCAAATGTAAGTAGAAAACGTCAGATATTTATCATAATAGTATTCCAAGTATAACAATATTTTATTACACTATTTTCAGTTTCCAAATTTTTATTTTGTTTACAATGGCTCAGTTCAGTAATAATCTTTCGAAGAGATAAACCCACTCTAAAGCCAAGCGAAAGTTATTCGAAAGTCTACTGGAAGTCTATAGTGCAAGTTCATTTACTCGCCGCTTTAGCGCTGCTTGTTCTGCCATTTCGAATTTTGGTATTCTTGACACTTCAATCGTCAACAAGGTCAACAATGTCAACAACAGTGTGCAAGAGTTTGCTGCAAAATGTGAATTTTTGTGTAGTTTTGTGGAATTTCAGGATGGCGGCGGAACGCTTTAATTGGATTTTTTTTTTTTTAAATAAAATGATCTTTTCATAAACTTACTCACTTTTGTGTAACTCGTCAGTTTAAATGTTCGAACTTCTAATGGGTTTTTAGGTAAGTTCTCTTTCATATACCTTCGAAACCTCAACAGGAGAGTACCCTAAAATCGGTAAGGTTATACCGAAAATAGACACAGGTTGATCCTGGAGAATACTCAGTTCGAAAAATTTGGCGGTAAACGATCAGCCCAAACTATCATACATCATGAGGATTTAGGATCAAGGATTAGCGTTTTCAGCGTAAATTTCTAATAAATATGCACACTTTGATTGCTGAAAGGCTTCTTAAATGCAACATAAATGGATTTTTCGTACAAAAAGGAGCACTCTGATCTTCCATTTACTCCAATCTTAATGCATTTTAAGATTTTGCGATATTGCGTACCATTTCTGCATGTTTTTTCACCCAATTGACATTTAGAAAAGCACCCAAAAACCCCTAAAGTGAAGCTTTTTATTTTCAGCACTAGCGCTGATGTCGCCTAATCCCCGTAATTTCACTAGACCTATGAATTTAGAAGATCAGCCTGATCCTCCAAATTATGGGCTGATTCGTGAGTTTATCGACACTAATCCTCATTTTTCGGCCTGATCCTTAAGCCGATCCCTGTGTCTATTTTGGGCTATGCGGGCTTTACTGAACGAGAGGAGCCCGTTTTACAACCTGCGAAGCTTTAACTTACAACTGTAAGGTGTCTACACATTATAAGAAATTTCTATCAAAAATGAGCTTCAAGAAGTGTTCTTCAAAAAAATTGCCTACACATTGGTGAGAATTTTTGACAAAAAGATGGATTTTTGAAGAAAATTTGTCTAATGTGTAGACAAATTTCTTCAAAAATCATATCCAATTGAAGGTAATTTCCATCAAGAATTTTTGAAAGAAATTACCCGCTACACATTGGAATAAAATTCATCAAAGTCATTCTTGACAGAATTCTTGACGGAAACCATCACGATTCAAGATTGTTTTTCACGAAAATTTGTTATTTTCTGCTGGAAAAAGTGAGAAAAACGTTTGGTGAAGTTCCTTGGGATAGTATTTAGTGAATTTGTGAAGAAAATCTTCTAAATATGCAAGGGAATAGTGTTTTTCTGGAGATGTCGTTCCTGGTGGAATCCAACCCAGCCTTTGAAGGAACATTTCCTGTGATTTTCCTCCAGAAATTGCCGGAAGTTAATCCATCTGTGTATTCTTGAGGTATTCCACAGTACAGTGGCCTCGTACTCCTTGGATAGCAAGATGGATGGAAAGGAGAAAATTTACGGGCACTTTGGAATCTCTATATGCCTTGGTTACCAATTAAAACAAGAGCTAACCAGAGCCACCGAGGAGATCTCAATGCAAACGAGAGCTGTCCGGAGCTACTAGAAGCCATCACTTGAACCCCCAGAAGAACATCAGAATGATCTTTTATATTATAAATGATCTTTTATGAATGATCTTTTATATTATACTATCCCAAGGAACTTCACCAGACGTTTTTCTCACTTTTTCCTGCAGTGAAACAACAAATTTTCATGAAAAACAGTCAGAAGAGCAAGAAACTTGGAAATGATGGCAATCTGTCAAAAAATTTTTGATGGAAAATAAAAAACCCAGTGTGGAGGCATTTTTCTTCAAGAATTCCTTCAAAAATATGAATTTTTCTTTAAAAAATTCTTGAAATAATTCTTGATGAAATCAGCTCCAATGTGTAGACACATTAACAGTCGAGTCAAAGGTCGCATTGCCTAAGAACCGAAGGTTCATAATTTTCAGCAAAAGACTGAATAACAAAATGAGCATTAAATAAATTTATTAAAAAGGCATACATATACTTTATGTGGTGTATTATTAGGTAATGATTAAAATACTATTTTTAAATTAATAAACTTGTTTTATTAAATGGTTTTGTCGTTAGCAGCTATAATACTTTTAAATTGTCAAAAACATTTTTAACTTTACGATAAATGTTTTATTTGATTTTTTTATGTCTGTTTGATGAAAAAAAATTCCCTTCTCAAAGCTTATGCTTTGTATATGTTAATTGATCTAAAAATAAGCCTTTAGTAGAATTTTATCTGCAAAATTCATCACTAAGAAAATTATCAGTCTTGTTGATTTCATTAATTGCACTTTCGTTGTAATTATTTGCTTACCAGTATTATTTCATGGTGTTTTAGCCATGGTCTCAATACGTCCAAAAGGTAGACACGTGTGAAAACACGCTCAACACAATGTACAATTTCTACGATTTTTACATTATTTACACATCGTCAATTTTATATCTTTCACAACATACAACATTTTTATTGCGATCAACGATTTTTATTCCTGGGGATTTCGATAACATGAGACCTTGTTGATGTCAAGAAATTGATTGTTAAATGGTTCGTGGTTTTCCTTGCTCAGTGAATTGTGTAGAACAATTTTTTATTCTTCTTTTCTCATCGTCAATTCCAACTGGGTAAATATGCAAGTATTAATTTATTGAATCCAATTGTGGGTCGATCATTTTGTCGGCGGCGGCTTGTGTGTTGTTTTGAGCCGCGATATTGGGTGAGAAAAGTACGCCTTATTGTATAAACATCCAATGCTTTTCAACATAAGCTCTTTTCTTTATCTCTGACGCACTTTCCCGTTCAACAATCATCCGTGAAATTATTTAGATTTCTTTTAGTATAGACATATAAAATAATTCCTCTTTAATGATTACTCTTTGAGCTATTGAGTACGACAGAAGGTTCAAATCAAAAGGTGAAGAAGGAAAGAATAAGTTAAAAAAAAGCCACAACCGGAAAATCGACAAAGATATTTCAAATTTAGGAATATTAACAGATCAGGATAATTTTAAGAAATCGACAAATCATAATGTTTTTTTTTTCAGATCTTTATAGGGTGAAAGGAACACCTATTTACACTTTAAGAACTTTCTGTCAGAAACTATTGACACCCTCCTCTGTACCATTTGGAATACGAAATTTGAATACCTATCCTTATCGAAAAACGTAAATGAATGATAAAAAGGCAGAAAAAACGCTATATTATTTACATTTTATTAGATATATTATATTTAGATATATTATATATAGATATATTAGCAATTGACTTAATATAGATTGAAAAATTACTGCAATTGCTTTTTGTATAAGGAAATCCGGACCTTTGGGAACTGGGCTAAGCCCCTAGTCTGAAGACCGCTTAAGGCTTAAAAGGTTAACTGATCAATATAAGTATCCAAGGGGGTAATAACACCAGAGAATTGGTGAATAATGAGTATTCCCGTTTTGGTGAATATGCGAGTATTTACACCATTTTCACCATTTTTCCCTGAATTTCGAATTTTATTACAGTGGCAAACGCACTTTTCTAACAGCGAAATGTCATTCGCTTTCTGGATGAATTTGCCCCATTAAAAAAGCATCCCAGGAGAAATTTCCCTATTGATTCTTCTATAGGAAAATTTCATTAAAAAAAACTGTGGGAATTTCTCAAGAAAACCACAAGGAATTCTTAATGAATTTTCAGTCTTGGAAAATCCGTTAGTTTCTTAGGGAATTCCCGGAGAATTCCTAGAGAAATTCTGTGGATTATTTCCTCGAACATTTCTTGGGATTTGCCCCAGAAATGTCAATATTTTTGTAGTGAATTTTCCCATAAATGTCTGCAAGAATTCCCTTCTTGGAAATTAGAAGAGAATAACTGAAGAAATTACTTTTCTGCGATGTATGAAAGTTTCCCAATGAGTTCACAGAAAATTCCGTTCGATTTTTTGTAATTAGAGTCCCGGGAAATTTCCAAAGAATTCTTTGAGAGTTTTCCATTGATTGTTTCCTCTGAAATTCCTTAGGATTTTCAACAGAAATTTCGTTATGGATGGAATTTTGTCCTAGAAATTCCCGAAGATTCCACACATGGGAATACGGATGAAATCACTGGAGAAATTACTTCGCTTAGAAGTAGAAATTTCCTATGGAGAACACAGATATTTCCCAAAGAGATTTTCAGTTTCGGAAAAATCGGTAATATCCTAGAGAGAACTTTTGATGATTTCCTCTAAAAATTTCCTTAGGTGATTTTTAAAACAATTCCCTGGACTTTCCTATGGAACATTTTTTGTTGACTTCGAATATATTCCCTTAGTATTCTCTAAATATTTTCTACAATACGAATTCCAGTGGAATCAGTATAGAAATGCCTTTAGTAAGCTATAGAAATTTTTTGAGAAGGTCACCGATGATTTGCATAGGAAAATGTCCTTAGTTTTTCCTAATTTTCTTATGTTTTTTCTTGGATGTTTGGACTGGAGTGATTAATGTATGATTGAAGATTTTCCGGTGATCGCCAGTGGGATTGAAGTCACCTCAAGATTAAAAACACTTTTTGATTTGCTCCAGAACTTTCGATCCGGGTTTGGACCTTCTTCACTGACTATAAGGATATTTTTTTTTATTAATTTTAAAAGAGCTCTGGGGAAGATTTTAAAAAAGTGTTTTTAAGCTTGAAGTGACTTCATTCCTACTGGCGATCACCGGAAAATCATCAATCATTACTGAAGTTTCCTCAAGACTTCTTGGGGAAATCTTGAGGAAACTTCCCAAACAAGGAGGTATGAAAACTTCAGTAATCTGTTAAAGATATACTTCGGTCGAGATGTTTTTTCTAGTACTATTTAGCAAGATGTTTTCATAAATTATCTTAGACTTGAATATCCTTAATCCTACTTTGTAATTATTATAGCTTATTATAAATATCCATATTTTAAAAATTGTTTAATTTAGAATATTTCGTGTTCTTTGTTATTGAGATTGTACAAGAAAGGCATATTCCTCGATATTGTTTAAGTGGGATAGAAATCAATCTTCTCTCTATATGTTTCACCGATATTAACTCTCAAACAACAAAACACTTCATTAATATTTAAATAATTATTTATTGTTTTTTTTTCTGTGGTACCCGGAATTTAAAAAGAGACGAAATATTTAAAGAAAAGTAAAAAATTGCAAATTTAGTAAATGTACAACACCCTGTATGGTGAAATAATCTGAATATTTATTCACTTTTAGGTGAATATATATTTTCACTTCCAGGTGAATATGTAAGTAGTGAGTATTTTCATGTTTCTCCATACAAAAAAAGTGAATGTGTGAATACAGATCAATTTTTTTAGCTGAGTTATTACCCCCTTGTAAATATCGCACATCGATAAGTAATCACTTATCGTCATTTGCAAAAAAAATCGACAAATCGGCACTTTCTGTGAATAATAGCCTAGATTTTCGAAAAATATAGAAAAATTATCACAATCTTTGTCAAAGATTCATAGACAACAATGCAAAACTGACTTGTTTTTAAAATTATAGATCGCCACAATTTTCAGAGATAAACATGCGTATGATCTTTGTAGATAGTTCAGCTGAACAGTCATCTACCCCTATGGTTCAAATTCAGACTGTTGGAGTCTTTTTCCCTAAAAAGATCATCTTTTTTATCAACAATGGACTACACCCTATAATTTAATATGAATGTCCAAAACGTCCAAAACCATTGTTGCGAGTACTGCAAAAAATGATGATTTTAATCTTTCTGAAAGGTGATTATATAATATAAAGGAATGTCGACGGGTTGTAAGGGCTTATTCTCAGTGAATAAATCGTATTTCGCGGTAAATTACAACACATAGATATATGAAACATAAAAATTTATATATAAATATAACAATTGCTTTTTATTACAACTCGCTTCATATATTGTTTGTAATTTGTATCACAACTAAAAATGGGAAAGAGTCACCCTTGGCGATGACCATTTGTTATCTCTCACAACTTAGAGAGTTGGTCAATTGTGTTTGTGGTACCTTTTCAAAAAATCTCCCTCCAAAGTACAAAAGTACTTAATGCCATATAAACCCTCATTTTTGGGAAACATTGAGAGAGGGTGAAAAAATTTTAGCGCACAATTCCATATAGACCGTAATGATAATGTCCGACGTGATACCACAAAATTCCCATTTTAATCGAGATTTACATGACCCATTCCATGGGAATTGTCTCAAAAATGGGTTTGCATCAAATTTTGAACGAAGTATTTATTTCAATCGTCATAAAATCCTCTATTTGACTACTGAGTCAAATTAGTTAATGATATTATGGCATCACAGTCTATATGAAGCAGTAAGATACAAGTAAGTTTGACTAACAAGATTAAAACAAATAGTTATTGGAATTATTTATGTTCAAACTAGAGAAAAAAGTTGATAAGGGTAGGGTGCACGAGATCTACATGATAGAGTGGTCGCCATCTTGATTTGACGTTTTTATCCGCCATTTTGAATAACTGTCAAAATCTAGAACTCCTGATTGGGCTGAAATTTTAGTATATTATAGCCTATATAAATAGCTTTTCAAAATGTAGTTTTGTTCCGACTTAGGTCGAACAATTACCTAATTACAGAGGCTCAAATTTTAAAATTTTGAAATATTCATATTTTGGCGGTCTTTATTTTTCATCTTGAATATTTGAGAACTAAACAAAATGTCTCAGTAAGCACTAAAATAGTTGAGGCTTTTAATTTATATATTTATTCATTATTACTTAATTAAAATAAAATATAAACGAAAAATTCATATCATTACTTTATTTTTTAATCTTTGTAACAACAGTTTTTCAGATCCTTAAATAATATGCTATTATAAGCAAAAACCTTACTTTTTCTTATTCAATGTTTATTAGACCTATCACCTAACGATAGTGCTGTCTTTTTTGTGATGGTTTTAATAAAGGAAGTCCCCCGTAGTTTTGTATTCAAGGAATTGTCAAAATTTTTAACTTAAAGCCCCTGTATCCAGACAATCCCGTGACCTAGGTCGGATTATATATATGTTCTGAAAAGGTCTTGATATCAGCTACAACATACTAAAATGACCAATTTTAAACTAAATATTAAACTCGTTCCGTTTGACGTTTTGAAATTTTCTATCCGTTCCGTCACAAAAGGTGGTCAGATAAAAGGTGGCCGGTATTTCACTCAAAGTGGCCGGAATACTACCCAAAGCAATGTCCATATTATTATTAATTTTTCAATATTTTAGGAAGTGATTTAAAGAAAACCAAGATGATAAACTAGTTTTCAAGGTTCCACACAACCTTCCCGAAAAGGAACTAACAAAAAATATCAATATGAATTAAAAATATTGCATTTCAAACTTAGGAGTTCGGTGCTTATACGCAAATATGTCAAAATTTGGCACACTTACCTTATAAGACAAAAATTTGATCTTATTTGTCATGAAATATTTCACAATCAAATATTTCTCTCATCAGAAAATTTCAAAAAGTAAAAATTTCAAATAGTTCTAAAAACGTTATTGAGAAATTTTTGTTTTAAGAAATTAATGTGAAAATTTGTAGTGGAATAGCACGACATAACGATTCTTATGCTATTTTTGGCCATAACAATCTTTAAAACAAATAAATTAATTTAGAAATTAAAACACCTTCACATGCTCTTCGAAATGAATATATCACCTGTGTGACATAATTGGAGCTCTTTATCGCATCTCCCTCCCATCAAAATTTGCATCCTGAAAGCTTTCCTGTATTAAATATCATCAATTTCCCCAGAGAAAATTCACATTTGTTGATAACAGTGGGATGGGAAATGTGCGTTTAGGAAACACTAATACGCCTTGACAGGCTTTGTTGGATGTTAAGTCAACCGCGGAGTCATCCCCGAAAACCATTTCAGATGCCACTTGAGAAAAGGTAATTTTGGAAGAGGAAATTGCCTTTCTTCACCCTCAAGCACTACTTATTATTGAATTTATCCGATTTATCTCACAGTGTTTAATATATTTTTTGGTGCCAAAAAACTTGGAAGGACTTTGGTTTTTTTTTCTGTCAAATGCCTAGAGGGGTTGGTGAAATTTTATTTATTTTGGAGAGGAGAAGGGGGAATTTAGTAATTTATGGATAAAAACGAGATGTGAGTGAAAATCTATTCATATGCCTGAGCTAATTGAAATTGTTGCCTGAAGGGACATGCGTAGCAATTCAAAATAGGATTGTTAATAGCATTTCATGTCGCCTTCAGGGGGTTTATCTTTTTGTTTGTCACGACCACATTTTCGACAATATCAGACCAGCCAGTAAGGGATAAAAACGCAGATAAATGATATTATGTAGCATTTTTATGTCACTCACATTTTTTTTTTGTATTCATGCTGTAGTTTGAAGAGAAATATTTCAAACAGGGGTTGGTTTTACCCCATCATACGATAATTGCATAAATGCAATAAAATCGTTCAACACATCGAACGCGTATTTACTAAGATGCATTTTTTATTTTACTGCCAGAACTCATTTTTCAACTATAACCCTCCAAAGAAAAAAACATCTTCGTCACGAATCTTCATTGTTGTATTATTTATGTTATTCCTGAAAGGTTTCCCATCCATCCTGTAGAAAGAATAACAACCATTTTGGCGCTAGGGATGAATTATCTCTCGACAACAAAAAAAGAGAACCCTCTCTTAAAAACTCATCAAAAACTAGCAATCTAAGGGAACAACCTTGATTGACAGATTTTTAAACTTTGGAGTGTGAATTGAGGGTTGTCGCTGAAAGACGACACTTTTCAGCCCTCTGTTTAAAAATTCACCCCACCAATACTCATCAAAGGGACTGTTTATTGCGCCAAAAAACCAATAAGCACTCTATAATATGGAAAGATCAATCATCATGACAGTTTTTCATCCTCCTCGAAAAATAAGAACGAAAACATAGGTTATACCCTCCCCTTAGGGACCAACCTGTGAATTGGCATATTTGCCAAAAAAGACACTTTTCTCTGTGGCAACTAATTTTAATGATACGGCCATTCTGGTTAATATCTGTAACTACACTGAGAGAAATCCGAAAAGGTTAAAATAACATTCCGGAAATGTTAATTTTACCCTGCAGTATTGATCCGAAATCGGTGTAAATATTACCCTTTTTAGGTGTATTGGGGGTTAAAGTTACCCTTTTCCATGTTAAATTTACCCTTAAAAATGTGTAAAATTAACATTAAAAAATGTTGATATATTTTTACACCTAAAAGGTGTTAAATTCATGAGGAAGAAAAGTTAATCGCACCCCCAGTTTTTTTCTCAGTGTAGTAAATCAATCAAACGCATATATTTTAAATTATTGTCTATAAATATATGCTAATCAGACCTATCATGACAGAAAATCTGTGTATTAGAGGGTGTAATAAAATGCATGATAAGGGTATCTGCATTTTCAATAAGGCCAGAAATCTTCCCCTTGATAATTTAGTACATTTTTGTATAGTCAGGAAGCTTTAGTCATCGAAAATTCATTCAGCTGTTTTCCATGAAAGTATTTCTTAGAATTCTATATGTGCTCAAAAAATATCATAACTTGCTCAAGAGTGAAAAATCTTCCATAAATCATTGTGCGGAAGAAAACCCCATCGTGGAAATTGAGCGAACCGTGAAAATTAATATGGAAGAAAAGAAATAAAATGCTATTAGAAGAAAAGTGATCCTATTTGAGAGATAAATTCTACGAAATATAATTTTAAACACTCCAACTTCTCAATTTCATCTGTGAAGTATACCTATCATTCAACAGTGAATTAATCAGTCAAAGGCACTCTTCATTTATCATGCGAGAAAAGTATGACTTGAGAAAGATCTAACGAAGATGAGTTCTATAGCAAAACACCATAGAGCTGAAGTTTGGTGAATAATGTGCCAGTATAATCTTTTAATATACATACTCTTTAATAATTATCGCGTCAAACATTTCATCACATCATAATCATAATAATTCCCAATTTCCAGGAGATCTCTCACACAATTTCCGCTTCTTTTCTTTTTCATTTTTCCCGTTGGGAGCTCTTGTTTTTCATCTTTAAACACTCTATTGGCGGCTTCTCAGCATCGTCAAGTGGTAATTAATAGTGCTGTATTATGTTGTATTTTTATCTTGGACACGATTTTCCCGAAGACTATGAGCAATAGTCTAAGAGACTTCAAGGGGAGGAAAAGTGCCGCGCCCACCCAATTTTCCAAACAGCAAGCATAAACAGTAAGAATCTTCAAGGAAGGCCCCCACGGAAGAATCATTTATTTTCCTCAACCGCCATCGAATAAACAACTTTTGATTTTCTAACATCCCCAACTCCATGTCAGTCAAACTTAATGATGGACAAACAGTCGGTTTATCGTGTGTGATCATTTCACGGAAATGAGGATGTCTACTTGAGTTTTTCTTCATAAATAATTACAAGACATTTTCACAAATTTAAATTGGACATCCTCATCTAACCAAAAGATTTTTGTTTTAATTTATCACCACAAATAACTGAAAATTCTGTTGATTAACAAATTGCCTCAACTTTTCTTTGAGTCTGACTGTTGAGTATCATTGAATGACACCGAAGAGGCGAATAACACTTAATTAAAATTTACAAAGTTTATTTTTTCCCATAAATAAAATTTATATTTATCTGTTGTGTGTCAATTCGAAACAAAATCTCAATATAAAATCTCCAATAACTTATCGTGGACTCTTAACTTATTCTCTCTATTGTGGCATGTTTTTCGTAAGAGTGGCGATGGAAGATCAAATCATTTGATCCACTCAAAAGTTATACAGTTGGCATCAAAAGATTGAGATCATCACAGTGTGTGACATTACAATTAATTTTATAAAATATATCACGAAAAGCCGCTCTTATTTTGAAAAAGATATAGTCAAGTGTGCTAATCCGGGCGCTTCGCTATCTGGATCGCTTATGACTAATCTACTTAAAATAATATTTTTATTTTCATTTCCGTAATATAGTCACTACTCCAACATAATATAACTCAAGTTTGAGAAAATAATATTTTTATCCATTAAATAAGTGAGTGCCCGAATTAGCACACTTGACTGTAATCGACTCATTTCAATCTTGTAACAGCTGGGTTCTTCACTAAAAATTTTCTAGCAGTGATATTTTTGCTAATGACAGCTGGTTGATTGAAAACATTTATTGTTTTTTCCTTGTGGAAAAAGTATTTTAAATCCAAAGGTTTAATTAAAAGTGAATTAGCGAAAAGGCGACCCAGTTAGTGCATTCTAACTTGTTTCAGTATTAATATTATTTTATAAATTTTCTTTAATATTTTTAATAATTCTTTTTATATTATGTTTCTGAATGAAACAGTGAATAATTCTATGGATTTAGAAGAAGTAAAAAGGAATTTCATCAGTCCAAAAACAAGCGTTTAAGTAACACTCTTCGGAAAACGATCCAGTTGCCCCACCTTACTACACATTTGAACTTTAGCTAAACATCAATACTGAAGAGACGTTACCTAAAACATTCGTTCTCCCCAAAAATTTCTTTTCGATAAAAATCATGCATAAGATGGAAGGTAATTTACAAAGAACTATCCGAACTATCTTCATCATTTTTTATATATTTTCCCAGACACGATCCCTCTTGCTGATTAATTGTAGCGATTTGCTTTAAAAATGTGTTATTTCTAAACAAAATTAATTTTAAAAGCCTAATAAATGTCAAAATATACAGTGGGAACTGGTGCAATAGTATACGTAGGATAGTTGTAAATACTTCAACGAAACATAGGGAAAGTACTATTACTTCGATCGTTCATACCTTCGAATGATGTGAATTTTCTTTTATTTTTTCTAAGAGCCTCAATTAGGTCAGTGGATAGAGTAGTGGCTCTATGACTGCGAGGTCTCGGGTTCACAGCTGAGCAGCAGCAGAAAAAGATTGCTCATGCCATTTTCGGCTTTAAATTCGTCCAGTGCATGAATAGCAATGCCAATGGTGCATATTGGCAAAACAGTGAACCGCCTAAACAATAGAGGCTGGACCTAAACAATAGAGACCATGGTGCAATAAACTGACGTACTTCACTCTAGTCAAAGGATTTGAACTTGTTGCAAAACAAATCCATTTGGTGGTTAAATTACAGCTGATAGCGCAAAGAAAACTTCAGGAAAATCTTCCACGGACCTTTCTCACCAGTAAGCACCAGAGGATTCATCTTGGGGCGCCTAATACCTATGATTTATTTACAGTGACCGGCCGCCACTCAGAATATCAGAGGAAGTGAATACGGTGTTCTAAAGAAACCCTCATCTTTTAAATCGTTCCCACCATATTCATTCCCTGGCCAAATCCGGAACAATACTATAAGGATCCTCATCATCATCATCATTTTCAACCGCTTAGTCCTATTGGGCTCGCGGGCCCATGACATCCAAATTAGCAGCCCACGCTAGTCGATACTCCGCCACTTCAGGAAGATATTCAGGTTCGATCTCAAGGCGTTCAAGGCAAGATTTTGAATTTAATTCAGCCACCTTATCCTAGGTCTGCCTCGAGGTCGACGCCTTCTCACAATGGCTTGCATAGCTTTTCTTGGGCATCTTTTTATATTACTTTTTACTGAAAAATTGATCGACATGAGTTCAAGTAGTGTAGAAATTAAAATTAGTCTTTACTACTGCCCCACTTTCACCTCACTTGCTACTCAAATAAAAAAAAGAAATGGCAAAGCGCCCCAGCTTTGGGGAGTTCTCGAACTCATGAGAAAGAGCTAAACGTATACTATCTTTCCGCATGCTTTTTAGGTACATACCGCTTAATAATAATAATAATATAATAATGCTGGCGCAACATTCCATGAAGGAACCTGGCCTTCCCTCAAGGGGGTTTTCTAGACACGCATTATTATTTTTTCTTGTACGGGATAAGGCTGTCAGTCCCATGCCCGTGGAATCAAGTGCAGTGAAGCTCACTGGATGCAATCCGAACACTTTTAACGCCAGAAAAATTCCTAGTGACCTAAAGGGGATTTGAACCCGGGACACATGCATCATAGAGCGAGTGCTCTACCACTTGACCCATTGAGTGCCCACATATCGCTTCCCTACCGATTAAATTGATTGATAAATTAAAAAAAAAACATTCCAAAATAAGAAACTGTTTAAGAGAAGTAAGTTATAAAATATATTAGCATGAGTAATAAGTATACGAATAAATGAAATCAGCTAAAAGTAAATCTGTGAAAGGTATATCATTTACGGATATATTACCTATTCACTACTGATCAAGTCCGATACATACACGGTAGAAATACCAAGATTAAAAAAAATCAAAATTTAAGCAAATCGGTTGAAAAATAGGACCTCCAAAGTGGTTAAACTTTGACTTTTGAAAATTCGATATAGAAATGGTTCTCGAATATAGGTGTCCAAGGACGAAATATTCGCTTGACTACCTCTCAAACATATCCGAAAATGAAAAAAAAAACAGAAAAATATGGTTTTAGAGGGATAGGATGGGAGTGGGGGAAAAATAAAAAAGACTGTCCTAGATAATATTGACTTGGGGGTCTTCGAAGACCGGAAGTCGATATCTATGACCGATTGAACACTAGCCGTGTCACAAGCTTTAGAGGAAAATAAAAATATTTTTGAAAAATTTTTGAGAAAGATATAGAGGAAAGTGGTCTGCCTTTGAATGCGGCAGCTTTTGAATGTTTCAATTTTTCTCTTATTTCTCAAAGCAAAAATTCTATTTTGTGAAATATAGTTAATACTATTAACTATTTTCTATTAATTTTGATTAACAAAATGGAATTTTAGTTTTGGGAAATTAAAGAAAAAATAAAGCATTCAAAGACTGCCGCATTCAAAGGCAGGCCACTTTCCAATACATCATTTACGGATACTATACCGACTCGACTGATTGTGTCCGATGCAGTCGGGTTGGAAATTTCAAGATCTTCCAAGAAATCCAAATTTAAGCAAATCGGTTGAAAAATAGGCCCACCAAAGTTCTTAAATTTTGATTTCCGAATTTGAGTTTCCGAACATAGTTGTCCAAGGATGAACTATTCACCTTGACTACCTCTAAAACATATCCGAAAATGACAAAAATCGTAGGAACCGTTTTCGAAAAAAAACCAAAAACCATGATTTTGGTGAGGGGAAAAACAAAAGAGACTGTTCTAGATAAAGTTGACTTATGGGAGGGTCGTCGAAGACCCAAAGCCGATATCTCTTACCGTTTGGCCTCTAGCCGTGTCACAAGTTGAAAAAAGTGGTTTATATAACTGCTCTCTTTTCGAGTTCGAGCAGTAATATATTACGGGGGCATGAAGAAGTGCAAGGAAGTGTTGGCTCTAAATCTCATTATAAATCTAACACTGGCATCGTTTGTAGGTTGCCCCGAAAATTTATTTGAAACTTGTGTCTTTGTCATAAAGCTTAAATCGATTTGCTTGTTTTATCTGATTTTCATGGCATAATTTGGAGGCGACATACAAGATTTCGGTAAAATGTCTGTCAAATTTAATTTATCATCATCACACAAAATGAAGCCGCGCGCGATTGTAATAAAATTTAAATATATATTTTAGCGTAATTTGATATTTCTTCAAGATCATCTATAAAAATAATGATGTAATTAATTATTCTGACTGCCTTTTTGCCTCTCACTCTCTTGTCTTTATCTCAGAGGTTGGAATATTTTTTTCTTATAATTCTGTTGAGCTCTGTTACTCTACACCAATATATTCATTCTTGTTTCTTGTCTCTTATGCCTTCCGCTCAACTGAATATAAATTTATATTGAGAAATATATAACATTCCAAACGGTTAGTCATAAATTTGATTAGGACATTTTTTTCTCCTTCATACTTTATTACCTCTGTTTTTCTTCAGGGTCTCTCTAAGCTTCTCGTGTTTTTTTTTTGTCTTTGGGTGAAAATCATTTGATTAATTCAAGAAAAGAAACCCATTCAATATCTAAAGACATTTCACAGGAATCTCAGGGAAAATTGACTCTTGAGGCCTCTTTTTTATCACCTTGTGTCGGATTTTTGTTGATCTCATTCCTGTTTTTTTTTGCTGAACTTTTTTTTTGTAGAGACTTTTCCATCGGAATCACCTCAAATTGATCCCAAGAGGATAATTCCATGTGAAAACTTCAAGATTGGATTGGTGAACTAGCCAATTTCATTCCTATTTTCAATGAATTGCTAACAAGAAACCATAAAAGAAAAGAAAACCAGTCATTTGCAAAATGTGGAAAATTCTTTTAGATAAAACTAAACGATTCATCACCAAATTTTCACCCCAGAAATATTTTTAGCGGGAAACATATTTGTTCAAGGCAAGAATTATTGGCACAATAAGCCATGGACACTTTTGAATAATGGTTTTGGCATTTTGAAAAATCGCTGTTTTCTTTACTATTGGACAATTTATCACCCGCCACAGCACAATTGTGACCATTGAGGAGTTTTCTGGGTGAGGTAATATATATACCTAACCACCGGAAAGAAAAGAACCAGAAAAAAATCAACCGCCCCTTGAGAATAGAAAAAAATCGCATTTTTGAACAAACACACGCTAACCAACAATGAGATAGAGGATATCTCCTTTCAAATATGGTGATTTGTAGAAATTTCTCACCACAGGAAATGTATTACAGCATCAGCTTTTACAACAACAGCATCAAAGAGCATAAATCTCTGTCAAAATCATAAAAGCATTCAACACATTTTTTTTTCTTCCAGCACCCTCCGCATCCTCATCTTCACTAGCGAAGGTTAGAGGGTTGCATGGAAATGATTGGGGCAAAAAAGAGAAACTTTTCTCAATGAAAATCTTTCAACAAAATATTTTTTCATCTCTCATACTCAATTAAATATTGACAGGCAGTGCCTTAAAAAAGTTTTGCAACAGTTATAAAAAAAAAAACAAAAATTTAAAGTCAAGTGAAAAATTTTTATT
Organism: Phlebotomus papatasi; assembly: GCF_024763615.1. NCBI lineage: Eukaryota > Metazoa > Arthropoda > Insecta > Diptera > Psychodidae > Phlebotomus > Phlebotomus papatasi. The sequence continues at coordinate 22,926,217 of NC_077224.1, forward strand.
GGTAAAAGTGAAATTTTCGCAAAAAAATGGTTAGAATCTGGTACATTTGATCCGTTCTGGTTAAATCATGGTCATTCAAAAACACTTATGTTCAAGAAGACACTTTGTGTAATGCCAATTTTGGCCATTCATATCTGAGATCAGAATTTACCCTCGAAACTGGCAGATGGACTTTTTTTAAAGGATCTTAGGGAGTAGGGTAATGTGATACAACTTGGACATAGTGTTACAAGTTGGACAGGTACTTTTTCTTGGTAAATACAGTACAAAATTTGTTTTAAGCACAAGGAATCAAATTATAAAACTAAAGCATTAAAAATATACAAATAAAAATGAAGTACTAAATTTATCAAGAAAAAAGCCCTGTCCAAATTGTACCATTATCCAACTTGTCCCACTTTGCCCTATATATTTAGTTTAATCATCCATATTTTCATGAATTTTGCAATATTGAATGCAAAGAAAAATCACGAAAATCCTTTTAGGGTAAAATAGGATAACTTAGTATACTTTCAAATTTAGAGGTTTTAGGTTTTCCCATAGTTTTAGACGGATTAATATAGAAAAAACGATTTTATTCTTGTTCCCTTTATTTTCTTTTTCAAGCTATTTTTCTTTTCTTTTTTTGCTTTTTATTTTTATCCCAGTCCTGCACATTCTGAAACCACTTTTTTATGAATATCTCAAGACTTAACTATGAAAGACGTTCGTTCTTGACCAACAACTTAGAAAAAATCGTAAAAATTAAACATTCCAAAAATTAAAATTGTGAGATGTAGTCAGTGGCGTACCAAGAGATTTTGGCGCCCGGCGTGAATATCTTAGCGAGCGCCCCTTGCCCCTTCAGCATGAAATATCTACTGAAATTTAAATTTTACAACTTATGATTCAGGGGAAAGTCGTCTGCCTTCAAACGAAAAATGGAGTTCCAAATTTAAGATTTTTTTCTGAAGAATCCACAAAATGGATTTTATTTTCTACTACACCAAAAAATTCTCTTGTTCATTCGGCGTATATGATTACCTCATTTAGCACTCGCAAGTCCTCAGTTTTTCCTTCTGAGGAAATTAAAAAAGTGATGTCGATTTGTATGAAGGCAGCTGGCATAGTCTGCCTTCAAACGCGACGCAGCTGCCTTTAAATGTTTTTTTTTTCACTGAGAATATTGAATCAATAAAACTATAAATGATTAGATTGAAGCCTAACGCACTCACTAAAATCATCACTGCAGTCAAAAGACATTAAACAATAACTTTTCTTCACATTTTTCTGAAGCACTGTTTTGCACTTGAAATTTGGAAGAAAAAGCCATTGAAGTTGAAAATTGTCAACTTGAAACATCCCGGCCGGAGCAAGATAGCAGGTTATAAGTATTTGTATGACGTTCATCAGAGAAAAGTAGGAGTTCGATTTCACATGTTTTGATGTATGGAAAGATAGGATTTAAAGGCACACGACATTAGCATTTAAAGGCTGCTGCAGGGTGGTATTTGCAAATTTTTGCCACCCACAAAAATTGTGTCATCTGAACCAAAATGTATTAACAGAAATATTAAGCCTGATTAACCTTCTATGTGGCACAATGGAAGATTTATTTGTAAAATGATTTTTACTATGAAAAATCACATGATTTGTGGAACATCAAAATTACAGTTTAGAGCTCATTTTCATTTTTTTTTTTGATCTAGCATCTAGGAAATAGGAGCTAGGCTCTCCATTTTTTGATGATTTGTGAGGATGATGGATATCTACCTAATAGTTAATAGAATATAATTTATGCTTTTGAGAACAACGAAAAAATCGCAACATTTGAAGGCTGCTGCATTTAAAGGCAGACGACTTTCCCCTACCTATATATTATATGTTCGTCCATCGACCGAATACCTTCAGAGGACATATTTTTTAACTATTCCTGATGCCGAAAATGGACAGCTAAATTTTCAATGTTTTTCGTTTTTTTATATTTTGCAAAATGTGAAAAAAAACTCATTTTTTTTTAAGTTTATCTCGAAATCTATCTCACCAATTTCGTATATTTTAGGCTTATGTTGTAGAACTATAATAGACCAGTGTAGACCAAATTAAAAAATCTTTAATCGGTATATAAGTTTTTGAGATGTTAAAATTTGAAACAAAAAAACATTTTTCAAAAATTTTCTGTTTTTTTTTATTTTTCGTAAAAAAAATAAAAGCTAATTGAATAAAGCATTTAAAAAAAAAGAAACCATAACGGTACCATCAGAGACGCTAGTCAAAAAGGGAGGCATTACGTCTCGAATATTTTGGGTTGGCTTTAGCCAGCTTTAGCAGAGCATTTATTGTTAATAAGCGGGAAATTTGAGAGCTAAATTTAGTCGAAATATTAGTGTAAATATTATGTTAAGTATACTATGCACTCGAGGAATTCTTCGCGTATCTTTGAGACAACCACAGATTTTCGTGAAATTATTCCCGGACTGTATTTTTTGTTTATAGAATTTTCCTTATTCCCAAAGGGAATTATACGCACATCATAAAATTGTTTTCAGGCTAGAGGTTTAACTCTTTCGCGTCCCACTTTTATTCAGCAGATGAATTCATGTAAAATTGAGTTTTTCCTAATGCTTTATGATCAAATATAATAGTTCAGAGAGGAAAAAAAAATTTCCATTGCGTGAAAACTCGGAAAAACTCCGGGTCATATATGACCCTATTGTCCTCCAGGGAAGTGTACATACCATTTTCAAAATCTATATCACGGGCTTTTTAAGACTTCTTTTTGCTTGAAGTTACTAATTTGGCCAAAACCATGGCAAATTGGATTGTCTTGATGAACACTGTACTCCTGGTTTTCAAGGAATCTTCCTGGTAATCCCTTGAACAGTCACTGTAACAATATTTTGAGTGATATTTGGCAAAAATAAACTTGTTCACATATTTATTCACACACAATACAATTGCATAATATGAGACGCTTGCAGAATACTCTAAAATATTGCAAAATATGTTATAATTCATCAGATATAAGATGAAATGTCCAGGAGCAAGATGTCCCACCTGCATTTCACAAAGAAAAACAATGTCCCAACTACATTTCGCTATAGGTTTGGGACGAAAACACTGTTACCCTTGGGGACCATAGGGTCATATATGACCCGGAAAATTCTACACGCTTTTCTGGAAAATTGAGAGTAGTTTATTATATAAAAATATGCAATATACAATCTTTGGATATTCTATTTTGTATTTCTAAAGAACTTTTTGCTGAAAAAAATATATGAATATAAAAAATTTTGAAAAAGAAAAGTCATTTCACAAAGTTCGAAATTCGTGATTTTTGATCTCAAATATTTTCTTTTCCTGAATATCTGGAGTCTTGAGAAAATTAGCCAAGAATCTTACATCCTTCTATTAAATGATGTCGTGTACAAACCGATAGATTTCAATTAATATAAATAGTCAAAAAAAATTGTTTTTTCCCCGGGTCATATATGACCCTAATGACGCGAAAGAGTTAAGCCTAGTTTTCGAAGGTTTCAAAATCCTAAATAACAACCAATTTAATTTGTTCCTTTGATTCAAATAGATTACTATCCCTTAAAAGTCCATTTCTAAGTCAAAATTTTCCAAAAACTTTCCATTAATGAAAAATGTGAGAAGTTAAGCCTTGTGGCTAAGTCTTAGGTCTGAAGCCCGTATAAGCATAAAGGGTGCTCCAAACGGATGCAAAATTATAGGCCTCCATCTCTTATGGTTTCCGACAAAATTGACTGTAAAATTCATTGTATAACATTGTGCAACAAAGTTTCACGTGTTCTTTCAAAGGACTGGTATTTTCGGGTTTTTTTTTGTGTTTCTTGAGAATCTGTCAGAGAAACTTATGGTCCATCTAGCAGAGTTTCTGAATTAGCTTAAGATGAAAATCTTTCAGAAATGGGTAGCCTACATAACTTAACGCCTTAAGTTTTCACCATCTAATCTAATTTTTTGGCGCTCCTAATTTTTTGGGCGCTCTAAGGCATGACGATCACATTCTCTTTCATTCATGGAATTGTGAGTGAAACGGCTCCTGCTCAGCTGAGAAACCGAATCAAGAGGAAGAGACTAGTCTGAATCCGATCAGACTATTCCTTTGCTCTAGTAGGGATATCTTTAAGTAATTCCGGTGACTTCGTCCTCTGTTTAGACTGACTCTCAGCTGTATTATTTACGGCCTCTAGTAACGGCTCTTTCGAGCCACTCCGGGCTTAAGGCAGTAATGCCCCTTTGTGTAGGCTACCACCGGGAGTGCCTCGAAAGAGTTTCAACTCAGGGTTAGAAAATAAATTTCCTAACTTTGCAGTCCGGCAAATAAATGCCTCATGAGGACAAATTCCTCAACGGAAATTTGCTTAAAGACGATATCCCAAAACTCGTGCCCTGGATCGTAAGGGCCTTGACAGACCTGAGGATTATCCAAGAGTTGGCTTAGCGTAATTATATTAGAAATAATGGTTAAAGTATATTTCCATAATTTTCCACTAAGTCGTCTCTCGGCTTAAGTCGTAAGTGTGTCTAGGGCAAAAGGCTTCTTGAAGAGAAGCCGCTGTCTTTATAGCAGGATAGAACCAATTGGCTGATTTCAAATAATTTGAAATTTTTATGATATTTATACTTTTACATGACTGTTTTCAATTTGGTTTATTCTTAGTTCTTTTTACGTTAGAATTTTTCAGAATTGTTTTGGATATGAAAAAATATTAAATGATTACAATCCGCTACAATGGAGTGTAGATAGATGGTGCGATGGGGAATCGCATCATTTTTTCATTTTTTCTTCTCAGGCGAGAAAATGGTTCAAGATTGAAGGAAATTTTTCATCTATTTGAATGATTTCATTCATAATTTCTTCAACTTATGCAACCCTATATTCCTGGGGGCACTTCAAAAGATGACCCAGAGAAGAGTGGCTTCCCAAACTCTCTTCAATCACAGGGAAATAATCCACCCACACGTGAGAAAAGAAAACGCATCTCTGGCCATAATTCATCTGATAGAGCAAAATGTTTTTAATGTTTAGGGATTTTCCACCACCACTGGAAGATTAGTTTCGGATGATCTCTGACACCAGAGGGAATTGTGTGCGAAGAAGGAAAATGGATACACTTGAAATGCGATCTATATGTTCATATATAAGGGAATCACAGATCACGGTGATATATGTCTTTGAAGAAGGACAAGGGTGAGACAGGATGCAATAAATCATTCATGAAGTACTTACCATCAAAAACCCATATTATACTTGGCAAAGCTGCTAGAGCTGTAGGTTGGGAACAACAGCTAAAATTTGCACATTGACAACAACAGGATACAAGATGAAATCTCCTTTTGTGTCCTTTCCATCATTTACACAGCATTTTACTCTGATTTCTTTTCTTTCCAACATTTTTTGCAGAAGCTGAAAGAAAAATAAAACGAGAAAATTGCCTTCAAATAAATTTTGATTTAAATGATTGAGAGTGAAAATCATCAAATTGAGTGTCATTTATTTTAATTAATTTTCCTCAACTGTCAGCAAGTTGTATGTGTTAAATTTTTCCGCCTTTGAAAGCATCACAAGTCAAACACACGCCAAGAGAGAAAGCGAATTTCTTCGCCTTTTGTCACCCAAAAGTATAATCATCTCTCGAGTGAATAAATGCTGAAAGGCATCAACCCAAATTTGTTGGCATGGCTGTCAACAAGGAGTGCTCTCTCTGATTGTCGCAAATGAAATTGAGATAGTTTTAGAATGGTGTTGCAATTATCTTTTTCAAGCCACACCTCATCTACATCGTCTTGTCGTGCTCAATGTCATCACAACATTGTTGTACAAGATATATTGCTAAACGCATTTCAATGAAAAAAATTTAGTCAACTGTTGATTTAATTTCCGTTGTTTCAAATTAAAATTGCATCATAAAATCCTCGATAACGCTTATCGATTAACAAACTGACAGAAAGTCGTACAATTTGTAAAATTGAACGACTCGAAACTGACAACAAGGTAAATGAATTTAATGCCAAAAATTGAAATACAGAACGAATTTGGTTGAACAAAGTTTATAAAATTCAATCGACAGTATCATATGAAATTCTAAAAGACTAGGGTAAAATGAGGTAATTTTGAACCATTAATAATTTGGGACATTTGAGAGTTACTCACTGTTTCAGGTGAGAAAAGAGAAATCAAAGACCGGGAAATAAAAGAAAAAGACGATTAAGAAGAACAGGAACGGCTTTTCTTCCTTTTGGATCTCTAAAACAGTGAGAAAATCTTAAATGTCCCACATTTTAAATGGTTCCAAATTACCTCATTCTACCCTATACTGATCTAAATATTGAAAGATAGAAAAGGAAAATGACAAATGAGATTATTTTGAGTCTAGATTCAGAAAAGAAGAATTGGACGCTTATGATTTTCATCCAATCGCAAAGCCTTGCATCTGCTTAAATTATATAAATTATAAAATCATAACCTACTCAAAATCGAAAATTTCGGCATTGTAAGGAAACATTAAACGAAATAATATTTTCCTATACACGTTTATGAAACAGGAAAAATAAATTACAGTGGGACCTCGATAGAGTCAACCCCCGATAGAGTCAACAGCTATTTTTTTACTCCACGGACTCCGATAGAGTCAACTTGGACCCAAATTGACTCCGATAGAGTCAACTTGGACCCAAATTGACTCCGATAGAGTCAACTTTTCCATTATTATTGAACTAATAATACTGTATGACTTTTTCGAAATTAAAATCAGTGTTTTGGTGTATCAATGTAACGTTTTTAACATAATAAAAACAATCTTATGATAAAATTCGTATATTAACCGTGTAATCAAATTTCAACAAAATAATTTTTTTCGTGATTTTAAACGTTTTGACCGATTGAAAGTTCTCTTGTCTTTTTTCTCTTGACTTAGGATTTTTTGATTAAGCCCCATGATCCCGTATGACGTGTTTTCCTGTACTCACAAAAAAAAAAACGATTTTGGCGGTGAAGGGTAGGGGCAGGGAGGAAATGAGGGTCATAATAATAATCCCTAGGTTGACTTATTATGGGGTCATCTGAAGACTCCAATTAGATATCTCTAACCATTTAGCGCCCATTTTTCAGAACAAGAAGAAAATGAGAAAAATTGGTTTTATTGCTCTTTTTGTGAAGTTTAAGCCATAGTTATGACATAAAGAAAAGAACAACTATCTTATTCTTTCACACAATAACAGTTTAAAAGAAATTGTAGTTAAGAACATTAATTAAATTAGAATTTTGAACAATTAATATTTACCGGAGCACTTCTTAAAAAAAAAGTAAAAAGAAATCTTTAAGACACCATTTTCTTATCTTAATACCGTGGATGTATTTCAATATTATCATATGGATAGTAATTTTCACTTAAGATACTTACTAATTATAAAAACATTCTATAAAATCATTCCTTAATCTTCAACTTTTGTCCAAAGATACGATTTTTTTAGACCAGAGGATGTAGAATTTATGGGTTTAGTAAATGAAATATTCTACTATCGTGTTAAATTTATCAATTATAGTACAAACATAAAATAGGGGTATTATGTTATCAAAATTTCATGTTGTAATTGATGTTTTCGGACTCTGATAGAATCATCGAATCCAATGGAGTCAACAGACCTGTAAATAATTACTTGACTCTATCGAGGTCTCACTGTATTATTATTTATTAAACTATATTTTTATACAGACTTCTGCTTATATGAAAACTAGGGTAAAATGGGGTTCCTTTCAATTAGGTCAACTCTAAAATAGGCTTTTTCACCTATATTTTGTTGGAACCAGGCTGTAGTAAGTATTGGTCATGCCAGTGAAACCTGCATGACAGTCGAGAATAAAACCTGGATTGATATATTACCTGGAATATTATATTGTTGTTGAATCCCTGTTGGAAGAATCTGCTAAGTCCGTTTGTAGACCGCCCAGGAGCGCCTTTCCCGCAATGTGGATGCTTCATCCATGCTGCCGGAGTTGTTGAGGCAGTGCATTTTATCGCGTTTTATCACAGTGAAAATGTATTTTTCTAAGCGTTCAGTTGTTTGCACCGGGCGGGACTCGAACTCACAACTTTGAGAGTCGAGTCAGGGACCTCATCCGTCCAAGACCAACGCTCTTAATCGTCTTGCGTATTGGGCCACTGGGATCCCCTAGGCCTTACCATGATATAATTTAGCTCCTCAAACCAATTATGAAGCCAAATTGCATTATGACATTTTAGATACAGTAGACTCTCGCTCAATCGGGTCTTTTTCAATCGGGCGAAAAATTTTGTTGACAATTTTCACATTTGATTTTGAAGCAAATTTGCTCAAATTCACTGTAGTTTCTCTTGTTTTATCGTGATTTGGCGCCCAAATTTCTTGAAATTTTTGGATGACATTTTGCCCCATATGCCCGATTGTGAGAGAGTCTACTGTACATTAAGGTGCATTTGACATTAGATCGCCATTAATAAAAAATCTAGTCTTTAATTTAAGCCTATCACTCAAATCTTACCGATAAGACTTAAAAGAATACCTATAGATAGGTGTTAACTAAACTTTAACAATCAGATCACTTACACTGTGTCAGATAGGAGGTGACACCGCATTAAATTCATAATTTAAAAAAACTATCAAATTTATAGAACAGTATTGAAATGACCCTAAATAACCTTACAATACAACTTCAGCACAATTTCGAGGTCATCCAGTTTCAATGTTCGAAGCATGGGTTTTAGTTGCAATTTTGTGATTAAAATCAGTGCGAAAGACACCACATTACTGAACATTGCATTTTCCACTTTTGTTTTAACTTCTTTTTCAACTCAACCATATTTATCAATTGATTTTGCAATTTTTCAAATGCCAATAACACTCAATGCTATGTTTCGCACTTCGCATATTACCTCCAATATTTTTATTCCTATTGTTGAGTCAAAAATCGATAATAGATACTATAACTAGAATAAGAAATTATTGGTTTAGATAAACTTCTTTTATATAAGGAAAAGCCACCAAAGTATGCAGCCACTGCAAAATCGACAGAATAAAACATCTTCTGGCGGCGCATAACACTTCGCTTCATGATCCCCATTACCTTCTGGTGTGTCAAAAGGGGCCTACAAATAAATGTGAATGGCGTTTCCTGAATAAATTATACACCAGTTGCGGCATATCTTTTAACTTTTGTCCATTTCTTCCGCCGAGCCTCCCACATCGCTTCACCGAAAAAGGCCAGAGTGTGTGACTAATAAAAATTATGCTCGTGATAAAAATCGACAATATAAAAATGTAATGAGAGGTCCATCTAAATAAAAATTGTGAAATCAGTTATGAGGTGTCATTAAACATTTTACAACTTAATTTTGACCGTCTTTATTGCTCATGATTCACTCTATCATACTTTCTGCATGGTGTTTTTATGTCAGTTCAGCCCATGGGGCCATTTTTTTTTAGCAGCGTGTCTAAATAAATTAAACCAAAAAGCTCTTAAATTTTATATTTATAAGTCTTTCTTTTTCTTACCGGAAAAAAATAATGGGTGTCTTGACAGAACCGAGATGATCAATAAAAAACATCATTTTGAGATTCCACCAAGCATTCCTGAGGTATATTTTTCACCGAAGAATATTCTAAAAAGTCCAATAATGGAAAATGGCCGGTCTTTCAATGCGCCAGCCTTTGAATATTTCACAATTTTTCTCTTATTTTCCAAACCAAAATAAAAATTGTATTTTATTAATTAAAATTAATAGAAAATAATTAATAGTGTTAACTATGGTTTACAGAATAGAATTCTTGCTTTGAAATAAAAAAAAATTAAATATTCTAAGGCTGGCGTAATTAATACATTTTTCTGACAAAGTTTTATTTTAATTTTAATAGAATTTTCGTTATAATTTTGATTTCGTTTTGAATTTCAATTTATCAAAAAAATCAACTGCCTTTGAACATGAGCTCTTGAAGCAGACCACATTTACAATCATAAACAATCATAAGGGCAGAAAGCGTTGGCTTACGCTCACCGGCGTCTTAGCGTAGATGACCAACCTCCAGAGTGTAAATGCTTTAGAGCAAAGATGACCAAGAACCGTTTGAAACCGAATAAACGTCAAAATAAGTTTGTCCAGGTAGCATTTTCACCATTAACGTACGTTTCAAGCGGTTTTTGCTCACCTCTGCTTTAGAGAAGTCTAAAAAAATCAAGATCGCAAAATGTTTATTGTCGAGGCCTATCCAAAGATCGTGGATAACGCAAAGTAAAGCACTGGTAGTGCTATGAAATTTTCGGAAATCCGATTGAAAATAGAGAGAAAATTGCAACAATTTAAGTGATCTTCGATCTCAAATTTGAAAAGTTGTTCAAAAGGTTGGATAAACAAGGTGGGATGCTAATATGTCGGAAGTCCGCAACAGTAAAAGGCTTAGAATTTTTTGGAATAGGAGATGCAATTGCATGTTTTCAGTCATCAGGAAAGAAAGACTGAGTGATACATGCGTTATATATGTCAGAAATGTCAGAAATGGAAGGAAAAAGGATAACTAAAAGGGGCTTCAGAAAGCCAATAAGGATTCCGTCGTGTCCACAAGAATATATTATTAGAATAGGGGAGACTGGGGCAAAAAGTAACAAAACGGATATTTTATTTTTTTACAAGCTACCCGAGCACCCCCAAAATTTCTAATTAGCACAGTTTTATGTTTTAAAGGAAATTTACCGCTCTACAACTCTGTGAAAGTCATTTTCTTCTATTTTGTAAGCTAATATATTTAGCGAGCTGTTTTCTAAAAAGTAGTTTTGTGATCATTCTCAAAAATGCTGGGGCAAATAATATCAGGCATATGATACTATCACATTTTGATTCGCTTTGTTACGGAATTCCGTAAATTTAAGTAAAATACCTAGATTACATATTTTCATAGGAAATTTATTCTTCCTACACCTTTGTAAAACACCGTTTTCTCTGCGAGAAAAGTGAGAAAACGAGAAAAGCGCTTTTCAAGCTATTTTAGAAAAAAACACACAAAAGACTGCAAATCGTTTGACCAATGCAAACAAAAAGCGGCGAAACATGGAAATGACGTTTCTTCTCGCCGTGGGACATCAGAAATTGTTACGGTTTTTGTTACTTCTTGCTCCAAAGCTTTTGTTACTTTTTACCCCAAATGGTCGTTTTTAATAAAAGGATTTCTGGAGAAAAGAATCTTTGTAAAATGGCGCCCTCTTTAGTGGGGAACGAGAGTGACGGATGACATATCTATATCGTGTGACGTCAGCGATAGCGCAAGGAAATAGGGAATAGGGGAAAGTGCCCATGCTTTGCAAGGTCCTAGGCTTCATAATGACCTTTTTCCTATATTACTGATATATATGTTGAGGCCACTAAAATGATGGCCGGACTTTCCGGTTACTTGTGGCCCGGTAGCTTTAAGTGGAATTAAAGGCAAGGGGTACGGCTGCGACCTTCAATGAGACACATGGAATATTTGACAATCTCCTTTCGCCAAAATTAAAAACCCAAACAGGCTGGCCCCCTTATCTTTGTCCTTCTGGAGCTTGGAGCGGTCAGCTGATTTCCAGTGTGTCCATGTATCTCACTGGCTGTCTTTGAGTCAGATTAAAATAAAAATAAATAAATAAGTAAATAAATAAATAGCGTCGAAGGAACACCTCTTCGACAGGGAACTCCTATTGACACTTTTGTCAAAATCTTGAAATTTATGTAAAAGTATCTAATAAAATGTAAATAATATGACTTTTTTTCCTTAGTCTACGTTTTCTGATAAGGATAGGTGTTGTAATTTTGTATTCCAAATGGTACAGAGTAGGGTGTCAATAAGTCCTGTCCTGACACGATTTCTTAAAGTGTCAATAGGTATTCCTTTCACCCTAGAAAAAGAGAATAGTGCAGAAGGCTCTTCTCACATAGAAAAAATATTTTGCGACTGCGACGTATTAAATTAAAAGTACCCCTTCAAAAGAGTGGTTATATACTTAACACGTATTAAAATAAAACAGTCCACTTTTTACACTACTGGTGACACACAAGACAAACATTACAGTGACCCTAGGGGGGCGCAAATGTGACTCCGCAATATATTTTAAAAACAGGACACTTTCTCCTAGTTTTTAAAATATGGGTGCGATGAGACACATTTATTCAGAAACATAGGAAAAATTTATTCATTATGAAGCTTGGCACCGTGCAAAGCATGGGCACTTTCCCCTACACAGTAAGAAATATGTGTAAAATTTTACTACTCTAATAGTGCAAAATCGACCTTTTTAGTTGTTTGTTTTAAAAATGTAGAAAAAATGCACAATATTTTGGAAACGTGATTGAAAATTACCACTATTATAGTTGAAACATTTTCAACAACGTTGTTAAACTTGAAAATGTGTAAAATTTTAACACTATAATAGTGTGAAGTCGGATAAATTAATTATTTAATTGCAATCTGTGTAAAATTTCTCACTAGTCAGAAAAAAAATTTCAACAATGATTTGTAATTTAAACTGTTGAAAAATTCTAAAAATTGACACTATTATAGTATGAATATAGTTTTTCACATTATTATAGTGTGAAAAAATACACACCTTTATGGTATTTTTTGTCACACGATCAAAAATTAACACCATTATAGTTTGATCATAATTTTTCACAATATTATACACTGAGAGAAAGAAAGAGGGTGCGATTTACTTTTTCTCGTCATAACTTTAACACTTTTTGGGTGTAAAAATATGTCAACATTTTTTATGTTAATTTTACACGTTTTTAAGGGTAAAATCAACATGACAGAAGGGTAACTTTAACCCATAATACACCTAAAAAGAGTAAAATTTACACCGTTTTCGGATCAATACCGCAGGGTAAAATTAACATTTCCGGAATGTTATTTTAACTTTTTCGGATTTCTCTCAGTGTAGTGTGAAGCCTTGTGTATTTCAACCTAAGTTGTTGAATTTTTATGAAAAAACTGTTGAATTTTCAGACAAAAGTTGTTGAATTTTTAAACAAAAGTTGTGTAAAAATTGTTGAATTTCTGTTTAAGACATATACTTCAGTCGAGATGCTTTTCATTGGGCAAAAGTCATATAGAACATCAAATATTTGTATGCATAATAAGTATATCGTGAAGAATCGAACACGCTATTTATGTCCATATTCAAATAAATTCCCTACGCTTGTGTATAAAAAACTCTTCAATATGGACATAAATGTCTCTAGTGTGTAGAGGCCATTATACAAACAAGTAATATTTGTAGTACTCTCGAAATTCTAATTTCCCATCAACTTCTTATCTGTACAGCCCATTAAGAGACACCGATTTCGAAATTTAAGTAGGGCTTTCAATTCTAAACCTACAAAAAGTTCTCTCGACGCAATTTACTTTTAAAGTGCACTTGTAAGCTTTTTGAAAAAAAAGATCCTCAATCAAATAAGATACCAATTAACCCTCTTCTCAGTTATCTACCATTCAAAATAAAAAAAAATCACATGTTTAATTTTATAAATTGACTAAAAAGCTAGAAAGCAAGTTGTCAAGGTGTGACTGGTCGCCGAAAAGGTGTGAAGTGTTGTCTAAACAAGGCAGCACTCTAATTGACTTTTCTTCACATTTGCACTCTTGAGCTTTTTGCACTTTTCTCTCTTTCCTGGAAGACAGGTGGGGGATAGAAAGGTTTTCCCAGTGCTAGTTCCTCTCTCTATGATACCGGCATTTGAGTTTAGAGTGAGAGCGGATGTCATACGCATGCCTGCAACTTTCTCTCTCTCTGTCTATGGGAATCCTCTCTTCCTGGTTACTCCAAGTTCAAGAGAAATGGAGCTTTCTGAGCTTCCCGCCATGTGTTCAGAAGTTTTTGAGTGTGTTGGGAAAAAAAAGCAATACAAACGACCAGAAAACTTGCCACAAGAGAGTCTCCCATAGAATGTTTCACTCTCAAAATGCCGACTCGTGGCTTCGCGGTGAATTCGATTTCTCAGCCACATTCAGTCGATGCCAGACATTTCATTCGTGTGGTCTTTACGTCGTTCGTTCAATCGTTATACATTCTGCCAACGTTTGTGACCAACGAAAGTGCGATCATTTTTTTTTATGTTGGAAAAATATCCAGTGCTAAAGGAGATAAATTTTTAATTTTTAAATTTGAAACGGTTTTAAAAAATTACCGAAAACCAGTCATCTGGGAACAATGATTAAATTCCAGTGAGATAGATCAACTGAAAATACAATGGAAGTGTCAAGTGAGATGCAGGATTAATTAACTCACTCTGAGGATTAAAATTACCTGACACATCACATAAGGATTATCAACGCTAAAGCATTAAGTGAATGGTGGTTCTGGGTGCACAACAGTGACAAATCCCAAAAGGTTTTGCACAATTCAAGTGATTAATTTATCAAAGAATGTGGAGCATAAAGTGATTAAAGCAAACCCACTGAAGTGCAGTTATCTGAAAAGAGGATTTCAAGTGATAAGTGTCTAGAAGAGGGAAGAGATAACTTGTGAACCTTAACCTCCATAGTCATCATGCTAACGTCCAGCAATCCCAGCAATCAATACTTAAGACCGGACTATCTGTCACCACTTCCAACATCTGTAAGTGTTTTATCAATAACACCTTCGAAATACATTAACCTCTTCCTTGTCATGTCCCTCTAAGAAAAGATCCCATTAAGTGTAATGCCAGCGCGTGTAAGTCAAAATGTGCCGTGACTAATTTTTGGGGCTCTTTTTTTATCTTAATTTATTCGAAGCGATTTCAATAAAATCTAGTGGAAATAGCGTCTCTGGCCGTTGCAAATGCCACATTAATGGCTATTATCGATAAATTATTGCCGCATACATTATTCAAATCGCAAACTTTACGAGCGCGCCAAGAGCGTCGGCCATATTTCAGGGAATAACTCGTTCCTAAAGTTCCCCCAAACCCCCACGCAGCACCCCTCAATTCCACCCATTCCGCCAGTCTCTTCGAGAGACGGAAAACCCATCCAATACCAAACAAGAGCCAATACTTGAAACCACCCAAAAGGAGTAATATATTGCAATTTTGTGCCCCCATCTCGCTGGAATTAATTGTTAAATTGAACAATGTACATGGGTGTTATTTGGGTGTATGACAGAATGATGGAGCACTTGGGTATCTCATTCGTCAAAATGTGGGAAGAAATTTATGCAAAAGATCAGTGGTTGGAATGTTGAAGACTGAAAAGATGCAGTAAATGTCATAATTGCTAAATGATTGGTGAAACTGATTGATGATATAGGAACTTTTTACACTGCGTATGCAGTTTTTAGAGACATAACGTGTATGGTAATGAGAGCACAAACATCTTGTATTTCTTCTATCAAATCATTTGACAGCTGTCAAATTTAATAGATGACAGTTCCGGTAACATCTCTTAATTTGGAGGTTTGCAAAATATAACAGTAGCTACCTCATATTTCTTTGGTTAGTTGTCACCAAGAACAGCTGCTCTCACAGCACCGAACTAAATCATAAGACCACGTGCTCAAACTTTCATTTCTATTAGATATTCAACAAAAATGAACATCTTTAACTAAACCAATTAAATGTTAAAAACACTGATAACAATCATGTGACAAACTTGACAGAAGTTTGGACTGACATATCAAAAATGACAAATACAGTAGAGTTCTTCAAATTTGAACATTCGGGGATGTAGATGACATTTCCCGTCTGACACAGGGTAAGTGGGCCCAGCGTTGAGCCATTAATTAACACCCAGGATTAGGAACTATTTTAGCCCTCATCGGCAAGATCCGAGAGGTAGGCCTGAATTAAGGACTGGACTTTTCCACGTACATCAATGGCGATGCAATGAATTTTCGAATTTTATACAAACGATAGAACCTACAAAGATAGTGATATATTTTAATTAACCAGTATGAAAGATTTAACACTTTATAAAAGTAAAAATAATTTTGTAAAAAATTGTCTCTTAATAAATATTCACGGAAAGGAAAGAAAAACACGTATTTCACGATTGAAAACTTGTTTATTGTAAACACTATATTCTTCTCTACACGAAACCCACCGCCGCATATTTATTATTATTAATAAAAACACTAAAATCACTCACAATCTTTGTGCAAAATTTAAAAACAAATAAAATCTTTTGGAAAATATTCCATTTTGTCACTGACAGCTGAGCAACACGGCCGGCAACATAATTTTCGTAGTTCCGCTGCTCACCACCATGAACGCAGAAGAGTGTCCTTCACGTATATTTGGTAAGGGGTATTTTGTATGGGACCTTCTTAAAAGTAAGGTATGAAAGATAGGGGTTTATTCAGGCTATAATCCACGCTTATCTGGTCAGACGGGTTTCCACAATTTGAACGATATTTTCAAAAAAGGAACGGAATTTATGTGAAATGCACTTTCCCTAAATTAAGAAAAATAACTTTAGAGGATATATCAATGTAATTTATTGTGAAATAAATGGAATTTGTTGCGGAAGTTAATATAATACGACAATATTGAGGAAACACTAGAGAAAAATGGTCCTAATTCAGACTCCACGCAAAGCTTTCTTCACATAACCTCAAATTTTACATTTTGAATGCAACCGTCGTTCAAATTTAGGGAACATTACTGTATAGAGGACAAACCTTTTAATAGTAGGGTCGAATCAACACCTCTCCGACAGGGAACCTCTATTGAAACTTTTGTCAAAATATTGAAATTTATTTAATGTATCTAATAAAATGTAAGTAGGGGAAAGCGCGCTACCTTCGGCCGATTTATGTTTCGCACAAATCATTTTTTTTTTTCAATGTGTTATAAATGAATTTGGCCCGTTATTATATTATATTTTAATAGCTAGGCCAATGCCTCAAATTTTCAGAAAAGAACTATGAGTGAAATCCGTAGGGAACATAGAGAAAAAATTGAATTATGCGAAGCTTGAGTCATCCGAAGGTAGCGCGCTTTCCCCTAATATGGCGTTTTTCAATTAATTTACGTTTTTCGATAAGTATGAGTATTGCAATTTCGTATTCCAAATGGCACAGAGTAGGGTGTCAATAGGTCCTGACACGAGTTCTTAAAGTGTCAATAGGTGTTCCTTTCACTATATTTTTTGAAAGTTTAAAAAAAAAAGAATAGTGATTTCTAAGATTATGCTGCACAGTCAACAATCTTTTCAACGAAATTATAGCCAGCAGATAAATGCACTAAGAAAAAACCTAAAAAATTAAAACAACTCTATGGCAGAGTTGAATTAACACTACGAATATCGATGTAGTTGTTACTCTTTTTCGTTGTAAATTTTAGTAAATAGAGTTGAAACAACTCTTCGTGCGAGTTGAATTAATTCGTCGGATATCGATGTAATTATTACACATTTTCAATGTAAAATTTCATCTCGACTGAAGTATATGCTTAAGTGTTTTCATTTTAAGAATATACTTCAGTCAAGAAGATTTTCGTATGACAAAGTTCATAAGGAACATTAATTAGAGTGCTTCATGAAGACATGTGCTTGCATCATACGTGATATTTCGCTCAGAACATAGGGAACTTGATGCCAAGAAAATGTTAATAAAGAAAATGTTAAAATAAAAAAGACACATAAAATTGCAAAACATATATTCATTTTGGGATTTGAAAGAGTTATTTTAACTCTTAAAACAAGTTATTTTCAATCTTAAAAAGAGTTATTTACACTTTTTTGTCATGTAAATATCAGGAAAAAGAGTTAAAACAACTCTTCCAAATATTACACCTGAATAAAAGTAAAATCAACTCTAAATCGAAAATCACAACGAAAAAGAGTTAATTCAACATCGATTTGCGTAAGTTTTACTCGATTATTTTTCTGAGTGTACGTGGTTCCAAATTTTTATATTAAACATATGCAGAATGCACTGCATAAAGTTATAAAGAAATAAAGTTCTTACCAGAATTTACCAATAGATTTTTTTTCTTTCACTAGAGATCTTAACAGAGCGAAAGATAATGACAAAATATACCCCATGCCTGACAAAATTTGCCCCAACAGTTTTGAAAATTTCCATAAAATCGTCTTTTAGAAAATGGTTCGGAAATAGCATTTCCTTTCGAGATAGGGAAAAGTGAATTTCAGAAAACGGTATAGCGGTAAATTTCCTATAAGAATATGCTCATTAGAAATTATTCAGATCTTCTGATTGTCAGAGTTTGTGGAAAAAATAAAATATCCATTTTGACACTTTTTGCCCCAGTCTCCCCTAATCTTAAGTTTTTTTTCTTATACTGTCAACCACAGCTCCCTTAAAATTCAAATCTATTTCATCTATTTCACACAAAATCACTTAAATTCTTCTGAATGATAACCTTGGGCCACAGGCTAAAGTTGCAGCCATATAAAGTGACTGACAATGGATGAACGAGTCATATTTTTTTTAGATTTATCGCACAACAAATCTCTAATTTAATTCCCCCATGTAAATCACTTTACCATTAATTTGACACATATGGAATATTTGTGAAAATACAGTCTATAAATTAAAATTTTTATTCAATCAGAAAATATATGTTTGAAAATAAATCTAAAAACATCCAACACGGAGAGAAAATGGATAATTTATGCTTCAAGGTGTAATGATGGAACACTGAAGAAACTCTTAAAATGCAGATATAGTATAAAAATGAAATATTGATGTCATTAACATTTTTAAAGGATAATTTAATGTTAACAATTTACCAAAAAAATCATTTCAAAATGTACGAATAGCAATTTTATTAAATTCTCAGAAATAAACCCTCCCAGAAGAGGAAAAAATGTGCAATAGAGCCACTTGAAATAGGGTTTTATATCTAAATTCTAAAGGCAAATAGAAAAGACGACCCATATTTATTTATTTATTGAGGCATTAATTAAGAAAACACAAAATTAATAACTGTGCGGCTGTCAAAACGACGTAAATCTCCCGAAGTGCTATCAATCATATTTTCCTGTGTTATTTTTTCACTCTCACACTCCCCAAAAAATTCTCTTTATAGAGAAGCGAGGTATAACATTTACGTTTTGTATTAATTCTCGCTCCATGCGATTTCCATTCGTTATAATGTCGCTTGATTGAATGATTAATGACACTGACACAGTTGTCGGTTTTGGGTTTTGGCTTGTTCTGCCTTTTTACCCCGGCTGGATTCAACATTGTTGTTGGGACCCTCTTTTTCTCTTCCAGCTCAACAAAAGACATCGAGGGGGTGGTACAAAAAAAGAGGCCTAACACATGATTGAGTGACAGGGAAAGAGTTTCCAAAAGCATGTCCACATGACATAATCGGAAGTTCTCTGACCAAACAAATTCCCACAGAGCTACTGTCTAACCCGGGGACTTCTTCTTTTTCTGCCCGACAAAATTTGTCCTCCAGCTTGTTCGTCTCCCAAGTCACTCGACTGTATTTCCTATGTAATTAGTGGGACTGTCGTTTAAGTGGCTCATTAGTGTCCTCACCAGCCGACAAAGTTGCTCATGTCCTCTTTATTTGTAGCCCCCCTGTCTGCCTTCAATATTGAAGATGTGCCAAATTTGTGGCTTATTGAATTAAATTCTGAAATACTCAAATAAACTAAAGTGATTTTTTATAATACAAAATTATTTTACAAAATAAACAAATTTCGTCTGGTTAAATTTTGTAAGACATAGGGTAAAGTGGTACAAGTTGGACAATGGTACAATTTAGACAGGGCTTTTTGTCTTGATAAATTTAGTACTTCATTTTTGTTTGTATATTTTTATTGCTTTAGTTTTATAATTTGGTTCCTTATGATTAAAAACAAATTTTGTATTGTATTTATCAAAAAAAATCCCTGTCCAACTTGTACCGGCGAATTGTCCAACTTGTAACACTATGTCCAACTTATATCACTTTACCCTACATAACTTGTACTCATAGAAAAGTCATCATTATTTGTATGCAAGTCTATGCTTGGAATGTTTTTGAAGAATTCAACAGAATTACCAACCTAAAAAATAATCTCCCAGCTGTGTTTGTAAATAGATATTTTAGTTTTAGTTTAGTTCAGTAATGGCCAGAGCGCAACAATTCTTGTTTGTAAACATATTTTCAAAATTCCCTATGAGAGAGAGCGAGATGACTAGATATACATTTTGCCCATCGCACAATAACATTTGTTTTGTAAAAATATTTTTGACATTTTAGTAAAAGTGAGTGAGATCTCAATCTAGTCATTTCACTCAATCTCATGCAATTTTGAAAACATGTTTACTAACAAAAATTATTGTGCGCTGGGCATAAGTTTTGTTTTGTAAACATATTTTCAAAATTTCCCATGAGAGTGAACGAGATGACTAGATCTAGATCTCACTCCCTCTCACAGGAAGATCCAAAATCATGTTTACAAACAAAAGTTATTGGGCGCTGGTCAAAATGTTACAGTAGACTCTCGCTAATTCGGTTCTTTTAAGATCGGGCTACTTTTTAATTCGTGCAGCAGTTAAATTTGAAAAAAGTGTGTTGACATTTTTCAAGTTTGCTTATTATTTTCAAATAAAGCAAATATTCTCAAATTTGCCATGTATTGTCTTAGTTCTGATATGTTTTTGCATTATTGAGCGGTTTTCATAAAATTTACCATAAATATATGAGTATGTAAACTCAATAAGTGTTGCATATGAATAAAAAATCGTTGCATTTCAAAAAATTTGTCGATCGAATTTCTCTCTAATTCGGGTGACATTTTGATTCCAAATGCCTGAAATTGAGAGAGTCTACTGTATATAAACAAATAAACTAAAGCTTGGATGATATCATTTATAATTGGGCTGCTCAGAGCAAAAAAAAGGCTATTTCAAAAACGATAGATTTTTTTGCTATTATTAACAGAATTTATCGTTTATAATAAATAAAACATTTAATATGTTTAAGTTCTAAATTCTTGATTTTATTTTAAAATACCTTGACCGTCCAAATTTAGGATTATTTTTCACTTAGCACTACACATAGAACGCACTTACAAATATTACAAATTATTTTGCAGCAAAATCATCAGCATTATAATTAGACTAAACAGCAAGTATCGTTCTACAACTAAATTTCGGCGGAAAAGCCCTTTTTTTACATTAAAAAACAACATTGTTAGAGGCAAAAAGTACTTTTCGCCTCTAACAAGAGAAGATTTTCGACCCTTATACGGGCTTCAGACCTAAGGCTTAGCCAAATGCCGTAACTACTCTAGTTTATTATCAATCATGATTTTTTGGGAAAATTTAACTTAGGATTGGATTATGAAAGATAAATGACCTATTAGGCTTTTAAAAAGCAATTAAATTACATATTAGAATTTTATTTGAGACCTACGGGAACTGGGCTAAACCTCTAATCTGAAGACCGCTTTAGTGTACCTTAAGAGGCATGTATGGCGGATCTATTGACAAATTTGACAATTATCTGATAGTACTTTTAGTCATTTTTAGGTGTGATTCTTACATAATCACATCTATTGTAATCTGCAATTTGGTCTACTTGCTTTGGCCAATCTCAAATTTACAGGGTTGATGTTTGGAGCATCCCTCATGACGAAAATGACAGGTCCTTTTTCGCAAATTTTCGCGTTCCGAGATATACGGAAACATGTGTAAAAACGCGTTTTTTTTCTTAGATTAACTCGAAATCCTTCTATGCTTTTTCGAAAATTTTTAAATACTTTTTATAAAGCTATTTAAGTAGATGAAATAATAAAAATTAAATTTTCTATAACGGTACCCTAGATCGCGAGATATTTCAATTAAAAGCAAAATTGAATTTTTAAAAATTTTACTGTGTTTATAAAATTTCCCGAAATATGTTTACTCGCTTTCGATCATTTTGAATTTGAAAACAAACCGAATTTGCAATGTAAGAATCATACCCTTTATAAGCTGATCTAGGCTATCATTGGCTTTTTAGTTACTAAGATCCATTGTCTTCAAGGCTTTAATTTTTTCTCTATTTTTGTTCATTAAACATTTTCCTCACGATCTTTAAACCAAAATTAATGTAAAAGTTTAGAAAATGGAATTTTATTTAATAATTGTTAAAAATAAAATTATTCAAAGATATTATCCTTAAATTGGTCGAAAATAAATACCCTAGCAGTAAATTTATTGAGTGGAATTATACTTATTTCCAAACAAAAAAAAATAAAATTCTAATAATAGAACAAAAAATAAAAATGTCGATTTTTATGTTGGCATGAAAGGACGTTATGATCTATGTATGAATTTTTTCGAATTACACTTATTTCCACGACTGACTGTAGCAGATAGGATTGTTAAGTGTCTCATCTTATGGTCTCTACACACTATGAGCAATTTCTTAAAAAAAATGCCTTTCTAAAGAAAATTTCCTCTAATAGGTAATGGAACTGGTGTGATGAGTTGATGAGTTGATGAGTTGAAAACACCTTTTTAATCTTGCCCAGAGCTTTCGGTCCGGATGAAAGTCCATATCCGGACCGAAAGCTCTGGGCAAGATTAAAAAGGTGTTTTAGTCTTGAAGAGAAGAAAACTCTCACTGGTCATCACCGTAATTTTTATAATCAAACTTTTCCCTATTGTTGTAGGCAGAAATGTCAGATTTTTTTTAAAAGGCTATTTTTGACGAAAATTGCTTCTAGTGAGAAACCATAATACATTTCTTTTTTTTTTCACTGAAACATTTCGATTTGAGTGCATTCAATGAATTTTTCAAAACGAAATCCGTTTTTACTTTCATAATTATTGAACATTAAAGTTTTGATTTCAATTTTCTTTAACAAAATTTTAAACAAACATTTTTTTAAGTTTCCTGTATGCTAAAACAGGCCCTCCTAAATTCTTCCGGTGTATAATGAGCTAAATAATTAATTTCGAATTTCGAAGTGCTCAAGTGTCAAATGTGTTGGTCTTCACTTTGTTATGTGGAAAAACACAAAGCAACGATGCTTACTACTCATGTCCCAATCTTTAATCACTCCATAATTACTGAGTAACTTTTTTACGAGCATTTTAGAGTAATTTTTCATAAATTTTCCCCACCTTGTTCGAGAATTTAGTATGAAAATTCGAAATTGAATTTGAATTCTTCGAACATCAATGACTTTTTGTTCAAATAGAGTATCATTTACATTTTATCCAAGACACTATTTGAAAATCAAAATCTACTTGTGTTTGCACCCAATAAATAGTATTCATGTTAACCAAAATAATGTCAAGTAATCTAAACAGATCCTTTAGTTGTCGCCCCAACGTAACCCCATAGTAAATCACCTGGAAATTTATCTTACATTGTTCAACTAGGAAAATTCCACTATTTTTCCAATTCACTGACTCCACCTCATAAGATGGTGATTTGTGTTTAAATAGTGTTTTAGTGGTTTGCTAGAGTAATTAAATATGCAAATGAGGACAACCGTTGGAGACGACAATATGGTGGCTTTTTAGCATATTTTGACGGAAACAACTGGTGAAATCACTGAGCTTCTGTGGGAGACTCCATAAACATTGGACTAAAGAAAAGTTTCTTGAATTAAAAAAAGGAAAAGATTTGAAATAAATTTTCCATCAATTTCCTCTACTAATAAAACGTTCTATACTAATAAAGTTTGGAAAGCCCGTTTGAAGGCAATGTATGGGGAGAAAAATTAAGAAGTTTCTGAG
The DNA here is from genome assembly GCF_024763615.1 of Phlebotomus papatasi. NCBI lineage: Eukaryota > Metazoa > Arthropoda > Insecta > Diptera > Psychodidae > Phlebotomus > Phlebotomus papatasi. The sequence continues at coordinate 22,949,900 of NC_077224.1, forward strand.
ACCATAAAATAGCACTTAAAACTCAGCAATATTGAATTACGACTTAATTTTTAATGTGTTGGCTGTAAATTAAGAAAATGAGACAACAAAACATCCTACAACCAACACCGATCAATTATCGTTTCTTTTTTGTCAAAGAATATCATGCTTTTCTCAAAAAAAAAATATCATTCTTTTTATTTTATGATCGAGCCTCATAATTTGACAGACGTGCCTTTATGACTAATTTACGATGATCTGTTTTTTATGAATCATTTTTCTTTTAGCGATGGATGGGTAATGTTCTGTTAACCAAAAATAATGAATGATGGCTTCGAGAGAAGGAAGAAGTCCTTTTACTGACTCATAACATTCTTTATGAATTACTATGAGGTGCTTTTTATTAGCAGAACTACAGCCAATGTTATTGGTCGTTGCCTTTGATATAATAAAAATGGATTTACGGGTCCATCAAAGAAGTGTTATGGCGGGAAAGTAGGTCAATTTATCATACATCGTTGTAGGAGAAACACGCAAGACATTGTTGGGCATTTTTGTGGGCAGACTTAGGACGAGGAAGGAAAAAAATGACAACAAGGATAATCATCCGAGCAACTTTCATCACTCAAAATGATAACAATCAACCCCATTTCCACAGGAAAAAAAGACATGTACTTAAAATGTGAGGTGTAACATGTTACCTTTATTTCAATTCCCTATCTCAACTTGCACGTCCCCTTAGCAATTCACCCTTGAAGACTCATGCAAGCTTACAAGAAGGAAAAGGTCTAGGGGAATTGTTCAAGATTTACGATTATTATTTGCATTTTTATGATAAATGAATCCATAAAATTTTATTGTTGATATAACTTGGCATTATTAAAAATATGAAAGGATGCGCCTTCCACATTGTGAACATCTCTCAGCTGCGCACGAAGAATATTTACGACCACTGAATGTATTTTAATATTTTCTGTGAGGGTTATACAGCAGTTTTCCTAAATGTTCCATTTCATTCAGGACACATGAGGGCTGAGATTTACTAGTTTTAACAAAATAGAAAATATATACCGATGTGGCTGTTTCATCCTTGACTTCTGATTGTACAAGATTGGGAATAAGCCATAAATTTCACCACAAATTGAGGGACAAGTTTTTAAAGAAAGTTATTATTATATGGCACGTATTTCTAAGGCCCAGCGCACAATAACTTTTGTTTGCAAATATGTTTTGAAAATTTCCTATGAGAGTGAGCGAGATGACTAGATCTATATTTCACTCACTCACATTGAAATGTCAAGAATATGTTTACAAAACAAATAATATTGTGCGTTGGGCATAAGAAAGTTTTTTTTTTTTAAATATTTTAATTCGGCCCAATGTTCATAAAGATATTGATTAGGAACATGGTCCGAATCAAATTGACTAATTTTTGTGCATTGCTATATTATGGCGTCTACACACTATAAGAAATTTTCGTCAAAAATTGCCCCTTAAAAAATTTTGTTTCTGCCTACAGTGATTAGGTAAAATAGTGTGTAGATGGCTTTAAACACAAAATCGATCAAGCCAGTATAAAGGCCTCTACACATTAGGGGCAATTTTCGTCAAAAACTGAATTTTTGACAGAATTTTGACGTTTCTACACTGAGAGAAATCCGAAAAAGTTAAAATAACATTCCGAAAATGTTTATTTTACCCTGCAGTATTGATCCGAAATCGGTATAAAATAAATATTATGCTTTTTAGGTGTATTAGGGGTTAAAGTTACCCATCTTCATGTTAACTTTACCCTTAAAAAGGTGTAAATTAATATTAAATAATTTTGATATACTTTTACACCTAAAAAGTGTTAAAGTTACGAGGAAAAAAAGTTAATCGCACCCCCTTTTCTTTCTCAGTGTACCTACAACACTGCAGGCAATTTCCTTCAAAAAAGCTATTTTTGATGAAAATTGCTCCAAATGTGTAGACGCCTTAAGAGGTAAAGCAGATCTCTTGAGCTCCTGCGTATCATTTTGCATTCCAAGAACACCAAGTGGTGGCTTTAGAGAGACGTATAAAATACTTAAAATTGTCAGCAGGAGTGAAAAAGTGGTGAAGAAAAAGAAATTAAACAAGACCACAGTAATTCCCTCTTCCAGGTCAGAATTAATTTTTAACAAAGCAAATTATTTTTAATTTGATACAATGCACAAGCACCAGAAGCATTGTATAAAGTTGAGGTGGTAGAAAACTCAGCAAAAAAAAGGAGCAGAAAAAGAATCCCTCATTGAGATTCAGAACATGAACCCACCACTGGCTGCCTCATTATATATTAAACTGGAAGCCGCGAAAATGAAAAGTGCACACAGCATTGTGTGTTGCATTTTTTTTGCTGTGCCTTTCCTGAACTCTAGTCCGTGTTTCTCGCATCATCCTACCCTACCCCATATCCTCATTGATCTCACCTCACCTCAGCCCGTGCTGATGCATGAGACCACGGTTTAAATATGCCAGTGGATGACGAGTCAGTCTGGTTGCGAAACACTCAAATCAATCATTTAATTGATGGTAGATGGATCACCCCAAAAAACTATAGGGGGAAGTGGGGCACCTTTGAAATTGGGCTTTTCTCCTATTTTTAAGTGGAACTGAGACATATCATAATTTAGCTTTTCAATCTGTGTGTGCAGCTAAATTATATCACGATAAGGCTCAATTTTATTTAAAAATAGGTGAAAAATCCCAATTTCAAAGGTGACCCACTTCCCCCTACATACAGAGTTCTCAGAAGATCTAATTTTACTTACAGCCAAATAAAAGGGGTGAAATAAATATCCTGTTCGTGGTTCAACAGGCCATAGATCTATATTTAATTTTCAGATCATTTATGTTACCTATAGCCTCTACTAAACTAAGAAAATCTAGAAAAGATCAACATCCATCGCAAATTAAATTGAGTTCAATTAACTGCACTTAGTCTACCATTAACTTCTCTATCGATTGCCCTAAAAACAGGCTTCGCGAAATGCTCGAACTCGTAACTTAGATGCTATACCTCAAAAGTTCTTTCGCATCATTTACTGTTCAGCGGTCCCTAACCGATTTAAACCGATTTAAAATCATTCAAAAACTCCTTAAAATAGTTTTAAGAATAATATAATCGATTTTCGGACAAAATTACTTATCAGTTCATAACCGGTTTAGTGTCGGTTCATAACCGATTTGAACCGATTTATAAATCACTCAAAACATTGCCCAAAATACACCTCAAGAGTAATATAATTGAATTTCGAATAAAAATTAGTTTTCGGTTATGAACCGAGTCATTATCGATTCAGAACCGATTGAAATCGGTTCAGTTTTATCGGAAATTCCAAGACCTTTCCAACGAGTTTAAACATGATACTATTCGAATGAGAAATACGCTCTTTAGAGTAGTTTTAACTTTTGACCTTGAAAAACCTTTAATAGGAATGATTCAACTGTATTTTTGTCTAAGGTTGAAATGTCCGCCATGGTAATCTCTAAAACATATTCAAAGATTAAAAAAATGAAGGGTAAGCGGTGGGGGAAATGAAGAGCAGGTTAACGATCCTTAAGTTGACTTTTAGGGGGGATCCCCCGTAAGTCCCGAGTCGCTATCTCTAACCGTTTGGCCGCTAGAGCTGGCGACAGCCGGACGGATAGACGGACAAACAGCGTGACGCCAAAAAACTCGAAACTTCAGATTTCCAAAATTCTCCCAAAATACGACCCCTTGGGGAATAAGGAGTCGAAATATATATATAACTCAAAATCGAGGAATTATATATGTATACTGCTCTCTCCGTGGAGTTCGAGCAGTAAAAAAAACGGTAGAAATTTGAATAATTAATCTAGTACGCAAAAAACTAATTCAATCTAGAAATAAAATGACAGACAGGTTATGTCCTTGGCCTGTCCTTATTTATGAGCTCATTGGAATTTTGGTCATAAAATGATTAGAAAAACCAAAAACAATGTGAGGTGTTATCATAAGACATCAAATATGTTTAATTTTGGGGGTTTTTTTAAATCACTTTGTAACATTGTGGTGTTTTTTGCGAGGGGGCCATAAGTATAGACAAGGGCCACAAGTAATACCGCCACCCTATAACAGGAAAGTTCTGTTCCAGATCTCATATTCTGCATAAAACAACAATGCCGATCTTAACATCGCTAAACACAGTTTTTTTTTTTTTTTTTTTTGAAAACACTAAGACTATGAAAGCTCTTGAAATAAAGGGGTGGCTAAGCGTCCCAGGCTTTGCGAAATGCTCGAACTCGTGACTTAGATTCTATATACCTCAGAAGTACTTTCGCATCATTTATCATTTACCGGTTCTCAACCGATTTGAACCGATTCATATATCATTCAAAAGATCCTCTAAAATTGTTTTAAAAGTATCGATTTTCGGATAAAAATTAGTTATCGACTATGAACCGGTTCAGAACCGATTGGAACCGGGTCAGTTTTATAGGAAATTCCAAGATCTTTCCAACGAGCCCAAATCATGACCCCATTCGTTTGATAAATGCGCTCTCTAGTGTCTTTTTAGCCTTTGGCCATGTAAAACTGTAATTAGGAATGTTTCAACGCTATTTTCGTCTCAGGACAAAATGTGCGCCTGGGTAATCTTTCGCGTTTTCGAGCAATCCCAAAAAACATGGTTTTGGAGGGGAAGGCGAGGGGCGAGGGGAAATAAGGAGCATGTTAACGCTCCTTGGATCTACTTATGGGGGGTCCCCCTTAGGTCCCAAGTCGCTATCTCTAACCGTTTGACCTCTAGAGCTGGCGACAAGCGAACGAACAGACGGACAGACTGACAAACAGAGTGACGACATTTCTCAGAAATCGTCTGAAACGTGAAGATTTGTTGATAAAAGTGGTCTTCGGGGGGTGGAAGGTGAAAATAAAAAAAAGAAAAGCAGTAAAAATGCTAACATTATTAAAATGGTAATTTATCTCGATGAGGATCCTTAAATAATCGAAAAATGAAAATAATTCAAGGAAAATGCATTAACTTTTTCCAGGGCTTTTACCTCAGTCTCCAAGCTTTCATCACTGGTCAAGTCTTCATATCTTTCTCTGAGATTTATTCAGATTCGTTTTTTGAATTGGTCATCCGATCTCTCACTTTTTAACCGTTTTTAGTATATGATCTCTGATTTCATCAATAACGCTCAGTGTCCTAATAATCAACGCTTTTGGCCTATATTTTATTCCAAACAGACATCGATTAATCGAATATTTTCTCAATATTCGCGATTTAGAATGCTTATGAACCCCCAAAATAAATAACTAGCAATTTCTGCTGATATTGACACATGAGCGGCGTCAAGTGCCAAAAAGTGCCATATGCAGGAAATGCACAATATTAGATATGCCGTCAAAATTAACTGAGGCAAAACATGCGGGATCTCCTTTGAGACAGATTAAAAACTATCCCGACTTACGAGAGCGAATCAAGCAAAATGAAACAAAAAAATCTGTCAGTGTTTCGCGCTTTCGCAGCATGTTTTGAATGGGCCATAAGCCGGAAGCTACAAAGAGAAAAAGAGGACCACAAGAGAGACGATTTGTTGAACGACGGAGATAAATGTCCCGTGTCCACCCCTGTTCTGTCACAATTCGCGGAAATTAATTATGGCAGTGAAATCTGACGATGATGGGTCACCGAGCACGCAAAGCACAGCATGCACTTGTCAGCATGACAGCATTCGATTTGGACTATTAATTATGTGGGATGCCTTGAAATGTTCCACCGTATTAAAATGTATGTATGGTAGATTTTCACAGGAGGCTATATCTATACGCTCACGCCAGTGAGCTTGCCAACATTCTTGAAGGGGTCAATCAATCTTTTCCACGTTGTTTTTTTTTGTAAATTTTTGCTTAAAGCGTGGCTTCATTTTGTCTTGACCATGCGAGAAGAATCAATATCGTAATCGATTGAGCGAATTTGAGTGTGAGAAAAAGCGGTACTACGGTCTGCAACGTTTTAGCTGAGATTCTTTACAATTTCAGCTTTTGTGGTCACAGGTGAATCCGACCTCGTCAAATCAGACCTAAATATTGGATTTACACGTTTTGATACTCATAGATCACGAAAATCATGTGTGCTATAAATCGATTTTCGTGAACGTCCCGTCCCGGCCCGTCCGTCGTATAACCACTTCCGGAGAGAGATCGGAGAGAGATATCGACAAGCGCTTTTCGGGAAAGGTTAAATGTCGATGGGCGGTCAGAATTAGGTGATGTCAGATTGACCCCCCACCACCTCCTGCCACAACTTTGAAACACACCGAAATGTTGTTTTCTCAATAATTCAGCCCCTATGGCATCGGTCGATCTCACATTTTAGTATGTTATAGTTGGGCCTAAGACCTTTCGATCAATACTAAACTTAAGGTCACCCGACCCCCCTGACCCGAGCTAGAAGGGGTCAAGAATTTAATTTTCGAATGGCGATATCTTCGGTTCTAATTATCGGAATTTGAAAACATTTTGGTGTTTTGGAAAGCTCTCGTTGAGTACTACGACCTTTCTGACATCCCAATTTCATCCGATTTAATCGAAGCTCCGATTAATCGACAAATCGATTTCCGATTAATTGATCTCAAATATTTCGAAAACTAGACGATGCTTTTTCTTTAAGTTTTAGTATGTTGTAGCTGAGGTCGGGACCTTTCCAACAGTGGGCCGCACTCCTCCCTCGATGTTCCCTGACCCGAGCTATAACCAAAAATGTCATGACCGGACTGCATTTTTGGTACCAAATTTAAAGTCCTCCGACCCCACTGACCTGAGCTATAACGGTTCAAAATTTCGATTTTCAAATCTCCATGTGTCCGGTTTTAATTATCAGAACTTGAAAAAAAATTGGTGTGTTGGAAAGCTCTCGTGGAATACTACAACCCTGGAATACTACAACTTTTTTGACATCCCATGTTCATCCCATTTAATCGAAGGTCAAATTAATCGAAAAATCGATTTTCGAAATTTCGATTTCATATATTTCGAAAACTAGACGATGCTTTTTCTTTAAATTTTAGTATGTTGTAGCTAAGTACGAAACCTTTCCAACAGTGGGTCGCACTCCTCCCTCGCTGTTCCCTGATCTGAGCTATATTAAAAAAAAAGTCTTGATCGGACTGCACCGGGCGGGACTCGAAATCACTATACTATGAGTCAAGCCGGGGATCGATCCGCCCAAGGGCCAACGATCTTATCTATTGCGCCAGTGAGATCCCTTTCACCCCACTGTAACTCTAACTGTAACGAAATTGACCGAACTCAATTTCAAACTATTTAAGATGACCAGTGATAAAGCCAGATAAGCTCATGATAGCTGAAATTCTTTACCGGAGACCTTGTAGTGCTTACAAGTCGGGGTACCTACAACTCAAAATGCATGAAAATTTGATTGTGAGTTCAATTTTTCAGGTAAAGAATCGCGTCGAGCAAACTGTTCTCGGAAGTCTAAAATAATAACATTATCTCGACACGATAACAATCGGATTTTCAAGTATTTAAAGTTGCAGGTACTCCGAGTTGAAGGCACTCTAAGGTCCCCTGTAAAGAATCTCAGCTGATAGAAGCGTATGTGGCCTTATCACTGGTTTTTAAGTCATACATATCCTGAAAAAATAAGTCACATTAAAAACTGATAAAAGAAAGATGGTACTCTATGGGGACACTTCCGGTAATCGTCAGTGGAAATTTATTTCACCTCAAGAAGAAAAACACGTTTTCTGTCTTGCCCAGAGCTTTCGGTCCAGATGTGGACCTTCTTCAGTGGTCGACTAGACTATGTTTTTCAAATTCCATATAAACTTAGTCTAGTCGACCACTGAAGAAGGTCCACATCCGGACCGAAAGCTCTGGGCAAAACATAAAATTTGTTTTTCTTCTTGAGGTGAAAAAAATTTGCTCTGGCGATTACCGGAAGTATCCCCATAGAATATCCATCAGGCCAGTTCATTATCCAACGAAATAGGGTACGATTAACTTTTTTTCCTCGTAACTTTAACACTTTTTAGGTGAAAAAATATATCAACATTTTTAATGTTAATTTTACACCTTTTTAAGTGTAAAATTAACTTGAAAAAGGGTAACTTTAACCCATAATACACCTAAAAAGCATAATATTAACACAGATTTCGAATCAATAATGCGGGGTAAAATGAACATTTCCGGAATGCTATTTTAACTTTTTCGGATTTCTCTTACAGTGAAGGAATAAGGGATAAATATGAAGTGTTCGAAGCTGAAGCTGTAGTGCATGCAAAGCCTAAAAACCTTCCCCTAACCTTATTGCGAACTTGGACTTTCCTAAAAATATATCATTTGGTGTTCGTCGTCCATTAAATGCAATAAAGAACGAACTAATTAGATCCCAGAATCAGCTAGGTCTAGCAACAATAAATCTGTGGTAATGCTATAAACGTTTTCATTTAAACTGATGAACCCCTGCTGTGAGACATGCCACCTTTACTCATTTAGTGTCTTCTCTGGATGTTTTTAGCGGCGCAAAGTCGAGGGTTAAATGATAAATGAGTCAACTAAATGAAAAGCATTTCGAGTTTCAACGGGCGTGAAACATTTGCGCGGTTCACATACAACGGATCAATAAATAGTTTTCATTTTAATTGCCCTCTATTGCAATTTTGCAGGCAATTTTTTTCCACACACATCACACCTCAATTGCAGAGGAGATCCTAGAATGTTACATATAGCTCAGAAATTTTATTCATTGTGGTGCATCGTGGTGCAAAATGTATTAATTAACACTATTGCCTGAGTGTTTGTGAATCTCTTGACATCCCAAAACATAAATGTACAACTTTCCAGGGCGGGCGTATAAGTTGCAGTGAGACAGACAAGAGTCAATTCTGTAATTAATTTCCTTGATTGATATACGACCAATTAGGGGTATTCCACACAATTTATCATTTCCTTCGTGTCTCATTTTGACACGTCTGAATTTATACTTCTTTCAAACTCTCCCTTGTGTCTACAATTACTATATACCTTCTTTTTTTTTAATCACATCTTCAACTGTTAAATTTACAACTCTTGGCCATTACAATCTCTTCTTCATACTTTGGGATATTCTAAAAGAGAGCGAAACCGAGACAGAAAATGAAAATTGATCTACAGAATGGGGGTTCGAAGGAGCATTAGGAAGACAACGACAGAGATGTTGAAAATTTAGAGTGAGAGAAAAAATTAATTAAAATTTAATGAATGGTCACGTCAATTCAGACATCCTATAAATTTTCATTTACTCCGCTCTGTGTTCTCTGTTTTCGGTCCAATGCAAAACCAAAAGAACCAAACGCAAAAGAGTTTTGCAGCGTTGTTCAATATTAAATTGCTTTTTGGGCGGTCGGTGATGGTGTAAATGTTAACACAGCTATTAATGAAGCTTTTCTGTGGGCTCACGGCCATAATTTTGACAAAGATGTGGGCTCATAAAATTCACACAAATTCAGTTAAACCATTGCAATATGTATTCAAATAGAGATCCCCCAAGAAACAATTTTTTCTCAATATAGTCTTATAGAATTCCCGAATCATGGCTTATCAGAAAGTCTCAAGGAACGATTTACTTAAATAACGCTTGTAGACTACCTAAAATAGTCGTTGAGACCTTTATATATAAAAGTGGTGCACCATTAAGGGGCTCAAGTGACTCTATAAGCATTACTGTGAAAGGAAACTGAAGAGTTCTATGAGACAATCTTATAAAACATCTATATATCTTCTGAGAGAATGCTTATACAATACTCTCTCTAAATTTAATACTATAAACAGATATGAACCTGTTATAAGACCATAATCAGAATAATTAAAAGAATCACAAAAAAGTTTCGCTTTTATACATATTTATCTAATTCTATTCATCATGTTTAGGAATTTATTAGTTTACTATTACCGCAATTCCAAAGATACAAAGATGGTCGCTGTAGCTGTGCCGCGAACCCACGAAAATCCATATTGTCCCTGTACATAATCTGCTGAACGCGCCTTCTTTTTCTTTATTAATATCCAATTGGTATATGAAGAAACGCCTCCCAACTTCGTCTCGACTGAATTTTACGCTTATTTGTAAATTTTAAAGACTGTTATGAGCATGCTACAAGTCTTCAATAGATCTAGGTCAAATTTAAGGGAAAATTAGGGGAAATCAGGGGAAGTTGTTGACATTTTGCACGCAGCGTTTGGATTGAAAAGCATTTTTCACATAAATTCATTCAATAAGAGTAGATTTCTTGTATTGTGCTAATGTTTTAAGGTGAAAATGTGCTGTGGTATAGTAATAACGAGTGTATAATCAAGAAATAAAGAAATTACTAAGTTTTACAGCATCTTCTCAAAGAATGCCTCACATTCTTTGTCAGTAATGCTCAAGAACTTCCTGAGTATCTTAGTAGTGCGCCACTTTTACATATAAGGGACACTGGGACTCATTCGGGACGGGAGTACTACAAGCGGTGTTTAAGAAGAGCAAAGTATCATATTTTAAGAACCGTACAAGCCAAAATGAAGGAGAAAATACTTCTTGGATGCTCCCATGGTATTTTTTATAAATTAAAAAGGTGCAAGTGCCACTGAAGGACAAAAAATAAAAAAATAATGGTACAAACTGATAAAATTGGATTACTTTAATTTTTTGTGGAAATCATGATATTTTTCACGTGGACAAGAGTGTTAGTGTACTGAAAGTCTAAGAATCTTCTATAAGACTATTTGCAGAGCAAATATGAGAACCTTATAGCAGTTTTTAGTATTTCTCCATATTGTACTCATTGCGCTCTTCTATCCTAATAGAAAACTCACAGCGTAATTAATCTGTTTTCCGGTTTTATTCATAAATTAGGAAGTAATAATTGCAAACAAATGGCAGAAGGCTCGAGAAAACATTGAGCAAATCGACAAAATAGGTCTACTTTGATTTTCATTAAGAAAATGACTAATATTTTCACGCAAAAAAGATTGTACTGAAAAAAGTCTATAAAAAGAACTTGTAGTACACCTTTAAATAAGATTTATAAGAAAATAGTTCTTAAGGCTTTTGTTCTTATAAACACATACTTTGAGCTTGATGTAAGTAAAATATTATAGAAGATATTTTCTTGAGAAATAAAGGGTTTTGTAGGATTGTATTACGCTTCTTATGAGACTTTTATATCTCTATCCTATAATTCCGCTGTCAGCTGTTTAGAAGATCATTATGAAATCGTTTCAAGTATTTGGCTCTATAAGGCAGCTAATTTACTAGTTGGGCCTCTTCCACGGCTCATTGGAATCCCTTTTTGCTCTAGTCAGACATAGGATTAACTAAATATTTTTCTTTGCTTTCAGCTGGACGCAAAGAACAGCCCGTTAGCCCTTTTGGCTCAGACATGCAGCTCTATTGGAGCCGATTCTCCGAATCCCAAGCTCCTGGCAAATATCGAGAAGAGCGCAAAGGCTCATATTAAATCTGACGGAAGAGACAAATCGTCCCCGGGCAGTCAATCTTCCCTCTCAAATGGTTCTTCCAGTGATATTCTCAAATCAAGCTTTAAGCCCTACGATTTGGGCAACCGTGAAAAGGCCACAACACCAGAAGATCGCTCAATCTCACGAACTAGAACACCCAAAGTAACAACCCCAATTCCGACGAGTCAACCAATGCAAATTAACGGCCGCTGCGGAAGCAATCAGAGCGCAATGTCGCCCAGATCTTCGCCAGCGAATAGGAAATCCACACCAAGTATGTCTCATGTAGAAAAAAATGCTAGTCCTCAACGTGCCTCATCCAAGGAATCCTCTAGCGGGGCCATGAACGGTCCATCTCAAGACAGTCCGCATAGTATGTCAGGCAAGCTAGCTGAACAAGCTGCTAAGGATCTGAGTTCTGCCAAAGTAACAACGTCACTCGGTCTGCCAACATCTAGTGCATCTTCGGCTTTTCTCAGTGGCTACCCGCCACCTGGTCTCCCTTATCCTATGGATCTGATGACAGCTAGCGCTCTTATGACCCCTCACCACTCGATGATCAAAGCCGCCGCCCTTAGTCCTTACCTCAATTACGCCCGTATGAAAGTACCTGGCGCTCCAACAGACCCCATGATGGTTTGTAGAGACCCCTATTGCACCGGCTGCGCTCTCAGCAATCACATGATGAAATCCAGCGCATCAACGCCTGGTGGTTGCCCAGCTGGCTGCACCCAGTGCGATCATCCCGCCAAAGGATATCCAACTTCCCTCTCGGCCGCACACAATTCTGCAGCAGCGGCATATGCTCATGCACAGCTAGCAGCCCTTGCAGCCGCCTCACAGCTTCCCTTCGTCTGCAACTGGATCGCCAGTGACGCATCTTACTGTGGTAAACGTTTTGGCACTTCAGACGAACTCCTGCAGCATCTCAGAACTCACACCTCCAATATGTCTGAATCCATGCTAACTACGGCCGCAGCTACAGGCTTACCACCGACACATCCTCTACTTCAGAGAACCTATCCAACTCCACCGCTGAGCCCACTGTCAACAGCCAGGTACCATCCCTACAGCAAACCATCCCTTCTGCCGCCAACCCTGCCACCGCCGTCACTCACAGGGCTTCCTGGTCTCCCGCCACATCCCTCTCTCGCACAGTACTTTTCACCCTTCTCCCTATACGGACCCAGGCTGGGCACACCGCCCTCAATGCATCCCTAAACCTGAGGGTATGTATTAGCCTTGTGATTGTCTCCAGATTGCGAAAGGTTAGAGAGACTATATTTAAAATTGTATAAAGCTTACAAAAAGGGTTTCTTTCAGAAGTAAACTTAAGAAGTTGAAAGATTTTTCGAAGAGAAGTTCCGAGATTTTAGAGAAGCAAACGGATTGAAAAAGTGGAAAAAGTTTGTTATTAATTATAAATTTCCCTAACTTAAAAAACTAAGTAACTCGGTCAGGACACAAAACTTACAACTGATTTCAAATTTTCTTCGCAACAATTTTTGTTAAATCAGATGGTCTTTCTAAGTTCTTTGAAGCCTGATTTACATTATGAAAAAATACATAAGAAGTACGTAAACCAAAATGGAGCAATCTGATTGGTTGAGGCTTATGCACTTTTGTGTAAAACTTTTTCATAAAGATCATTTTAATTCTTAATTTAGTTCCCAACTGTTCCCAATTTCGTTTGAATCAAGTGCGCGCAAAAGAAAAGAAAACGTCAAAAATATATGCGGCAAAGCGTTCGGGTTGTGCCCTAGTGCGTAAGATCAATATTGTGAATATGTTTCGTGTGATACTGAATGCTTTCAACACATTATTGGTGAATCAGCATCAGGAAAACTGAGAAACTTTATCACTCTACACTAGCGAAGCGATACAAGGAATCAAGAATCTTCAGATCCAAAAGAGACTTAGGGATCAGATGGCGAGGAAGTGTCTGTGGTTCTATGGCTCTATGATACCTCATCTCCTTTAAGCACCTTGCCAGAAATGTACTGAATCGAAAATACGAATATCCAGGAGAATCTTGAGCGATCAGATGGCGAAGGAGTTTCTACGATTATACTCCCATCAAGATATCTTCTTCAAGCACCTTGTCGCTCCGCCTGTGCTGAGTAGACGATACGATGTGACTATCCAGATTTTTAGAGAAGGCGTCTTGATGAGATCTCACAGCCACAGGAGCTCCTTCGTCATCTAATCTCTCAAGATCCTCCTAGATATTCCATATTGGCTCCGTTGAGTAATAATCTTTTAAAGAGACAAAGCCGCTCCCAAGCCAAGCTAAACCTATTCGAAAATCTACCGGAAGTCTAAACTCTAAGTTCATGTGCTCTCCGCTTAAGCGCTCTTTGTTTTGCCATTTCGAATTTCTAATTCTTGACACTTCAATCGTCAACAATGTCAGCAACAGTGTGCAAACATTTGCTGCAAAAAGTGAATTTTTGTGTACTTTTGTGGAAATTCTGGATGGCAGAACGTCTTAATTGCACTTTAACTCAAAGAGATGTCCTTTTTAGGAACTTGCTCATTTTTGTGTAACTCGTCGGTTTAAACGTTCGAACTTCCAACGGGTTTTTAGGCAAGTTCTCTCTGATATACCTTCGAATCGGTAAAGGAAAAACCTCCACCGGAGAGAGCTCTCAAATCGGGAAGGTTATTACTGAACGAGAGGATTAGGTCTATATAGCCCAAAAATCACCATTTTTACGAACGAAAAACAAATGTTTGACGCGCTGTACAGCTGATTTGACAACTGATAACCATGTCACATATAAGATTAATATTAAGATTAATACTTTGTGAACTGCGAGAATGCCAAAAAAAAAAGATAGCAAGTATATTATCATGCCTCTCTCTTATGTTTCGCTCGAAAACTGACCGAAACTGCACAGTTGACTCGAAAACTGCACAGTTGGCACCCTTGGAAAATTCTTCGAATTGCCTGTAATACGATTCAGAAAGCAATTAATACGAACAGTAATATCTCACTCATCGTATTACTCCAGTAGAGTGTACTCTTTCTAACACACGTGATATTCCATTTGAAATTTTGCATACTATATACCTCTCTTTCCGGCTTTTCTTAACACTAATATTAATCTTATATGTGACACCTCGGTGAATCTTTCGCGCGCACTTGATTCAAACGAAATTGGGAACAGTTTGGAATTAAATTAGGAACTACGAGGTAAATTTTTTTATGCAACTTTTCATCATGTGAATCCAGCTTCAAAAGGTTAATTTGGGATCCTTAGTATATTATAAAAACTTCCATCTTTAAAATGCTTTGATGTACGACTGCTTTGTAATGTTATATTTGTATTAAAATTTCAAATCACGCGTACGAATGATATCGTACTAGCTTAATAATTTATTTGCTTTGAGGATAATGAGAAATTTATTTTTAAAATAATAAATATCAATGTTTTTGAGGTTAACAATATTCAGGATCCTAAATTTAATAAAATAGAAAGACAAACTTTAAAATTCTTTCATATTTTGTTTTTCAAAAATGTCCAAAAAATCACAACTGTTTCAATAAAATCTCCAAGTAAAAAAAAATCATAAAAGACGGATTAAATTGTTCGTCTCAGTGAGGTAATTGCCTCCAATCAATTCCGTGATAACGAGAAAATTGCAAACACCCTCAGTGCGGTGTGCAGTTGGGACAAGGAGGAGGAAAAATCTCGCAAATCGATGAATGCATGTCGTGTATAAAATTGTGTAATTAAAATGTAATTAAAATATGGTCTATAAATCAATTTTAATTGATTAATAACCATAGAAAAATACACAATCAAGATGGAATTAAATAATAGTGTACTAGCAGAGGTTAGAAATAGTGTTTTAAATTATGATAGTTTTCCATGCGGAAAGATTAAACAGAAGGGAGAGAAAGATGAAGAAAAGAGCGCTAAATAATATTGCAAAAAAAAACTATTTTAAGATGAAGTTAATCATATGCAAAACATCACTCTGTGTAATTAATTTTTCTCTGTCTCTCCTCCATCTTACTCTATCGTGCAAAAGGAATATATTGTGAGGAAATATGTGGGAGGTAAAATCACACAATTGCATCAATTTCAGGGTAATTGCAATAATTATAACTTATGTTACACAAAATTGCATTTATCAAAAAAAATAGGCATAGCTTCATCATCTGCAAACATATACATATAATGTTTTCAGAGTTGAGAAAATTGAGGTATTTTTCAACGTTATGGACTTTCATGTCTTCAGTGATGCATTAGGAGAGAAAAACTCTAATAATTCATCTTGTTCATGTAACATACAATTAATTATTAATTTGAAATGTAAATTGGATGATAAATATCGCGTTAGAAATTTTTTCTTGATTACTCTTGAATTAAAAGCCGCAGTTGAGCGAGAAAAATTGCCTGGCAATTGAGATGTGGCATAAATTAGCTCCTAAGAGACACGACATTTTCCATAAAAGCCAAGGGGCATTCTACTAATATTTGTCAAATTCACAAAACGATCACACGCAAAATATTTTAGATATTCGCAATATTTTCACTGTTTTCGATTTATTTGGCAAAGAAATTAAACGCCAGACAGAGGATGCTAGCTTAGAAAAATCGGAATTTTCTACGCTTTCCTCTTCTTTTCGACACTCAAAGATTTTCTAACATTATATGTTAGGGCAGGGGGGTGACATTAGCTCTGAAAAATGCAACCGGTTTTAGTGTATTTTTTCCCTTGTTTTCGTATACATTTCACGAGATATCTCCAAAACTACGTAGGTTTCCAATTTAGGGTTTTCGGTTGCCTCTTCGTTATTAATTTGGTTTTTATTTTGTATCAGAATTTTTTTCTAATTCATTCTACAATGACAGAAAACAGCTAATAAACTAAAAAGTTTTTTCGGCTCGCTAGAAACATATGAGAAACATAGGAAATGTCATGCCCCTGTGTTAGGGTGCAGGCATCACTTATGGCCACACTGAGGACATATCTCCTTACAGCTGTTGATCTTTTTGACTAATTAAAGAAAAAATTTAAGAGTAATTTCTTTCATGTAGTTTCTTTCGATATATCCAAATGAATTTACTAAAAAAATCCCTCAAACCCCGGAAAATATGTGATTTTCCCAAACATGTAAAATTCATAAGTTTACTGAGAAAAAAACGGGGGTGCGATTAACTTTTTTTCCTCAGAACTTTAACACTTTTTAGGTGTAAGAATATATCAACATTCTTTATGTTAATTTTACACCTTTTGAGGGTAAAATTAACATAAAAAAGGGTAACTTTAACCCCTAATACACCTAAAAAGCATAATATTTACACCGATTTTGGATCAATACTGCAGGGTAAAATTAACATTTCCGGAATGTTATTTTAACTTTTTCGGATTTCTCTCAGCAGTATTGTGGCTTCCTATACGAACTTATGGCCACTCGTGGAATAACTTATGGCCACTATTTTAAATGATATAAAACAAACTTACTAATGAAATAATCAAGGGGGAGATATTAGGGTTGGAAATGGTGTACGGTTGAAAATGAAGTACTTGGAAGTCTTTGGAAGTGCAAGTGTCCGAATATAAAGTCTCTTCTGCCTAATTTCGTATTTTTTCAGGCTACGCTACTTCTAGTTGAGATTTTTAATTCAAACGGCAGTGTAATTTAAAAAGATCTTTTTTTTGACATTTTACATGTTCGGTTATGAAAATGAAATGGATCATGTTTTCTCAAATTTATTACAGCTTAATTAATTATCAAGTTTTTCCGTAAAAGTTAAAAAGGAAAAAAGAGAAAAATTTAGATTATTTACAAGAAAATGCGAGTTCATGGAGAAAATAAATAAAAGAATACACATTACTAATTTATAAACAATTTTCTGTTTCAATTTCAACACTTATGGCGTTGGCACACCTTTCCAATTGAGTGAAATTCATTCGATTGAAATGTTACCTCTTACTCTTTCAAACTGAAATCAGCTATAGCTGTCTCTTTCTGTCAAATGAAATTCAAAATTGAAATTGAAAATGAAATTGAAATTTCAATTTTAGTTTGACAGAAAAAGACAAACATATATTATTTCTGTTTGAAAGAGTAAGAGGTAAAATTTCAATCGATTGAATTTCACTCAATTGAAAAGGTGTGCCATCGCCATTACCCTGAATTTTATTAAATTTTTGCTAGAAAACTCAGATTCACTGAATCAAAATAACACGACTGACAACTCGCTAAACCAAATATCTGTGAGGGCGCCACACGTCAAATGCTATTTCTATAAGTTAATAATCTTATCAAATTGATCATAACTTATAGCCTTGTCATTATTTTTTTTGGTGTAAAAATCATAAAAAAAAAACAAATGGTAAAAGAAAATATAGGTAGTAATGCCCAACGCAGAATAACTTTTGTTTGTAAACGTGTTTTCGAAACAGCCTATAAGAGCGGGCGAGATGACTAGATTCATTATCTCATTCACTCTCATAAGAAATTTTGAAAATATGTTTACAAACAAAAGTTATTGTGCGCTGGGCATAAGAAAGTAAGTTTTGAAAAATAGTGCTGAATATTTTCGATTGATGATATAAGATTTAGTCATTAAAAATTGTGAGATCATTAGTAATTTTCTTAACGATTTGACGTATATTTGAACAACGGGCGCATCAGTAAATTAATTCCCGTAAAATAATTAAAATTCTATCAAAATATAAAAGTAAATCAATTTAAAAGTTTTATAATGATAGCACATCAAATATTCCTAATTTTGTGGTTCTTCGAAATTAATTTAGGGGAAAAAATTAAAGATATCTGCGAGGTGGCCACAAGTATAGACTGGGCATAAGTAATGCCGCCACTAAATATCCATCGGCGAATGGTTAAATATTCGCAAATCATTAAAAAAAATTGTAAGATTATTTGCAAAATTCACTAGTAACATGCCCCTTGAGAAAAATTGAACAAGAAACTGTTGCAATTTGTTGCAAAAGCTGGCACAAGAAAAACAAGACAGACACAGGAATATCATCCGAGAAACTCCAACATTGCAATTGATTTACAGCAAAATGCTAGAAGCAATGACTTTTTTTTATTTCCTCCTAACATCAATAACCAATAAATTGTGCATCGTCTTTTTAGATTTTCTTCATCTTCTTCTTCTTCCGTTGCACGAAGAAGAATAAATTCCTATTTTATTGATAAATCTCCATCTACTTCTACAGCACTTTGTTCTAATAGAGTCGTGATTTGAGATTCATATCGAAGACGATGAAAAAGATGTGTTGAATTTTTCACGAGATCCACAATAATCATTACTTTAGCTGTTGACACACATTTTCTATCCCTTGGGAAAAATTTGTTGCTTCTTCGGGGTCATGATTTAGTGGTTTAAGATGGTGAGAGAACTTGAGAGACACAAACAAAAAAAATGGAAAGGACTTGAGAGAGATAAATTGTATGATATAATCTACAGGAGATATTTTCCAATTCAACACCTCTTATTTTGTCAAGAGACACTCGCTCTTTGGAATTAAATCACAAGATTTTTTCCTGCCATTCTTTATGTTGAAAAATTCTTTGCATCTCAGTAAAGTCTTTCCTAAACAGAGTTGCATGGAAAACAATTGGAAGACAAAGAACATTTGATCAGCTTAACAATAATTGAGGTTAAAGTACTAAAATCTTAATGAGAATAAGAAAATCCAAAAAAAAACTTCAATAATATAGGGGAATGTTGGCATGGTTCGTACAGAGTGAACCTTCAAACAACGCAAATTTTCTATTTGTATATAAAGAGCTATAAGATAGATAATGAATTAAGCTCATGAGACGAGATGAGAGATGGTAAGTCAGTTCTTTACAAACGAAGAGAAAATTGACATCGTTTGAATGTTCACTCTGTGCGAACCATGCCTACATTCCCCTAGCTATCGTTTAAAATATCTAATTGTGAAAGCAGCATCAATCAGGATAAATTTAACGAAAATGTAATTAAGCAATCATCAATGCTACCCATTTGACACTTGATAAAATATTTTGAAAAATAGCAGCTGTCAAAATAAATATTATTAATCACCTGACGCTACATACAAGTAAATTAATAATAATTTAATGATGAATTGATCTAGCAAAATTATTATTTTTTTCTCTCTCAAACTTCCCTTAAATAAATTTTAAACCAAAACAAGGACAAGCATAATCGATAACTGTGAATTTAATACTAAAAATAAAATTTTACACAAAAAAGAAGCAAACAAATTTAAACCAAGATCCACAATTTTTATCTAGTGATTTTTTTTAATTTTACGTTTACACTCAGTCTCGGCATTATGCACTTCGGGATTATGCATATAAAATTATGCATATTTGCCTACAATTCGGAGTCAATTTTAAAATCATTTTTGAAATACGTTTTAACTCTTTAAGAGCGATAGGTAAACCGGTGTCCCATAAAGAAAATAATTTTCCTGAAGAAGGTTGAAGAAATGTAGAATAGGTTTTGCAAGTCTCTCTCTAACTATTTGCTATGTAATAAATATTTAAGTTCGAAAATGACGATTTTTTTTAAATACTTAGATAGGGGAAGAGTTCATAATTTTGGACAGTTTCTAAATTTGGACACTTTGATGGTAAAATTGGACACTAAAAATAAATTGATTAAAAATATGGATTTTTATTCCAATATTTAATTAATGTTTGTTCCAATAATTAATTAATTAAATGTGCATAATCCCGAGACTGAGTGTATAGTAAGGTGGGGTAACTGGATCGTTTTCCGAAGAATGCTACTTAAACGCTTGTTTTTGGACTGATGAAATTCTTTTTTACTTCTTCTAAATCCATAGAATTATTCACTGTTTCATTCAGAAACATAATATAAAATAAATTATCAAAAATATTAAAGAAAATTTATAAAATAATGATAATACTGAAATAAGTCAGCATGCACTAACTGGGTCGCCTCTTCGCTAATTCACTTTTAATTAGACCTTTGGATTTAAAATACTTTTTTTACAAGGAAAAAACAATAAATGTTTTCAATCAACCAGCTGTCATTAGCGAAAATATCACTGCTGAAAAATTTTTAGTGAAGAACCTAGCTGGCACAAGATTGAAATGAGTCGATTACACTCACTTATTTAATGGATAAAAATATTATTTTTGCTTTTTCTCAAAGTTGAATAGTTACATTATGTTACTGTAGTGACTATATTATGGAAATAAAAAAGATTATTTTAAGTTGATTATCTAGTTAACGTAGTCATAAACGATCCAAATAGCGAAGCGCTCGGTTTAGCACACTTGACTGTAGTTTCTATATTTCTCAAGTTCTTTTTGTTGTGCACCTAAACAGAAATTGACAAATTTACCCATCTTCTGTTCAATAGCCTCTCTACACTGAGAGAAATCCGAAAAAGTTAAAATAACATTCTGGAATTGTTTATTTTACCCTGCAGTATTGATTGATCCGAAATCGGTGTGAATATTACCCTTTTTAGGTGTATTATGGGTTAAAGTTACCCTTTTTCATGTTAATTTTACCCTTAAAAAGGTGTAAAATTAACATTAAAAAATCTTGATATATTTTTACACCTAAAAATTGTTAAAGTTATGAGGAAAAAAAGTTAATCGCATCCCCGTTTTTTTCTCATAGTGCACTTACTCTATACAACAAAAAACTATGATATTCAACTCCGATGTATCTTTCCACAATATATTCTAACATATTAATTTAATTTAATTTTTATATCACTTAAGTATGACGAAAAATCTCGTTGAGCGACAACCGTTTCAGTAAATGTATTCAAGAGTATGGAGTATATCTAATTTTTTTATGTAATAGATATTTTAACATATTCTCCATGGTGTTGCGCGACCAATTATTCCTTAATGACACGATCAATTATTACACCTAAACACCCATTTAGCCGAGCAATGAAATTGTGTGTGTGTGGTGTAATTGTTAGAGGTGGCACTAAATGCCTGAATATCTCTAAATCACATAAGATTACCGTCCCGTGTTAAATGTTGGGCTAGACATTGGTCACAATGTTGCCACACTCAAGTGCTTCTGAATTGAATGTCTTTTGTATCATTTTTCCTTCCCACTGCGAAAATTCTTGCACGATAGATTTTGTCACAGAAAAACACGATAAAATTATGTGAGAGATGGAAGTTTATAGGAATAAAATAGCCAAAGTTTTCTCTTAAGATGAAAAAAAAACAGTTACAACAGAAACGACAAAAAAAAAACCCTTGAGCACAACTTTGTAAATATAAACTTATATTGGAGTGTAAGAAAAAAAATCCTCAAAGATAGTTAAAAATGTCGTAAGGAATTAAATAGAAAACAAAAATATTATAGAAATTTAATTTTCAGTTTACCTTGTTAGATTTTAAAAAGAAGTGATGGATTAATGAAGGAAAACATCATTGTCTGATGAGGAAGGTGCAAAAAAAAAAATAAGTGGAGAAAAAAGAAAAATAAAATCAAATGATTT
Organism: Phlebotomus papatasi; assembly: GCF_024763615.1. NCBI lineage: Eukaryota > Metazoa > Arthropoda > Insecta > Diptera > Psychodidae > Phlebotomus > Phlebotomus papatasi. Next base: position 22,971,858 of record NC_077224.1, read on the forward strand.
GCAACATAGAAAAAAAGTCAAACGTGTCTTTTATCTCTTCTGCAAGAAAAAGAATCTCAAATTTCAGGTGGAAACGACAAATACTGGCAATGGATATAAAAAGAGACACTAAAGAAGAAATATATTTATTTATTAGTGTCAAATGGCATCATCACCATCAATGGTGATAAATAAAATTTACATTTTATAACATCAACCTGCACCTTAATTTAAAACATATAAAATATTGTCTTCTTTGACTTCTTCTTCGACGATGAGGATTCTTTTATTGCCACTTGATTTATGTTGTAGCCAGTCACCATTTGCTGCCACCATATGTTCAATAAAACATCCATTTATTGCCTCTTTCGCTGCCCCCCTCACCCTCGTCACAATTACACCAAAGTGGTCGTGAGGAAGCTAACATTCAACTTCTCATCAACACACGTTGAAAAAAATAGAAACACTTTTAGAAAATCCACAAAAACAGGTAAGTGATTCTTTTGTTGCAAAAACTTTGTCAAAACAATTTATAAATGTTATCCACAGAAAATTTGTTCCCAAGAGAAATGTTTCAAAAACAAAAAACATAGAGGAAACTAGGGCACCACTAAACACGGGGTAGCACCAAACAATAATTTTTATTTCTAAACTATTTGGACTATCTCGACCAGGGACATGACGTTTCCTATGTTTCCCATATGTTTCTAGCGTGCCGAAAAAACTTTGGAGTTTATTAGCTGTTTTCTGTCATTGTGGAATGAATTACCAAAAAGTACAAATACAAAATAAAAGCCTATTTAATATGGAATTAGCAACCGAAAACCCCAAATTAGCAACCTACGTAGTTTCGGAGATATCTCGTGAAATGTGTACGAAAACAGGGAAAAATTTACACTAAAACTGGTTGCATATTTCACAGCTAATGTCACCCACCTGATCTCGACCGTTTCTTCAGTGGACGAGCATCCCCATAGTTCCTATAAATTGCTAAAAGTCATGTCCTCTGAAATCGAAATTCCTATTAAAAAATTGCAGTGTTTGGTGCTACCCCGTGTTTGGTGGTGCCCCAGTTTCCCCTACTTTATTTAAAAAACGAATGAAAAATATATTTTGAAATAGGTAATGGAACTGGTGTGATGAGTTGATTTGAAAAACTCCGGTGATCACCAGTGAAATTCTTTTTCACCTCAAGACTAAAAACACCTTTTTTATCTTGCCCAGAGCTTTCGGTCCGGATATGAACCATCTTCAGTGGCTACAATGGATATTTCTTTTTATTAAGGAATTATTTTATACAATGTCGTTTTTTGGACAATTTCAAATTCACTTGCTCAGCTAGTGGCCTCTACACGCAAGAGAAATTTATGTCCATATTGGCTATGTTCAGTAATAAACCTTTCGAAGAGACAAAGCCACTCCAAAGCCAAGCTAAACCTATTCTAAAATCTATCGAAAGCCTAAAGTGCAAGTTCGCATACTCGCCGCTTTTGCGCTGATTGTTCTGCCATTTCGAATTTCGATATTCTTTGACACTTCAATCGTCAACAATGTCAACAATAGTGTGCAAAAGTTTGCTGCAAAAAGCTAATTTTGTGTAGTTTTGTGGAATTTCAGGATGACAGAACGTTTTAATTGCAATTTTATTAAGATAAATGTCCTTTAGATGAACTTGCTCACTTTTGTGTAACTCGTCGGTTTAAATGTTCGAACTTCCAACGGTTTTATAGGTAAGTTCTCTCTGATATACCTTCGAATCGGTAAAGAAAAAACCTCAACCGGAGAGAGTTCTCAAATCGGGAAGGTTATTACTGAACGAGAGGATTATGGAGAGTTTTTTCTACACAAGCGTACTCTGAAAAAAATGTATATGGAAAAGTAACAAGATGTTTGGTTACCCCTGTCGCCATAGGGATTCTCGTAAAATCTGTTCATTTTCAAAAAGATTTCTTGTTAAAACTCAATCCATCAAAATTATTTAACAAAATTCTTGCAAAAGTTTTCTTAAAATCTGGTTTTCATGGGAATTTCTCAATATATGGCGTTGCAAAATATATGGTTTTCACTTTAATTTTTATCTCTTTCTCTCAAAATGGCCTTGGAGTATTATCTGTCAATTGTTTATCAATTTGGTGGAAACGATAATCACGATTTTCATGCTTTCTGTTATATATAGCAATTATACGCCGGTATGCTGTGTACAGGAAAGAGTTAAATAGGACTTTAGAAACTATTTCCGACTACAAAATCGTCATTTTTTGGTGAATAAAAAAAGAATACTGAGGAAACTTTTACAAGATTTTGTATATTATTAGTAAAAAAAAATATGGAGGATCCGGTATCAGCAAGATATCTTGTTGAAATTAAAAAGATTTTAGAAAAATCTCTATGACGTCAGGGGTAGCCAAACACCTCGTTTCTTTTCTATATGGGGCAACAGGATTTTATAAAATTTTTACGAGCAATTTTTATCAGAATAGGGAATTTGCTTCAATATGGACATAAATTTCTCTAGTGTGTAGCGGCCATAAGACTATGTTTCTCTGGTTTCTTGAGGATTCGTTGTCTTTGTGAGAATTAGCGAAAAACATCACCAAACATCACTAGCAGGAAAATCAGTTACGAAGGTTTGTATTGGATTAAATATTAACAATTTTATACAATAAGGTTATAATAAGTTATTAACAATTTTATAATTTTTAATTTTTCTTTCTTTCTGTAAAGACTTTCTGTGGCGTGTTTGGCGCTTTAATTACACTAAGAAAAAACTGTACAGTTGAAACAATTCTATCGCCGAGTTGAATTAACTAGAGGAATATCGATGTAATTGTTATTCTTTTTCGTTGTAAATTTTAGTAGATAAAGTTGAAACAACTCTAGTACGAGTTGAATTAACTCATCGGATATAAATGTAATTATTATTCTTTCCGATGGAGAATTTCATATCGGGTGAAGTATACCTATGCTTAAGTGTTTTCGTTTTAATAATATACTTCAGCCAAGAAGGTTTTCATGTGACAAAGTTCATAACGATAACGATAAAATAAAAAAAGCACAAAATTGAAAAGTCTATCCATTTTGGGATTTAACCCTTTATGGACGATTGGAACACCGGTGTCCCATAAAGAAAATAATTTTTTCCTGACACCTAAAGTTATTTTTTTTCTTATGTCTGTACACAATTGTAACGTAGAAGGTTCAATGAATCTAGAAAATTTCTTGCAAGTTTCTATCTATTTGCTATATGGTAAATATTTAAGTTCGAAAATGGCGAATTTTTAAATTTTCAAATTCATAATTGATTTTATTTATTTTTTATACTTCCACTTTTTTTAAGCAAAATCCTTTTGGCAATAAAAACTACAATACTCATACAAGCGCCTGGCGAGTTGTCCTTGAAGTCAATTCCTAAATTGATCTCGGACTCAGCTCACAGTGCTCCAAGGAAAAAATTTATATAAACAAAAATTTAGTATATTTATCCCTCCATACGGAAAGCTATCTTATAATACGGAAAAACTTCTCACTTTTTAAATATTTAGCATAACAATCACGAGTGCAGAAAAATTCCCATACGCATTTGTATGTGAAAGTAAGAAATTGGCTTCAACTTTGAAGGCCACTCGTCGGGGACCAGTAGGGTGGCGGCATTACTTGTGGCCACTGTCTTTACTTATGGCCTCCCGACAAAAAACTTTACAATGTTAAAAAATGATTTCGGAAAACCTCAAAATTAAAAATATTTGATGTGTTTTAATAGCAAATCACATTTTTTCGATTTTCGGAATCATTTTCTGACAAAAATTGCGACATGGCCATAAGTAAAGACAGGCCACAAGTAATGCCGCCACCCTACTCATACGTAATATTTTTCATTCAAGCCAAAAATATTATTCATTGGTATTGTCAGAAAAATTACTTCTATTTTTGGGCTATTTTTGTCCCTATCGTTCATAGAAGGACAAAATACACCGAATCAGACTCTGTTGGACTTTCCAAGGTTAGATGTAAGACTTATCATTGATTATATTTCTCAGTTTAATTTTTATTGTTGATTTTCAGTCCGTAAAAATTTCCTCGTCGTTAAAGGATTAAAAGAGTTATTCTTACTCTAAAAAAGCAATATTTTAACTCTTGAAACGAGTTATTTTAACTCTTAAAACGAGTTATTTTCACTCTTAAAAAGAGTTATTTACACTCTTTTTTCATGTAAATTTGAGGACGAAAAATCGAGGATTCGCGCCTGTTGCGACTATAATCGCGGATTATATTCGAAACAGGCGTGATTTTCGATTAACTTTTCTTTAGAATAAAAAATTTGAAAAATTCATTCAAAATACTCTAATTATTTATCTAGAATCGGTATTAAATATGAAAAAAGTACTGTTTCGTGTATTTTTGATGGTTATAGAAAGCTGCTATTTCATAAAATTCAATTAAAAAGGTGGCGAAAAAGTACTTCCACAATAGCGAAAAAATGTATACAAAGTGGCGGAAACATTCAAAACATCTGTGCACGAAATTTCATTTTATTTCGATAAAAATTATAAGAATGACAAGGGTATCAAACCCTAAGGTGGCGAAAAGTACTTACTCTACCCTACCATCTTCTTCACCACTTTGTGTAGTCCCTAATTCCTACATCTACAACGATTACAACTGTCCCATTAATTTTCTTTAAATACAAATTTAAATTTATGCTAGTTTTATTACTATTGGATATTATTATTACAAGAAAATTAATTTAATAACTTTGACGCAAAATGGCTAATTCACTTCAAGAGGTGAGTTCAAAATTTCTTTTAATTTTTTACCAGTTTGAAGATAAATATTTCTGCTAAAATCAGTTAGTGATACTAATTTTTATAATCACTATAAAGCAACTGACAACTGTCCCACTAATTTGTAAAAACATAATAATTTCATCAAGAAAAACCGCAACAATATCAATTAAAACTTCTTCTGAAACCATCAGAATTTCCCATTAAAGACAGGCAATTAAAATCTCTGTCGAAATCCACTCAAAAGTCAAATTACCACTAAAAATTTTAATTACATGATTCCCCTCTCAATTGACCATTAAAAGGCAAATACCATTGGAATCTGTTATTTGTCCAACGTCTTATCTCGTGTTTATCTCATCAATTGAGAAGTTGATGTTCCAAAATACCCACAATTTACCTGATTAATAAACATCAGGCGAAAAAATACTTCCCAAAGAAACACCACAAACAGCTTAACTTAGTGTCAATAAAAATGAAATGTTTACCATAATAATCGTTTTGGAGATATTATATATATATCCAATACCGAGGCTGGAATATAACATAAATTAAAATTTATGATGTTGAACCTATTGATAAATCTTCTATTCATCTTTAATTCCAATTCTATGGGGATGTCTTTTAACTCCATCATATTTCATTTTTTTTATCTTTCTCACGGACACCCATAAAAACTGCATAAAATACTAACTTAGGATGAACTCATGTTAAATATTGGATTGACGTTGAGGAGACATAAGTGTCAGCTTACGTTACTCATTTTTAACTCTAATAATTTTAAATTTCTTTATCGCAGTCCAAAGATGATTTTCAAAATATATGCATAGGGTAAAATGAGGTAATTTGGAACGATTTAAAATTTGGGATATTTGAGATTTCTTCACTGTTTTAGAGGTTCAAAAGTAGTAGAGTAACCACATATCGCCAAGTTAATGAAAAACAGGAATTAATTTTATTATAACTTTTGAACCCTCATTACAAGAGAACTCAATTTTACACAAGGTTACTTAAATGTATTGGGTGCAGATTCATGAAAACAATAGTCCTCCAATTTAACCTTGGAATACTTAAAAAAAACAGATTTTTATTAACAATGCAAAAATAACCACTTCTTCGCCATTTTTTACCACTTTTCGCCAGTTCTGTAACCACTTCTCGCCACCCACTTTGAAAGGTTCAAACTCAATTATTTTGGACAATATTATGCAAAGATTACATTCATTATTTCTCTTTCCTCATGATCACCCTATTATTACTCATTTTAAATGATTTTTCTTCGCTTTTATTTGAGAAATCAAACTATTGGACTATTGCATAAAGTAAACAATCCAGATTTGATGAAAGTGAATCTACGAAGTGAAGTTAGCGTCGCCTATTGAAAAGAGATGGCGATAGGTGATAATATCATTCCAAAATATTACCACTTTTCGCCATGCCTAATTTTTATATAAATATAATATAAAATGAAATATTAATTAACTAAATATTAATTTTATCTATTCCTCAAGTGTAATTCAATACTCAATAGACAAATTGTTTATCCAAAAAGGTACATTTTGCATGATGAAAATTTGATGACACTTAGTATATTGGATAAGAAATATTGGATTCGATGCACTTGCTTAAAATATTGCTCTATAAAATGCTCAAAATCATAAATTCAAAACGAATAATTACTCTTCTTCGACTCTACCAGCAATAAAAATCCAAGTAACTTTGCGGCTCATTTATTTCATAAATCGCGAAAAATGGCTATTTCAATTTAAGTGGCGAGAAGTGGTGATTCCACCCTAACTCATTTCGGGAAACTCGAGCCAATCTGATCAGAGAACCCACGGGAAACCCGGGGAACCTATGGGAAACTCGGAGAACCCATACGTCCCTTAGGGAACTTACAGAGAATTCGGGGAACCAGATTTTCAGGAAACGCTTCGTGAACCTATATATTTTTATGAGACCCTAGGAACTCATACGTTTTTCTGGGAACTCGAGAAATATATACATTTTTCATTTCTGAGAAGTGGATCCTCGGTGAGGTGTCTATTCCAAAAAGCTCAAAAATCGAAAGCTCTGGAACCTTGAGTGTTTTAATTGTGGACATGGACACTGTCTTTAGATCCAAAGACAATGTTGTGGATTAAACCATCTCATGAACGCTCATCGGAAGGACAATTTTGTCCTGAAATCGCAGAACATATATTTTTCAGGAAATTCTCAGGGAACCCATACAATTTTCAGGGAACTCATAGGGAACTCGGGGTACCCATGTATTTTTCAAGGATTCTACAGAACTCATAGAGGAAAGTACTCTCCCTTCGAACGTTCATGTCTTCGAATAATGTGAATTTTCTTTTATTTTTCCTAGGCGACTTACACATTTCTATTAAATATTAGGTAGCTTATTATCAATTTTATTGATAATTACGTGATAATTTTGTGTAAATCTCTTAGGAAAAGTAAAAAACTCACATTATTCGAAGGCATGAGCGTTTGAAGGCAGAGTACTTCCCTCTATATTTCTTTCAGGGAACCCGGGGAACTTTTTTTTAGGAATCCGGGGAGTTCGTATATTTTATTCAAGGAATCCGGAGATCTCATATATATATTTTAGAAAACTCACGGGAAAATCTGGGAACCTACACTTGAGAGAAATCCGAAAAATTTAAAATAACATTCCGGAAATGTTTATTTTATCCTGCAGTATTGATCCGAAATCGGTATAATCTAAATATTGTGCTGTTTAGGTGTATTAGGGGTTAAAGTTACCCTTTTTCATGTTAATTTTACTCTTAAAAAGGTGTAAAATTAACATTAAAAAATGTTTTTTACACCTAAAAAGTGTTAAAGTAATGAGGAAAAAAAGTTAATCGCACCCCCGTTTTTTTCTCAGTGTTTATATTATATTTCTCAGGATACCGGCAATTCGACCCACTCTGTTTGATTATGAATAACCCCTTAATTGTTTATACTTATAAGCTCCCTTTGAAGATCTATGGATAAGATAGTTTTTAATCACGTCATTTAGACGGTAATCTATAACTACCTCTTTATTCTTGCGACAAGTTTAAAAATTATACATTTATTTTCTTCCGTCTTCAAAAAGAATTTTTAAAAGATCTCCCTAGTTGAAACCTTCCTGCCAGCATGGCAGGAAATGGCACGTATAGTTTTAAGCACCCACCTCCAGAAATATTCAAAAGACCCAAAAACCCATCATCAGTACAATGTTTAGATATTAAAATGAAGTGGATAGCGGCACCATTTAGAGAAACTAATTCCATCAGATTTCATTGTTATTCGAGTATTAATTTTCCGTGGAAGAAAGGTTTTTTTCTGTCTTGGTTTCTGTCACAGGGAGTCATAATCTTGTAATAATCACGCACGTAGAATGGTAATTTTTAAAATATATCGCTCTCAGAAAGTCATTAAGATTGTTGAGTAGTGAGTTTGCTTCTTCTTTTTCTGTCCAATTCACCTCCTTTACCATCGTCAATGTGGTGAATGAATGGATGAAAAATCTATGGGGGGCTCCTCATAAATAATATCCATGTACATATTGGTTTGCGGCCAGAAAGCCTATCCAAAAGAACGACAGCCTAGTGGAAAATCTCACCGCGACTCGTATTAAAAAATATTTATTTTAATTTACTGGCGCAACTTGAAAAGAAGGATTTTGAAAAAAAAGCACATTAAAGCGGTTTTTGTGCTATGAAGAGAAGCCTAATGATATTTTATTGCTTTCGGAAATTCTCACCTTTATATTTATTTGACATTTTATTGGAATAAATTTTCTCTCTTTCCACCTTCTTTTTACATCCACACATCTCTCCCTCCACCGTCCACCAATCAAAAACCATATATTATTGTCTAACATTTATGCCTTGTATTCTTTGTCGTAACAAATTGTGGAATGGGTGAATGTCAAAAAAATAATTTGATGCCAATTGAGAGGCGCCCACATGGAAAAATCATCTCATTTGTTGCACACTGAAATACACTGGGTCCATATATTTTTTCACCATTGTACTTCAACCCCATGTGTCGAATATCAGTTCATTTGAATAAATGAAAAGTGAAATTTCATATAAATTTTCCAACCCTCATTGCGGGGAGCCATCTTTGGTGTGGTGAAAACACACAAATCATTGAATACTTCCTCACAACAGTCACAGATTTTAGGAGGATAAAGATTTCAGAAACAATTTCAAAGATTTCAATATAATTTTGTGAAAATCTCAACTATAAAATAATTACGAGGTCATTTAAAAAAAATCGTGAAGACAAGTTTTTGCAAAATTGTGGAACACTTTTGTAATAATTCAAAAACCGAATAGTAAGTTGGGGTAATTGGATCATTTTCCGAAGAGTGCTACTTAAACGCTTGTTTTTGGACTGATGGAATTTTTTTTTACTTCTTCTAAATCCATAGAATTATTCACTGTTTCATTCAGAAACATAATATAAAAAAAGATATCAAAAATATTAAAGAAAATTTATAAAATAATGATAATACTGAAATAAGTCAGCATGCACTAACTGGGTCGCCTTTTCGCTAATTCACTTTTAATTAAACCTTTGGATTTAAAATACTTTTTTTACAAGGAAAAAACAATAAATGTTTTCAATCAACCAGCTGTCATTAGCGAAAATATCACTGCTAAAAAATTTTTAGTGAAGAACCCAGCTGGCACAAGATTGAAATGAGTCGATTACACTCACTTATTTAATAGATAAAAATATTATTTTTGCTTTTTCTCAAACTTGAATAGTTATATTATGTTACTGTAGTGACTATATCACACAAATAAAAATATTATTTTAAATGGATTAGTCATAAACGATCCAGATAGCGAAGCGCCCGGATTAGCACACTTGACTAAATATGTTTTCAGAGCATCAAAAAACACAATGAACTAACTCGAAGCCAAAAATAAATAGCTTTTGGTTGTATACACAATTACTACGAATTAAAAGTAGATCATAAATTATTGGAAATCCATCCCAAAATTAAAAAAACAAATTGCCAATTTGTAGGGGAGACTGGGGAATTTTGAAAAATTCAAAATTCAATATGTTCCAAGGTGAAAAAGATAGCGGCTCAAATTTTTTTCAATAGATAGCCTCCATAGACCTTCTTCAATGTCGTAAGTTTCTTAGAATTCGAACAAGGAATTTGGAAAAAAAAATATTGAAATTTTTAGTCCTATTTCTGAAATATTTTCCTTGCAGATGATATCAATTTTTACCTACTTATTTTTCAAAACTCATGCACTTGTCAATATTTCTTAAATGATTTGATATTTTAAAATTTTACAAAGATTCTTTCCTACAGAAATATTTAAAACGACCATTTGGGGTAAAAAGTAACAAAAATTATGGGGCAAAAAGTAACAAAAACCGAATAACAAAATAGAAGAAAATGACTTTCACAAAGTTGTAGAGCGGCAAATTTCCTATAAAACTGCGTTAATTAGAAATTTCCGAGGCGATCGGGTAGCTCGTAAAAAAATAAAATATCCATTTTGTGACTTTTTGCCCCGATCTCTCCTAAAGATACAAGATAAATGAAAATCTAATTTAATGACGCAAACGAGAAAAAACCAGAAAATAGTCAGCATTTGAGAATCTATTTAAAATTTTGAATGAAATCACATTTGGAATAGATAATAACCCTGTTTTAACCAATGAACGGAGGATCTCACTGGCGCAATAGGCAAGACCGTAGGCTCTTGGGCGAATAGATCCCCGACTTGACTCACAGTTTTATGAGTTCGAGTACCACCCGGTGCAAAGATCTGAATGTCTGACTGAGACAATTTTCAATGCACCGCCTTTGCCCAACAGGTCCAGGAACATGGAAGTAGCATCCACACTACGAGGAAGACGTCCCTGGGCGATCTACGATCAGCAGAGTCTTCCAATACGGGCACGTTGTAATGATTACATCTTAATACAAATAAAGTGAGTTGATACCTAATAAAGTACAACTTTCAGAGTCTCAAAATTCAAAAATTGATGATTTTCGGGAACCAGCATAAAACTTAAGTTTGAAAACCATTTTTATGAAATTTTTCAATAAAAGCTACGTTACAATGAATTAGTAGAAATTTGAGAAACCTCTTCACAAGTGCCACAAATCAAATTCTCAGTTTGAGGGTGAAACAGCAAAAGCGGCCAAAAAATGACTTATTTTTGGGGTGGCTGAAAAAAAAGGAAAGACTATTCCAACCCTCATGATAGATTGTCCAAAATTGCAAAATCTAATTTCTCCGTCCCGCATTCAGCCCAAAATTCCCTCAACCCCGTGGCAAATGTATGATTTATTTCATTATTACCCTCATTCATTTACGTCAACCGATACGCCCCTCTGATGCATTTGGAAAACCGTGTTACCGGGCGCCTCCACTGCCACACATGTGGAAAGGCTCATAAAGGAGGGTGAGTTGGGGAAATGAATGATGATGGCTGGTGGCACAAAATGCTATATTGACGACTGACATCTGTCAACATTTCGAGGGTCACGGCTCATATATGCCAAATAGAGAGTCAATTATTCGACACACATTTTCATTTTTATGTTATATAGAGGGCAAAGTGAATGAGACAGAAAAGCCTCAAATAGTCAGCCAAAAGAATTTCAAATGAGCCTTTTTTGTCACATATGAAGGGTTATTTTGACCCTCCTCAATTGTCCTTTGGAGAAGTCATTCAAAGATTCAAAATAAAAGAGAAAGAATTTTGTAGAATGATCCGGGGCAATTTTTATCACCAATACGTAGGCTTTTTTTGAGCGACAAGTCAATCTTTTAGAAATCAATTTCAAAAAGTGAAGTACATCAATTTAACACAAAAGACACTGACTTTGATTATCATTTCAATTTGGGAAACATTTTGGGTCGACCTTGGCCAAGGTTATGGACAAGATTATACTTATTTTTATACACTTGAAAATTTGACAAAATAAAATGTAGTTCATAAGGTCAAGGCAGCCAGAACAGTGACATTTAATGATAATAATAAATCCGACGGACTTACGGGTTATAGAATGGGTTGAATATCCTTCCTATCTTTTGCACATTGATCTTGCTGAGACACTGAATTTCTGGATCAAGCTCATATTCCCATATTTTTCCAATAATTATCTCGAATTTTAAAAAAAAGAGTGAAAAGATAAATATTGTAGCTCGAAAAATTCCACAAATTTGGCGTTCTCCTCGCTTCATAGGTGGCGTTCGGAACAAATTCGTTACTAATATTGGGTGTCCTTTTGTTTCTCTTAGAAGGTACAAATTTGTTCCAAAAATTTTCGGAGTTCATGAGCGAGCTAATTTTTGGAACAAATTCGTTACTGATGTTAAGTATCTTACTGAGTCTCGCAAAAGGAACAAGATTGTGCGAAAAATTTGCGTATCCATGGAGAAACCAATTTTTGGAATAAATATGTGCCGAAATTTTTTACCGTGTAGGTAAAATCCAATCTCGTTAGACGGGGCCTAAATTTGGGTTCTCCATATTTTGATACTTATACAGTCAAATCCAAGTGTGCTAATCCGGGCGCTTCGCTATCTGGATCGTTTATGACTAATCCACTTAAAATAATATTTTTATTTTTATTTCCGTAATATAGTCACTACAGTAACATAATATAACTATTCAACTTTGAGGAAAAGCAAAAATACTATTTTTATCCATTAAATAAGTGAGTGTAATCGACTCATTTCAATCTTGTGCCAGCTGGGTTCTTCACTAAAAATTTTCTAGCAGTGATATTTTCGCTAATGGCAGCTGGTTGATTGAAAACATTTATTGTTTTTTTCCTTGTGAAAAAAGTATTTTAAATCCAAAAGTTTAATTAAAAGTGAATTAGCGAAAAGGCGACCCAGTTAGTGCATGCTGACTTGTTTCAGTATTATCATTATTTTAAATTTTTCTTTAATATTTTTTGATAATTTTTTTTATATTATGTTTCTGAATGAAACAGGGAATAATTCTATGGATTTAGAAGAAGTAAAAAAGAATTTCATCAGTCCAAAAACAAGCGTTTAAGTAGCACTCTTCGGAAAACGATCCAGTTACCCCACCTTACTATAGATCACGAATATCATATGCGCCAAAAATCGATTTTCGTGCACGATCTGGAGAGAAAACGAAGAGAGATATCGGCAAGCGGTTTTCGGCAAAGGTTATATGACGATAGGTGGCTAGGAGTTGGTCATGTCAGACCCACCTCCACCCGCCTTCCCCTTCAGCCATTTTGGAGCACTCCTAAATTTTGTTTTATCAATAACTGAGTCTCAAAGAACTTTCGATTAAAAAAAAAACTTAAGCCCCCTGACCCCGCTAGACCAATCTATAAGGGATCAAACATTTAATTTACAAATAGCCATATCTCCGGTTCTAATTGTTATAAATTGAAAAATTTTGGTGATTTGGAAAGCTTTCGTTGAGTACTAGAACTATATTGAATCCCAAACTGCATACGATTTAATCGAAGATCCGATTAACCGATTAATCGATTTTCGAAACGTCCACAAGTGCGGATTCGCGCATTCCCTGGCCTTTCCGGTAGCCTTTTAAGGCTTTTCTCACTACATCTCGTTCATAGAGATGATGCCCCTTTATTACTCCGGGCATTTATACAACCTAGTCAATCACAAGAGCTAAAAATTCACGAAATTTTGAGAAAAACACCTGTCTAAAATAAGATATATCAACTCACTGGTGAATCTCTTACAGGTTTCCAAATGAATTTTTCCAAAAATATTGGTTTGGGTCTTCGACCTTTCTAATCTTTTATAAAATTTCAATAAAAACTTTAAATAATATTTACAACGATCCTCAGATAGCTGATTATAAGTACATACAGGTTTTTTTTTTCTACTAGTAAATTGATTATTTGATAAATTATGGGATGCACTTTCATCGCTTTTAAAAATTTGTTGGGGATTTTAATTCAGCACTCTAGATAAGCAATTTACACTACAATAATACTACTTAATAAAGAATAGAATTTTTAATTGAAAAAAAAAGATATTAAAAAGAAAAAAAAACAGACGGAGCCAGAGGATCGAACCCGCGGCACTCCCGTTGAACGTCCGGTGCGCTACCGCTGAGCCAGCACCGCATGCAGTCCCATACGAATTTTCTTTATTATGTGAGGCGTAAGGTGTCATTTTCAACTTTGGGGAATTTTTTTAAAAAAAATTAACCTGATTTCGCACTTTTTGAATATACCACGTTTAATTTGATGCCTTTATGCGTAGTTGAGCAAAGCCTCAGATTTTTCTGAATTTGATGACTCGAGTACTTCCCTTGTTAGAAAATTGCCCACTTTTCACACGGAAAACGTAATTCACAAGGCAAATCTCACTTCAGGTTATTTGTATAAATCACCATTAACGTAAATCAAAACAATAATCAATTAATATTTAATATCACTTAAAAGCATCGAGAAGAGACTGTTAGTACTTCACCATAGCTAAATAAAAGGTTGAAGTAAACACGAAGTTCTGTCATATTTCTCATAAGCAATTGCTCACACTGAAATTTCAACAAAGCATTTTAACTCAAATCTTATTTAAAATTTAGCGAATTTAGTGTTAAAATCTTCCAAAAAGAACAAATATTTATATAGAATTCATTATTCATCAAATATTTGAATAAAAATCGATAATTTTAATCAATTTATTTTTAGTGTCCAATTTTATCCTCAAAGTGTCCAAACTTAGAAACCGTCCAAAATTATGAGCATTTACCCTATGTCTTGAATTTTGTGTCAAAGTTCAAGCCTGTGCACTGAGAAAAAAAGAGGGTGCAATTAACTTTTTTTCCTCATAACTTTAACACTTTTCAGGTGTAAAAATATATCAACATTTTTTAAGGTTAATTTTGCACCTTTCTAAGTGTAAAATTAATACAAAAAGGGTTAATTTAACCCCTAATACACCTAAAAAGGGTAATACTTACACCGTGTTACACATACTTACTTTAATGTTAATTTTACACCTTTTCAAGGGTAAAGTTAACATGAAGAAGGATAACTTTAACCCCTAATACACCTAAAATGCATAATATTTAAACCGATTTCGGATCAATAATGCAGGGTAAAATTAACATTTCCGGAATGTTATTTCAACTTTTTCGGATTTCTCTCACTCAGTGTGGAAATTGTTCTAAATGAAGACAATTTCATTGCTAACATATTTCCTTAGAGCCTTTGAATAATGTATGTCTTATTAGGACGCTGAAAGTGTGAGGAAAATGCAAGATAAAAGTTTATTTATTGCAAACACATGTCTTCAAATACTTTCTCTTCCTTTTTTTCCAAATAAATGTCACATTAGCACTTTTGGTGGTCTCGTCTATGGGGCTCGCTGCTGTGGAAATTGGGTATCCCAATTTTAAGCCAAGTATGAGGTGTACAATCTTGAAGAGTATTGTGAAAGAGGTGGAGGAGTTATGGTGTCTGGAGTGGCTCATAATTTAATTTGGTAGCAAGATATGTTGGGAAGATGTGTGCATATGATGGTAGAAATGGTTTGTTGGATGCCGCAATATTTCATCGTGTAGTACAATAATTCCTGGGCTGTCATCGCGCAACATCTCCATGTCTATTTTCGCATTCATCCGCGAACAGATTTTTCTCTTTCATCTCATCACACCATTGAGACATGTAGGGTGGGTAAGAGTGGAAGATCGGGATATAGGGGAGAACCGGTGTGTTTGAGACACTCTTTTACATTCGGTGAGATTCCTTTTAACTTTAAAGCATTATTTCCATCACGTCTCAAACATGCAGACTCTCCCCTATGTGACGGGAAAAATCTGGAAGTTGATGGTGCGTTCCTGGGTGAATTTGGGGATGGGGAGTGTAGCAAAAGAGTAAATCCACTCCAGATGGATTGGGAGGGGAGCCAGAAAAGCCAGAGACAGCCAGAGAAATATTTCATATTCAAAATCTGACAACAGAAGCATCAGCAGACAGAAAGGCAGTCATGATATACATTATGGATCCCAACCGTACCATGCCCCACAAATCGCCCTCCAGACCGCCAACAACACATCGCAAAATATCTAAACGTGGGATGGAGAGCGCTAGTGAGATCAAGAGAGGAAAAGGAAGTCTCTCAAACCTCTTCTTCATCTTGGGTTGCCCCCGATGAAATATACGCTGGAACAGCCGGCAGAGAGACATGGAGATAGGTGCAATTGCATGCAATCTCTCTATTATGCTGAGGTAAAATTATGAGCTTGATGTGTGCCATAAATTAAAGCTACGCGTCTGAGTCAGACGCCGCGTCGTGCAAGCGGTAGGTTAAATAATAATGATATGGTTTCTGGATATCTCAGCAATTGTAAATCATTTGAACCATTCTTCGTGCATACACATAGGCACCGTCAGGAAATACTATACACACCTTAGCTCAATCAACATTGCGGCAGGAGGATTGCCTGCCACTTGCATTCTTTTGTGTTAAAATCAATTCTGCGGATTTGTTTGAAGTGTTATCGGAGTTACTTTTTTTTCTCAAAGACAAATATTCAACTTAGAACTATCGTTTAAACGTTATTTTAACGTGAAAAATATTGTAGTACTACCAGTACTACTCATTTGATAATAATCTTATAGTTTAATTGTAATTAGGAATACTAAGTAGTTGTACCAATTTTCTACATCATAAATATTTATTAGTTGTAGAGGAAACTGGGGTACCACCAAACACTTTTGAAAGATGCGCTTTTGACAGAATTTCCCAAGATAACTGTGAATTCTAGAAAAATGTTGCTTCCCCTATGTTATAGCCTTTGGTATAGGCTGCATATTAATCCACATAAGGATGATGTAAAATAATAAAATTTTCCATATAACGGAAAATTGTATCACCATGTATTTTTCGACTTTTTACCAATCACCCGGGGTACCACTAAACATTTTCTGGGGCACCAGTAAACACCTATTTTTCTCACCCATTGAAGTTATTTTGGGCATTCACCACAGGTCATAATTATAAAGAAGATATTAAAAATGTAATAAAGAAGATATAAAAACATATTTTTCCATCGACTCTTCGTCATTTTGACAACAATTGACTTCTTTCTGGTAAACAACGCCACTAAATCGTGTCGAGCATTTTACCTACAATTCGAATTTCGTGCATTCTTCAAATTTGTTTTTGATAAAGTCGAAAAATCATCCGCCGGTTTTTGATTAAAAACTCACTTAAGGCAAACTTAGGTTCGTTAAATTATCTTTCTCCCATTTGTCCTGAATTTTGAATGAAAATTCAATAAATAAAATTTGAGAAATCGAACAAAAACGGAGTGGAAGAGTAAGAAAGAGAAGAGAAAAAATTTTGCTATTCAAGCTACGCTCGCGACATCTACAATTGTGAGAGATTTGCCTGTTTGGTGGTGCCCCAATTTCCCCCAAATATTGCATCGTTGTTATCATTTATTTAAAAAAATAATAATAAAAATTTGTTTTGCCAAAAATTTTAAAGCAAATTGATAATTACAATTGAAAATACGCAGTTGTTCTAGAATGCAAAGTGATATCTTTCCAAGCCAACCATTTCCACACTCAATCACCAAGAGCAAAATAGTGACATACATTGAATTGGTGTCTGCATATTTTCGTTTGCATTTTTTCTAAAATCGTTCAGGCCATATTTTTAAAGGACTGCCGGAGGGGGAAAACTAAAGAGATTATTTTCGAGATAATGTCATTTGAGGAGGGGTCATCGAAGACCGGAAGTTGATATCTCTTACCGTTTAAATTTTATATGGGTCAAAAGACCGAAAAAGTGCGAAAAACAGTATTTTTAAATTAGGGAAATTACCGTTACTTTGCCGATTCGCCACCGATTGTGACCAATTCAGCCGGGTTCAGAATTAAAATATCTTTCAAAAAAGTCCAAATTTGTCCAAATCCGTTGAAAATTAGGCCCTCCAGGGTGATTAACCTTTGACCTTGATTAATCCAAAATGGCGAATGAAGCGGTGAAAGTTGTCTAAAAACGAAATGTTCAGCTCGAATCACTACGAAACATATCCGAAAATCATTGAAATCGCTAGGGATAATTATTTGCAGTCAAAAAAACATGTTTTTGGAGGGGATAGAAGAGGTGAGTGGTACCTTGAGTAAGTTAGTTCGCTACAGAATGCTGACTTGTGCGGGGGTCACCGAAGACCGGAAGTCAATATATCTTACCGTTTAGCAGCCAGGATGGTGAGAATTTTCACAAAAATTATATTGTGAAAACTGCTCTATCTTGGAGTTCGAGCAGTTAAAATTAGTAAGTCGTGAAATATTATTGGCAATGAGATAATTAACCAGTTATGAATCACGTTAACCAGGAGGTTAAGTTAATCTCTTGTCGAGATCGAGTGTGGTACGTGGCCGTTCATAAGGAGCTAAGCGTCAAGTAGTTGCTTCTTCGAGTGGAAAGATCACAACTTCGATGGGATGGTTGATGGTATGGTAGAAAGACTCTTCAGAAAAGCTATGCAAGCCGAAACCTCGGCCTCGAGACAGATCTAGGACAAGGTGGCTAAATCAAATTGGATCATGCCTAGGGACGCCTTGGGATTGACAGTAAACATCTTTCTGAAGGGGCGGAGGATCGGCTGGCCTGGGCTACTAACCTAGATGTCCTAAAGTCAATCGAATTTGCATACATTACGAGTTGCAAGTACCCTGAGTTGCTCGTGTTGTAGAGCTTTCCAAAACACTAAAATTTCTCAAATTTTGACAAATAGAACCGGAGATATCACCATTTAAAAATTAAATTTTTGACCCCATATAGCTCAGGTCAGGGGGATCAGAGGATGCGCTGGATCAGTGGGGCTTAATTCTCTGTAATCGAAATCTCTTAGGCCCAGCTATAACATACTAAAATTTTAGATCAATCGAGAATATAGAGACTGAGTAAGAGATTTTGCCAGGGGTCAGTTCTCCATTTCGGATTACCGATGCATCTAGGCCACAATTAGGCCCCTTATGCTTGCCTACTCCTATTCTATCTTATCTCCATATCACAGTTCTGTATACACCCAGTGCCGCTACTGTATCACAGCAGCCCTTCTCGGTGTGTGTTTGGATCAGTGACAGTGAATATTTGTATCGACTGAAGTACCATCTTTCATGCCGAAACTCCTTCTCGGACTGAGTAGTTCAGAAAACAAAATTTGGGAGTGTTCCAAAATGGCGGAAAGGTCGGTGGGGCTAATCTGACATCATCAACCTTTGCCGAAAATCTCTTGTCGATATCTCTCTTTTCATTCTCTCTCCGAAAGCATTTGTACCCCGGACGGGATGAACGGGATAGGACGTCAATGAAAAATCAATTTTTGGCGCATATCATATTCGTGATCTAGAAGTATCAAAACGTATTGGACACGATCTGACGAGGTCGCATCTCACCTCGGACCACAAAAGCTGAGATTATAAAGAATCTCAGCTAATTGAGGCACGGCTTTGATGTCTCCCTTCCTAAATCTTGCACGAATTCGAAATGCTCAGAAGTTTTTCTATGTCAAAAAGACCAATGTTCTGTCAAGTGACCGCCCCTCTACGAATTCATCAGAGCATTTTGTGTTAGTTGAAAACTTCATTTCATTGAAAGTATCTAATGGCTTGAGGGTGAATAAAAGTATTTCTAAAATCTACACTTCACTAGTACCTAAACCCCCGCCCAAAAAAGAGGGAATAAATTGAAGAAACAAGCAAGTGAACTTAACAAAATCATTTGTTGAAAGTGCCCACAGAATGGGTGTACATGGGGAATTTTGTATATTTTTGCCTAATTACCATCCAAAATCATTCCCTTCTACTTTTGCCACAATTCTAAATCACATGGTGATTAGTGTGCGTGTTTCTGTGGTAGAAAATGAGGAAGACTTCAAAGGCGGCTTCTCATGCCACATTCTATATATTCCGTGTATATTTCACTGGCACTCTTCTCCTCATTTCAATTCTCATTTCATTTTCCAACTCAATGACTTCTTGGGTTAACAGTAGCGGCAACATTCATTTTCAAACCAAACTACTTCTTTGACTTTGGTCTTCTTTCTCCCCTACCAACTCGTCTGGGTGTCTTTTCTCTTAAATTAATGTTACGGAAGATAAACAATTTTGTCTGCCACGGAGAGAGCATTTGCATTTGTCAGTGAGATGGGAAATATACTTCAAAATTCTATAGGATTCTATCTCTGAAACATAAGTGCGTGTGGCATGTCTCAAAAAATCATCTAACCGACTAATTTTGAAGAGACCTTTAGTGGAAAGTTCATAGGATGCTTTAGAATGTTACCTATCGACGAGAGAGAAAATTCATCTCGAAGGATCAAAAAGTCGTTCTTTAGAGAATTTACTTTAGAAGGCTCAGAAAAATTAACTTCTGCTTACGGGATTATCGATCTACGTTGTGGGTTTATCATTTTCAACCGCTTTTCCCTATTGGGGTCGCGGGCCCATGACATTCAATTTACCAGCCCACGCTTATCGATACTCCGCCATTTCAGGAAGATGTAGAGGTTCGATCTCAAGGCGTTCCAAGGCAAGATTCTGAATTTGATTCAGCCACCTTGTCCTAGGTCTGCCTCGAGGTCGACGCCTTCTCACAATGGCTTGCATAGCTTTTCTGGGGAATCTTTTTCTATCCATGCGCTGAACATGTCCATACCGTCGAAGTTGTGATCTCTCAACCCGAAGAAGCAACTCCTCGACTCGTAGTTCCTCACGAACGGCTACGTTCCTCACTCGATCTCGACGAGTGATTCCCTTAACCGCCCGAAGGTACCTCATCTCGGCAGCTTGTACTCGCGATCTTATACTTTCGGTCATTACCCAAATCTCATGACCATAGGTGAGAATAGGAATAAACACAGCTTTGAAAACCGATAACTTAGCCGAACGGCTGAGCTCTGCCTTCCTCACCACGCTTCCGCCAAGCTCCCTCATTACTGCAGAAGTTTGACCGATTTGCGACGATAGTTAATTTATTTATTATGGATCTTATGGATGTATTCATAATTCAATTGGAAATACTATTAGACTGTGATTGCAATTTAAAACTGAAAGATACTAAAACGAAATTAAAAGGCATTTGACTTTCAGTTTGTAGATTTGAATTAGAATCGCATTGAAAAATAACTGTATTCAATTTGAAATGTCAGATATAAGTATGACTAAAGAAAAGCATTAAGGAAACCACTTAACAGAACCCAAAATGCAAAACTTTTTTTTTTTAATTTACCTCCAAATTCAAAATCAACGATCTTCAGAAAAAACTACTCTTTACTTTTTTTATTTTTTTTTCAAATTAGAACTGTCTAGTTTTTTTAGATAATAACTGTCTATTTCAAAATATTTGAGACTAGGTCTCAAAATCAAGAAATATCTCGCATCTTTTTTTTTAAATTTTTTTCTATTTTTTCTTTTTTCGCTCCTAAATCATACGTAGGGGAAAATACTCTCACTTTGAACGTTCATGCCTTCACTGAGAGAAATCCGAAAAAGTTAAAATAACATTCCGGAAATGTTAATTTTACCCTGCAGTATTGATCCGAAATCGGTGTAAATAATACCCTTTTTAGGTGTATTAGGGGTTAAAGTTATCCTTTTTTCATGTTAATTTTACCCCTTTTACCCTTAAAAAGGTGTAAAATTAACATTAAAAAATGTTGATATATTTTTACACCTAAAAAGTGTTAATGTTATGAGGAAAAAATGTTAATCGCACCCTCTTTTTTTTCTCAGTGTTCGAATAATGTGAATTTCTTTTAATTTTCCTAAGAGACTTACATTACACATACTTTTCACATAATTATCAATAATTGCTGATAAGCTAACTAGGGGAAAGTGACCATGCTTTATACTGTAAAATGATGTCCAAGGTTTGTGATTATTTTCTGATTACCACATACACCGAAGCGATTCTTCCACTATGATAAAAAAAAATGTTTCACTTATTAGGTTCATAATCCCACCTCAAATAGTTCCTGAAAAACCTTAGATTTTCCTCAAAAAGAAAATGGAAATTCAGTGGCGATTTTTATACAAGTTGGGTCCGGGGCCTTCCTGTATAATAATTGATTCGACAATTCGGAGGCCCATTTTCACTGTAAAAATTTCACCGGATACAAAAAATTGCACATCAATATTTAGACGAAACTCTAATCTATCTGCTTAAATCGTTTGTACGACTGGTTATTAGTTTTAAAATCACTTTTATATAATTTTTCTAAGCCATGTTTTTATGACATTAGGGCGCTAGCGAAAACCACTTTTTTCACTTTAAGTCCATGAAAATGTCACTCTGCAACCTTAAAATTCAGGCAACAGGGTTGAAGGCTATGTCAATTGTCGATAAAATTTGAGGATTACAATAGGTGTAATTATGAAAGAATCACATCTAATGATAGAGTTGCCACATTTAAATTATCATTCATGGACTCTTCTTAAAATATAGGATGGACACAGGTAGAATTTATGAATTTGTCACCAACAACAAAAACAATGTCCACCAAGTAAAAATATTTTTACATAAATATTAATACTGATGAACCCTCTATGTGCCTATGATAGTAGTTTTCCTGAATAGCGACATTAATTAAGAAATACTTATGAAATATCATGTATCGAAATTACAGTTTTGGATCCATTTTTAATTTTTGCTTCCTGAAACTAGGAAAAAAGAGCTAGGTTCCTAATTTTTTCAGGAAGTGTGAGACTTAGGACCAGCTATTAAAATATATTGCTAAGAGTCACAACTATGGATTAACACAAGAAAAAAATAGTTATTATCAAGCTTGGATCGTATCAAGCATGGTCACTTTCCCCTATATAGGAATATGTAAGTCTCTTACGAAAAATAAAAGAAAATTTACATTATTCGAAGGCATGAACGTTCGAAGGGAGAGTATTTTACCCTATTGTAAAAAAAATAAATAAATTAAACAATCTGATTTTAGAAATATTCTCCAAATTAAAAAAAAATATTTCAAATTTATAAACGGTCTCCCAATTTTGTTTAGTTTTACTACCATCGTCAGATATTATTAAGTTTTCTTAAATGTTTAATATGAAAGAGATAATTTCTTGGTATATCTACCAGGATATGATATTCATAAATTTTGATTAAATATCTATACTTATATCTAACTGTACGATAAGGTAATTGCCTCGTGATTTCTTGAAGAGTACGATATCTCATTGACCGGAACCTCCATCGAAAATCATTCCATGATATTAGGTGAGATTCTTAACAATTACACCTACTACAATCCTACAAAAGTTTGGTGTCTTCCGATCGGCCCTAAACTTTGCCAAAATGTGTTTCGAAACTTCCTGATCTCGAATATATGAATGGCTAAGGGCATTGCCAGACGTAATTATATTAGAAATAATGGTTAAACTACATTTCCATCATTTTCCACTAAGTCGTCTCTCGGCTTAAGTCGTAAGTGTGTCTAGAGCATACAGTTACATTCCCGGACTTGCGGTTTTCGGCAAAGGTTATATCGGGTGAAAATTACAACTTGGTGCATTGATCCCCCACCCTTCCTGGTGGATGGGATCGATTAGGCTCAAATTATAATGTGTTATAGCTGGCCCTTAGAGCGTTCGATCAATATCAAACTTAAGGTCCGCCGACCCCTCTGACCCGAGCTATAAGTGATTTTTCACTGTTTTTAGTGGGGAAAAAATTTTTTTTTACATTTTTTTTTCACAATAACTATGCAGTACGCAAGTGCTCAATTCAATCATTCTTTATGATATTGCTGTATTTCGTCACATGGACAAAATGCCCGCTTTGGTCAAAAAACCTGTTCCGTAACAAATAAATTGAATTATCTCGGCTACCGAGACTACCAATAAGATCAAGTTTTGGGGCAAAATTATAGGGGAGATTCTAGTCTATATTCCACAATCATTTATCTGTCAGTTACTTTACATTCTAGATATTTTGATTGAATTAAAATGTTTGCAATTTTTCAGAAATTTCATTCCAGATTGCTTTACAATATCTCTCATCTTAAGTACCAAATCGAACTTGCATTTAAACCGAGTTTGCTCATGTTAAGAATCTCACCTGCAATAAGCTGATCTAGGTTTATCACTGGCTTTTGGTAAGAATTCACACAGTAGAATCATTAGGTTAGATTTACGTGAGGAGAAAACCCTCTAAAAGAAAAGTTAGTGTATGTCCTCGAGCCCAATGAAGATGGTGTGAAAAGTGAATTGAGGAAAATGGGTGGAAAACCAAATCTCTGGCTTCCAGTACCATTAATTTGTGCGGTGACTGCGGTAGAATTCTAATTCGGTAAATTGTTTCAAGAGTGTTAACGAAGCGACAAAACCCTATACACTTTGCCCCATATAACACATCCCCAAAGTACCACCCACTCAATTCACAAAATCGTGCTGACTTAGTGGCTCTAGCACTTTTACCCCTCAACAGACATGATACAGAGATTTTCACAATCATCCAGAACCAATTTATTTCACATCTCTTCAAGTTTTTCCACTACACTGCATTTCAAGTCAGAATTGTCTGTATCCCGCCGACCCAAAGTCTCATCTTCCTGAAAATTGAAGCATATAGTGTTTTGTTCGGCACATAAAAAGGATAATTTTTAATGCCCTTCATACAGGGAAATAGCGTAGAAAATTAAGCTCAGATTTTACAATAAAATTGCACTTAACCCTCTAACGGTGTTTTCTTTAATATGCGAAAAAAGTTCTAACATTGTTTTAGAACTTTTTAGGATAATTATGATCCAATAAAGTCGAAAAAAACCATCCATTCTTCATTATCTTTTTTAGTTTAGGCGCTAGGTGAGAAAATATAAATATTTTTTGAAACTCTTTTTGCTTATAAAATTCACATTTTTAGATTTTTCAAATTTTTTAAATAAAATATACAAAGTAGAATGACATATCTTTCAGTAAAAAAATAAATTTATTTTAATCAGATAACTTTAAATCGGTATTTTTATGGAAATTGGAAATGAGTTTTTTTGCACAAATATTTTTTGTTGCTTTTTCTCTGACCTGTCACACAAAACTGGGAATAGCAACAAAACGAAGAGTCAAAATGAGTTCAAACTTTCAAGAGATGTTTATAAGACTATTACCGAGGACACTATAGCACTTTTAAATAAATAAAACTTTTATTGTCGCTGTAAATGTGATTTTTGTGAAGATCGCCTGGAAGCGGTCTTACCCGTTAGAGGGTTAATAATGTTCACAAACAGAATAATTATGAATTTCTGTGTACAGTCTAGAGGTTTATGGTCATGAATAGAATAAATTAACTCGTTTTGAAATATACTGGAAAATCTACTTTAAAATAAGAAATAGGGTCGAATGAAGACCTCTTCGATAGGGAACCCCTATTGACACTTTTGGCAAAATATTGATTTTTTTTAATGTATTTAATAAAATGTAAGTAATATAGCGTTTTTTTAATTAATCTACGTTTTTCGATAAGGATGAGTGTTCAAATTTCGTATTCCAAATGGTACAGAGCAGGATGTCAATAGGTCCTAGCACGAGTTCTTAAAGTGTCAATAGGTGTTCCTTTCACCTTAAGTAAGGGTCGGTCGTAAGGGTTCTCTGAAAAACAGTTTTGTTAAACGAACAAATGAATTTTACCAATTAATTAATTAATTTTACCAATTTGACAAAACTTTTTCTTGCACTTTATATGGAAAAACACCCTTTTGATAAACTTTTAACAAGATCCAGTTGGCCGCCGATTTGACGAAACTTTTCCCTATTCTGTATGGAAGAACATCCTTATAACAAACTTGTTTTGTTAATTTGACAAAACTTTTTGTCTTCAGAATATATCTTTGAAAAATGAAAGAGCTGTCGGTTAGCACAGTTGCTTGTACAAACGAGAATTTTACTGCTCGAACTCAACGGAGAGATCAGTATAATCCTTCGATTGTTTCGCCCCCCCCCCCCAAATCTCCACCTTCCACCCAATGGTGACCACTTGTCGTTAGTTCTAGAGACCAAACTGTTAGAGATAGTGACTTGGAACCTAAGAGGGACCCCCCATAAGACGACCAAAAGATCGTTAACATGTCCCTCATTCCCCCTGCAAAACCATCCTTTTTTGGGATTGCTGGAAAACGCGCTGTGCGATTTATTTTCCAAATTTGGATATGTTTTAGAGATCACCCAGGCGGACAATTGACCATGTGTAAAAATAAAGCGTGTGCACGATAAGATTGTTCCCAAGAATAATGCTTTAAAAATGAAGTCTATATAATATTAAAAAAAAAAAGAAAAATACTTTTTGAAACTTTAATTCATTGTAGATTCACGGTGGCAGCCAAAATCTTGAAAGCCAAAATCCCGAAAAGGCCAAAATCTAGAAAGAAAAAATCCGGAAAGCCAAAATCCCGAACGCCAAAATCCCGAAAAGGCCAAAATCTAGAAAGCCAAAATCTAGAAAGCCAAAATCCCGAATATTCAAAATCCTGAAAGGGATAAAATTATATGGGGGAAAATGTTTATAATAATTTTCCAAGACACAGAAGATTTCCCTTTGCCTCCAGAAAGAGCGGGTGCAATCGTGGGAGTAACTATGACACTTTTAAGAATTCGGGATTTTGGCTTTCGGGATTTTGCCCATTCGGGATTTTGGCGTTCGGGATTTTGGCTTTCGACATTTTGACTGGGACCCGTAGATTTATTAGATATATTAGTTTTTTTTTGCATTCAGGTTTCTGGGCAGTGGTTTTACTGTCGAGGAATCGAAGAATCACCCCCCGGACGGTCTGACGTGAGGTATTTGAGAGTTTTCCAAGGTCCGCGTAATTGATTCCAGGATTTTTTAGATACGTGTACACGATCAGTTCCCTTCTCTTTTCCATTATTATTTCGTATCTCAGTGAAAAACGAACAGAATTTGATGAGAGTTTCACCAAAAGAAAGGTAAAACACGTGTTACAATGTTTACATAAAACGAAAACGCGGAACTAGTGACATCTGTCATAAAAATATCAAATGATTTGGAACAATCTTATCGTGAATACGCTTCAATTACGATTTTTCACGGTCAAAGGATAAAAAGGCTCTAGAGAGCTCATTTATTAGGTGAATGGGGTCATGTTTTGGCTCGTTGGAAAGGTCTTAAAATTTCCGACAAAACTGAACCGGTTTGAATCGCTTTTGAACCGGTAATAAACCGGTTTATAGCCGATAAATAATTTTAATTCTAAATTAAATTACATGAGTCCTATGTTATTTTGGGCAACGTTTTGAGTGATTTATAAATCCGTTCAAATCGGTTGTGAACCGGTAATAAAGCAGTTATGAACCGATAAGTCATTTTTGTCCGAAAATCAATTTTATTACTCTTAAAATTATTTTGTGGGATCTTTCGAGTGATTTACAAATCGGTTTAAAGCGGTTTAGGACCGGTAAATGGTTAATGATACGAAAGTACTTTTGAGACGCTTTGCCACCGCCTTTTCTCTTTTTTTTTAAATAAATAAATTACTTCTTATAAAAACACAGGAACTAATATCATTAAAGTAATGTACATACATTGATTCCGTTCCCATTTCTAATCTCACTGCTTTCTAATGTTGGTGTTAAACTTAATAAACCCCTTGCGGAAGGCCATTTGGGCATTTTCCACCATCAACACCCACTTCAGTCCAGCTAATTGGAACTTATATTAGATGCTAAAAGTACATACTATAAGAGGAGAATATTTGCATGTTGGATCAAATTATTTCGCAAGCACTCACCAGTTTAGACAGAGAGTATAACCAGAGATTTGTACCTCATACATGAGCATTAAAACATTTCCCGAGGGGTAGTACTCAATAATGTTGTCAATTTCATTTTAATTAACTCCTTTAGCTGTTCAATGTACTGAGTAAATTAATAAACAAGTCACTTGAGTCACTTAATGTGGTCAGTGTATTTATCGTCGCATTTGTGTCTCTTATCTCTTATAACATTGTCGACAGTCTGCATTAGCTACGAACTGCAAAAAGACATCAATTGACACCAAATGCAAATTTATGCGATATAATGCAATATCAAAACTTAATTCTTTCTAATATTAAGCAAGTTGAATAATTATACTTTTGGTCCGCAACACGTGAAAGGCGAATGAGATATGTTGAACTTCCAGGAGAGGATGGTATACTACCTTCTCGTGGACAGGAAATAAATTCATTGTGTATTTGCAAAAATTTCCTAGAAAACGACAAACACAAGACAAAGTACACCCGAGACATCCAGGTGAAGGTGATATTGTCAAAATTGCACGGCAAATGTTCTTGTTTTCCGTGGCGAGGCACAGCGAAAAAGCATGTAAAGTTTCCTTATCAAAATCACATTAATAAATAACACGGGGACCCTTCTTTTACTCCAAACAATACCCCCAAGCGTGATTATTATCTATTGTGGAAGCCATAGGAGTCACCCAAGGGGATTGCATACCCAGAGTGAGACTTTGTCTTTGACTGCCGCTACCTTTCAAACACCTACGCAGTCTCTGGTCAAAGATGGTTCCATGGGGGTTTATCACTTCACGCTCTGGGGTTAGTATCTTGACCTTTCGCATCTCATTATTTTATTCTTTTCAGACTACTGGATAGAGGTTAGAGTTGAGTGAGAGGCTCAAACGAAATTCATTTGAAATTTTCCTTGAATTAAATTTGGAATTGAAAATATTCTGGAAACTCAAACGTTTTCAAAACTAAAAATATTCAACACCAATTTCTAAAATAAATAGGGTGGAATCACCAGTTCTCGCCAGTGCCCCACTTCTCGCCACTTACATTGAAATCGCTATTTTTCGCAATTTATGAAATAAATGAGTCGCAATTTTTTTGTATTGTTTCTGCTTCTACGCATAGAATCGAAAAATAATAATTACACGTTTTGGATTCACGATTTTGATCACTTTTTTATTTTTTCTATCATATTTTAAGCAAGTGCATCGAATCCAACATCTCTTACCAAATGTACTAAGTGTCGTCAAATTTTCATCAGGCCAAAAATACCTATTTGGGTAAATAATTTGTCTATTGAATATTTAATTGCACTTGTGGAATACATAAAATTTGTATTTAGTCAATTAATATTACATTTTATATTAT
The DNA here is from genome assembly GCF_024763615.1 of Phlebotomus papatasi. Classification (NCBI taxonomy): domain Eukaryota; kingdom Metazoa; phylum Arthropoda; class Insecta; order Diptera; family Psychodidae; genus Phlebotomus; species Phlebotomus papatasi. The sequence continues at coordinate 23,000,759 of NC_077224.1, forward strand.
TTTTGTAAAAAGGGACAGATAATCCTAACCGGCTTATGTAGGTGAGATTCTTAACGTGAGCTAACTCGGAGTGCATGCAAATTCGATTTGGAGCTGAAGTTGGGAGACGCCATTCAGTTATCTTGAATCAAATTCGTGAAATTATACAAATTTTGTATTTAAACCAAAATATCAAGGATTTGGATGAACTGACAGAAAAGTGTTATATGGGTGAAATGTAGACCAGAATGTTCTCTATAATTTTCCCATAGAACATGATCTCATCGATTACTCAGAAGCCAAGATAAGCGAGGTTTTTTGTTTCTTAACTCGTTTTTTCATCCAGAGTGCCCCAAGTAGTCATTTGTTGAACTTCAACTATATCAAAGAATTGTTGTATTTTGCGGGACTTTCCATTTAAAACCCTATTTTAAGTGTCTTGGTGGAGTAGAGGCAGTCAAATTGGCATCTGAGTGATTTCAAAGCGTTATTATGGGAAAAATCAATTTTTTCACACTTAAACGGCAAAATCGGAGTGATAGCGTAGTCTGAGTGGAAAATGATGTATGGACGAAATGTAGAGACAAATGTGCTCTACAATTATGTCGAAGTAATCATCAAAATCGGTTCAGCGACAGTCGAGATAATTGAGGTTATGTGATATTGAAATTGGTTTTTCGACTGTGGCGCCCCTGGTGTTGGTCCCACGAAGTTCAAATATTCTAGAAAGTTGTAGCATTTGGTGAGATCTTTCGTTTAAGCCCTCATTCATCAAAATCGGTCACATAGAACCGGAGATATGATTTTTTGAATTTCGTGAACTTTGACCCCTCATATCTCCGGTTCTATTGAAACCACAGCGCGCATACGCACCATTTTGGAAACGTCCTAGACTGGACTACAACATACTAAAATTTCATTAACTTGCACAATGCCGTTTTTGAGAAAAGTGACTTTGAATTTCGATGAATTTTGACGCTATCACAGCGCCACCTGTGGTGACTTTTTGAACTTCCATCTGAAAGTGCTCATCGAGACGAAACCAAAAAGGTAAAATTTAGGTCGCTATGTTAGTTAGAACCGGAGATAGAGGCCGGTCAATGTTCGAACTTTGACCCCTTATAGCTCGGGTCAGGGGTTATGGATCGACTTAAGGTTTTTTTTGTTTGATAGGTATAATCAACGGCTACAACATACTAAAATTTCAATCCGATTGCATAAGGAATTTTTGAGTTATTTAACTTTTAAGATTTAAAAATTTTCTTTTTAATAATAGCGCCCCTAGCGGTGGTTTTATGAACTTGCGATGTTAGAAGGGGAAGTGGCATTTCACGAGAGCTTTCCAAAAAGCCCTCACTTTTTAAATTCTGACAATTAGAACCGGAGTTATGGCCATTTTAAGAAATTTTTTTTGGACCCTTATAGCTCGGGTCAGGGGGGTCGGGGGACCTTAAGTTTGGTATTGATGGAAAGCTCTAAGGCCCAGCTATAACATACTAAAATTTGAGCCCGCTCGATGCCATAGGGGCGGAGCTATTGAGAAAACAAAAAAAGGGGGGTCTTCAAAATGGCGGAAGGAGGGGTGGGGGGTGGGGGGTCAATGCACCAAGTTGCAATTTTCACCCGATATATAACCTTTGCCGAAAACCGCAAGTCGATATCTTTTTTAGTTTAGGAGCTATTAAGCTCCAAAGAGCGGCCGGCCCGGCCGGCCGGCCGGGAACGTAACTTAGCCCCCCATATATTCGTGATCAGGAAGTGGCGAAACACATTTTGGCCAAGTTTGAGGTCGATCGGACGACATGAAATTTTGTTAGGATTATAGTAGGTGAGATTGTTAAGAATCTCACCTAATAAACATGTAGAGACCGTTTAAAATGGAATTGGTATTTCGAAGGATAAATCCCTATTTCGAAATTTTCAAAGCAACTTTTCTATCATCCTTAGAGCAAGGACACGATCTAAATAAACCCCCAAATTTTTTATGGAAGACCATGAAAGCGAGCGTGTGTACTTCATTTCATTGTCATAACCGAACTTTGGAAATTTCGACAAACATTTTCAAATTATAGGGGAAATGTGCCAAATTTCGGCCAGCTTCTAATTTCGGCCACTTTGAGTGTAATTTCGGCCATGGAAATAAATTAATTAAAATTATGCATGTTACCTTCAAATAGTCAATGAATTCATTTTGCTTTTATATATTTATTCATTTTAGGATGTATTAACACAAAGACCGTTAAATTTTAGGTATAATTTGAATTTAAGTTGCGTTGTAAAAAGTCAGTGTGGAATGAGTCTTACAAAAAATGTGACAGATCGATTCCCAGCAACGATAGAGTTCCCTGTTCAAAGTGCCGCGACGGTGGCGGCCTCCCAAATGTTCAGAAAGTGGTGGCCACCATGGAAAACTATTGTTTGAACCGCGTACGTTTTTTCCCAGCCCGTAAGGATTTACATTGGACCGAACCCTGTTCCAAACGCGTTTGCTGAACGATGTTGAAACAGGGAACTTTCGTTGCTGGGTTGTGTTTCTAGCGGTCTTGTGATTTTTGGCGAAGTGCAGAAGGTTAGAAAAAAACCATCGGTTCTATGAAAAAGATGATGTGGAGAAGGCATTGCAAGAGTTCAGGAAGGGCAAATTGCTACGGGAATTTGCGCGTAAATTAGTGATACTACTCTTCAGGTCTTTCAGGACAAATTACACGGAAGATCTCAGGGCTTTTGGGTCATATAAACGTATTAAACTAAATATTAAACTCGTTCCGTATGACGTTTTCAAATTTTTTATCCGTTGCGTCACAAAAGGTGCTCAGCAAAAAGGTGGCCGGTATTTCACTCAAAGTGGCCGGAATATTACCCAAAGCAATGTCCATATTATTATTAATTTTTCAATATTTTAGGAAGTGATTTAAAGAAAACAAAGATGATAAACTATTTTTCAAGGTTCCACACAATCTTCCCGAAAAGGAAGTGACAAAAATATCAATATGAATTAAAAATATTGCATTTCAAACTTAGGACTTCGGTGCTTATATGCAACTATGCCGAAATTTGGCACACTTACCCTACTGCCTCTTGAATTAAAAATCTCAACTAAAAGTAACATAGTCTGAAAAATACGGAATCAAATGGAAAAGACTTTATATTCGAACACTCCCACTTCCAAAGACTTCCAAGCACTTCATTTTCAGCTGTACACCACTTTCGATCCTAGTATTTCCCCCTTGGTAAAATCTAAATTTTGAGTAGAAAATTAGCTCAAGTCTGTAGTGAGTATAAGAAATCATCGCTACGGAGGCATTCAGTTGGATTCTTAACATTTCCTCGCGAACCAATGATATAGAAATAGTGCAATAAAAATTCACACACGACTCTCGGGTCCCCATTGTTTGGGGTTCCAAATCGTCCCAGACACAGACGGAATTGTGTCGGTGTGTGGGTGAGGGCAGTAGAGGCCGTATGGTGGGTTTGTTCATTTTCTCTGAAGCGCATTATTGTACATTTTGGACATTATCATCTGTCATCGGTCAAGTGATTTATTTGAAGTCGTGAGTAACGCGACCAAAAACACTATGTAATGCGGCGCGGTTTTGCCAATGACTCTCTTGGCCTTTTTATTCTCCATTCATATATTATATTATATATATATATATATATATATATATATATATATATATATATATATATATATATATATTATTGGGCTACTTCTTTATCTCCCTCTAACTTCCCCAGGCACTCAATTGAAAGCTCGTACACCTCTCTCTGTTTTGCTTCATTTTCAAATCTGTCGTGTCGTTTGTAATAAATTTGAACATGTTTCCCCCATGTGAGACCCTTTGTCTTCTGCGGGATTTTTTTTATACAGTTTAGTTTGGTTATGTGATCCTTCATTTGCGCCAGCCCACGAAACGCCATCGCGAAAGTGCCAAAGAAGCACGAGAACAGACAAAATATTGCAATCAGAGATTAGGTAAAATGGCAAACAGGGTAAGAACACCTTCAATGAAATATTCCTTTAATTAATTACCCAGCCACGATTGAAAATAGCCTTGGCTCCTTCAGTGCGAACTATGGTGGCCATAAAGCAAAAAGCGCGCGCGTTCTCTCCATGTCCATTTCACCTCTTGTTTTATCATTAATCTCCTCACTTTGGCCAACTCCGAAAGGCAAATCCCATACAACTGTACAGACCCGCGAATGCCGATGCCTTTCCTTATCACTTTGGGACATGCATTTAAATTGTATAAAATGTACGTTTTGTAGGTGGCACGAAGCACAAGCTGTTTTGTACAAGGGATATATCGATGCTCAGAGTCTGTGGTGTGGATGCAAAAAAAATATTCTGGCTTTATGTTACCCAGAACACTTTCTGTACAGAGTCCCTTTATCAAAACAATGAAGCTCACGCGCATTTTTGCTTCGTTTAACAACCAATTTTCCATTGTATAGCTGTCGTATTTGTCTCTTCGACCGATCTGATTGTACCAATGTTTAATTACACATTCATTAATTCTAAACCATGAGTGGCTTACACAAAGAAAAAAATTAGCTACACAATCATGTTTACGTATTATACATGGTAGTCCAATATAGGAGAAGTACCCATAATTTTGGACAGCCTCTTATTTTGGACACTTTGAGGGTAAAATTGAACACTAAAAATAAATTGATTAAAATAATGCATTTTTATTCCAATATTTGATGAATAATGATTTCTATCTAAATACTTGTTCTTTTTGGAAGATTCTTACACTAAGTTCGTTAAATTTTGAATATGATTTGAGTTGAAATTGAATAGTAGAAAATTCAGTGTGAACAATTGCTTACGAGAAATACGACAGAACTTCGTGTTCCCTTCAAATTTATTTAACTGTCGTGAAGTAGGGGGGACTGGGGCAAATTTGTCAAAACGAAAATTTCAATATTTACTATTTTCTAAAATAAAAGATACTGAGGCTTGAAATTTTTATTATAGATAACCTTCATGAACCTTCTAAAACTTACAAAGTACCAAGGAATTCGAGGAAATATTATGTAAAATAAAAAATAATGAATTTTTGAGCTCTATTTTTGGAATATTTGGCTTACAGAAAATATCAATACTGATTAACTCAATTTAAGCACATTTCTCGTTAAGATAGAGAAAAATTATCTTCGATAAAGTTGTAGAGGAAGAAATTGCTTATAAAAATATGTATATTTGATATTTTTAACGTTAGCGAGAGTAAAACGTCACAAATTATCCGAAGACTGACAAAATTTGCCCCAGCAATTTCGAGAATCTCCGCAAAATCGAGTTTTAGAAAATGATTCGAAAATCACATTTCTTTCGAGATAGAGCAAAATAGTCTTATGCAATGTTATAAGGCACTAAATTTCCTATAAGAATACGCTCATTATAAAACGTTTAAGTTTTCCAAGAGCTCGTGAAAGAATTAAATATGCGTTTTGACACGTTTTGCCCCAGTCTTCCCTACTAACAATTTTCCCTCGCTATTTTAAGTGATATTATTAAATATTCATTGAATATTGTGTTGATTCACGTTGGTGTTGATTTGTATATTTGATCTGAAGTGAGATTTGCCATGTGAATTATGTTTTCCGTTGTGAAAAATGGGCAATTTTCTAAGAGACACACAAGTTTTAGCTTTTGTGATGACTAGGTTGTATAAATGCCTAGAGAAATAACGGAGCATCATCTCTACGAACGAGATGCAGTGAGAAAAGCCTTAAAAGGCTCCCGGAAAGGCCAGGGAATGCGTGAATCCGAGAATACTTGGAGTACCGAAGTCAACTCACTTTAATGAATAATATGGAAAGTTTCCGCGCTTCTTGCGACATTCTACGGTTCCCTTATATAATCAGGAAGAAGATTTGGTAAGATGAGTTCTTGAAATGAAGAACAATGTGCATCCTATTGAAGCGGATTAGCTGTCCAAATATACACCCAAAGTGTTCAAATTTACAACCAAGGTGTCCAAAATTTTAGTAAAATTCACCTCTACATATCAAATCATTTTTTAAACGTATTAGGACTAATTTTAGTATAAACAAAGATGATAAACAGCTTTCCAAGTTTCTAAACAACCTCTCTGATAAGAAAGCAACAAAAAACTCAATTAGTATTGAAAATATCTCACTTTAAACTTAGAACATTGATGCTTATAAGCAGACTGTCCAAAATTATGAGCCCCTCCCCTATTTGTGAAAAATGCAGGAAGTAAAATGAAAAAATACAAATTAGGATCAAAATGTCACCTGAATTAGAGAAAAATTTGGGCGACAAACTTTTTGAAGTGCAACGGTTTTTTATTCATCTGCATACAAATATCAAGTTTACAGACTCATATATTGTAAATTTTATAAAAATCCCTTATAATGGAAAATCACATAAAAACTAAGGCAAATTTGAGTATTTTTGCTTCATTTGACAATCATAATAAAACTTGAAAAATGACAACAAACTTTTTTCAAATGTAACTGCTGTCCGAATTAAAAAGTAGCTCATTTAGCGAGAGTCTACTGTATCTTGTTGCAGGTCTTTCGGTGTTCGCCAGAGAATTCTTTTCTTTTCAAATTGAAAACCCTCGAATTTTTGCCAAAGCTTTCGACTCCTGCTGTTAACAATTTAGTAAAAGAAATTATTTTTTGAGCTTAATTATCAACTACAAACTATGCCATGAAAATAGCGGGAGTGCGATGTTATACTGATTTCATACTATGTCGCAGAATTTGTTGTTTTTCGTCAATGCTAAATAAGGTAAAGTGCCCTCACTCGACCGGTGTCCTCGACTCGACCGGTGGGGCAATTTTTGAATGTTTGATGGACGATTTCTATTAAATTATCACTGATTCGTATTACTTATGGAATAATTGGCGTATTAATGTTAGATCATACGCTAAATATTATAGCAAGTAATAACAAATAGGGTAAGCGTGCCAAATTTCGGCATATTGCATGCAAGTACCAAAGTCTCAAGTTTGATATGTAATATTCTTAATATAAATTTAATTTTCTATTCCTTCTTCTTAAGGGATGTTGATTGGAACCTTGTAGACAGTTTATCGTCTTCATTTTCTCTACAATCATTCTTAATACATTTTAAAATGAATAAAAATGTGGACATAGCTTTGGTGCTCTATTTCGGCCACCTTCATTCTCATAGTTCCTTGCCCTTCCGGAATGATTCCAATGCCTTTTTCACATCTTCTTGATTATCGAAGCTACATTTTTTGTTATTTTTTGCATTGTATGATCTCAAGAGTATGTAAAAACTAAAAATTTATGGAAATTCGAGTAATAAAAAAGGTGGCCGGTATTGCAAGCTGTCCGAAATTTGGTAAACTTACCCTATAAATAAATTTAATAAATAATTCTACCTGTCGAGTCGAGGAACCGGTCGAGTGAGGGCACTTTACCTTATCTGAATCAAAGAATAAAAGCTATAGCACTTTACCTATCAAATTGTACTGAAATTATAGTGAGGAATTCAGACAGAGATTTTATATTTAAAAAACCTAAGCATTAAGTAATTTTTCCTGCGAGTTCAACAGTAATTCACACGAGACAACATGCGATTAATGATATATTTTCATCAATGTGAATGATGAATTAATCAAACAGACAACACCAAAAATTCATTGAAAGAGACAACACAGAAAATGAAATGATACTCGAAAAAAATGTAAAATAATTCAATATTTTCTGACACATCACGAAATATTCACTTTTCCGTTTTTGCATTCATATTTTGGATGAGAAAAAAAATTTTCATCAATTTTCCCAATTAATTCATATACAACATTTCATACAAGTCATAAATGATTCATGCTATGTCACTAAAAAAAATCATTGGTATAGTTATACATGGTATTAACCTTCAGTTGTCATTCTGCCCAATGAGGAAAAATCTGTTGTGCGGACTTTGGGAACTCTTTGGAAGCATTTCCAGCGAACATATGTGTCAATCATGCGCCCCTTTTTGCCATCCTCCTATATCGACCTCTTGTATATTGTGCCCACAGCTCCACCGAGCAATCCATCCTCCAGACAAGCCACTGATGGAGTATGGATTGAATGTCATCATTGTCTTCCACTTTTGCCACAGCTCAACAACCCAACCCATACCGGTGATGCTTTTGGCATCAACATTGCTTCTGTTGTGACAACTGACAGGCCATTTCCCCCCGTTAAAGGTGGCAGTTGTCTATTGACAGGCACACACATTCACTGCCTTTGGAGACTCATCGCAGTCCGGAGCCATGCGAGAGATACAAGGAATACTCAAATAGTTGATTGACTCCCATGCCACTGTCACACTTCACAATGTGAATCTTGTTAGACGCACCTCAAGCGTCAATGGAGATCTTTTCTCCTCCTGTCTTATCTAATCTTCGCATACCATTATTTGCTATAGTGCAACGAATGCTTATAGCTGAGAATTTTAATGCTGATGTTCTTGCATCATTAACTTGTAAACTTATTTGGTTTTAACTCACCTGACAATTACTAAAATGTTTGATTTTGGCAACACTCGTTCCTTTGACACAACAAAAGTTTTGTATTTCCGTACAAATTTGGGAATCAATAAAATGGGGCCTAAGGAATTAGCAACCCAGTTAAAAAAATACAGTGGGTTATTATTAATCGTATCGGAATATTTGTTACAATTCACTCACGTGCAGAGGCATGATGTTTCCTATGTATTTATTAACTGTTTTCTGCCATTGTGGAACGAATTAGCAAAAAATACAAATACGAAATAAAAGCCAACTTAATGTTGAATAGGCAACCGAAAGCCCCAAATTGGCAACTTACGTAGTTTAGGAGATATCTCGTGAAATGTGTACGAAAACAGGAAAAAAAACACATTAAAACTAGTCGCATTTTTCAGAGCTAATGTCACCCCCCTGATCATGTGTATAACATGATACTGTTGTTCTATCCTGTGTTAGAAGAACCTGCTAGTCCATTTGTAGACTCGCCCAGGAGCGCTTTCCCCGCATTGTGGATAGTTCTTCCATGCTCCCGGAGTTGTTGGACAGGAGATCGGGAATCCACGTTTTTCTCCATTTCGTTTTTTACACTTCTGTTTTTCCCAGTTTGTCTTGAAATCTTTGTTTTCGGAAATTTTTGTTTTTTGGAAACTTTGTCTTTGAAAATCTTGTCTTCTATACATTTTGCACAATTATCGGAAATTTTATCTGTGACACATTTTGCACAAATATATTTCATAACTTTCCAAGAATTACCCTTTTCTCAGAAAATTTCCCTTTGCCCCAAAACACGAAACTAAAAACTTCCCAAAACACAGAAAATTTCCCTTCGTCCCAAAAGACGAAACTAAAAATTTCCCAAAACAAAGAAAATTTCCCTTTGCCCTAAAAGACGAAACAGAAATATTCCCAAGATACAGAAAATTTCCCTTTGCCCCAAATGACGAAACTAAAAATTTCCCAAAACACAGAAAATTTCCCTTTGTCCCAAAGGACGAAACTAAAAATTTCCCAAAACACAGAAAATTTCCATTTGCCCTAAAGGCCTAAAGGACGAAACTAAAAACATTCCAAAGACACAGAAAATTACCCATTGCCCCGATAGGCGATACTGACAACTTCCCAAAACACGGAAAATTTCCCTTTGTCCCAAAGGACGAAACTAAAAATTTCCCAAAACACAGAAAATTTCCCTTTGCCCTAAAGTACGAAACTAAAAACTTTCCAAAAACACAGAAAAGTGCTACGACAGATGATACTGATGACTTCAAAAACCACAGAAAATTTCCCCTTGCCCAAAAGGACGAAACTTAAAACTTAAAAAAAACCAATGTGATTTCATAATTACATTTAATAAAATATATAGTCATTCGAGGAGAGATGGAACACCTTTTTTATATATGCAATATTGCGGATACGTTTTGAATGCGAGACAAAAATGAATCTTACTGGCTTATCATTTGAAGACTCTAAATTTAAGATATCAATATTAGAAAAGCCTAGATGAATATAGTCACTTCGAGAAATAGGATTTAAAAATAGGATTTTGAGGCACTGAAAAAAAGTGCGGGTTAGATGGAACACCCCTAATTTTAGCAAAATATTTATAATTTATTTTATTAATTTAGAATAGGAGGGAAGTGATTTTAGACATGAACACTATTTCAATGAATTTATTGGAGTTTATTTTATTTTTTCAATATAAATGATTTATTTTGTGGAATATGTGGCTCATATACTTCGATGGCAATTTAGCTGAGTGTTTCAAGTCAGTCTTACCAGAAATTTAAGGAAAATAATATTTAAGATTTACTTGAAAAGATTTTGAAGAACATTGACCAAAATTCACACCGGAAGTGTTGCCAAAATTTTTAAGTTCCATCTCTCCTCAACCCCCAAATACACGTATTCTTATGGCGAAACCAAAATTTTCGGCCATTTTTCAGACATCCAAAAAATTCAATTTCAATTTTCTCGTACAATTTTAAAGGTAGAAAGCTGTAACTTGGGGGTTTTCATTAGAATGTTGAAGGACACAAATAGACCAAATGAGATGGAGATCGTGCATGGGGTGTAGGCAGGAGGTGAAGTGGTCCATCTCACTCACTGTTCCAACCCTCCTCGAATGACTGTACTTGTTTAAAATATATGAAAGACAAGATTTCCAAAGACAAAGTTTCCAAAAAACGAAAATTACCGAAGACAAAGATTCCAAAGACAAAATGGAAAAAAAACGAAGATTCCGCAAGCCATTGTAGACCGCCCAGGAGCACCTTCACCGCGATGTGGATGGTTCTTCCATGCTCCCGGACCCGGAGTTGCTGGGCAGATGTGGTGCATTTTATTACGTTTTATCACAGTGAAAATGCCTTTTCCTGACATTTATTAGTTGCTTGCACCAGGCGAAACTCGGACTCACAACTGTAAGAGTCGAGTCAGAGAACTCATTTGCCCAAAACCCAACGGTCTTGCGTATTGCGTAATTGAGATCCCCTTGGATCTCAGTAATTTTTGAATTATACCAAAATCTACAAATTGGATTTAGTCACATACCTGGCGAAAGGTTAGACCAACTACCATGCAACTTGGTCCATGCTCCTTTCATTATTTGCGATTGTTATACATGCTTGAAACCGCCCCACTAACCACTGAATGTTTAGGAATTTAACACACAGTGACTTTTAATTACAATAATCATCTGCATAATCCGAATTCAATGAAAGTACTGTTTTCCCTTGGTATTAACAAAAATTAAAATTAAAAAAAAAATCATAATTTTATTCTTTCTTTCTAAAGATTTTAAAAGAAACCTGCAATTGTATGTAACTTATACAACTACAATTCTACATATTTGCTTAACCTTTCAAAGAGCACTTTTACCCTTATTTTTAATTTTAAAATCTGAATAATGCCTTCATCATTTAAAGTTGTTCAAAAACCATCAACAACAGGTTTTACCCGAAACGTCTCAAATTGAATTTTATTTCTCAATCAACTTCAGCGAAAGTTTAAACTCCAATGTGAATATCAAAATGAAACACTTCTCAAGTTATAAAAAAAAAGATCCCGTCTATTAAAGCAACACTCATAAATGTTATCAATTAGAGAGCAGAAAAGTCATCAAATCATAAATCACGTCGATTTCTCATAAATATAAAATATTACAAATTTTTAATCACCCAATATACAAATGTCTTTCTTTTCGCTGATTTAAGCTACTTGGCTGGTGCTCTGTGATGAATTTTATTGGTGCGACAGTGAGTTTTAGCATTTTGAAATGTTTTGTGGCAAACAAAATGAGGGAAAAATTAACACCATTTCAACACTCATCGTGGTGATAAATATTTTTGATTATTTGGAATATATCACTCTGTCGGCTTATTTCTTTTTACATTTTGATCTTAATTGCTCTATTTTTGAGACTTTCTCGCGACTCAAGAAATAATTAGTAGAGCACAGTTTTGGAAATGATAGGGAGATTAAAAAGCAGGAAATAAACTTAAAATACGCCAAAAATTTTTGCGCCTTAGGTTATGATGTGACAATCCGTGGCTTAACCCTCTAAAGCCCAACTTTAATTATACAGAGAAAAAATATTTTGTAAGAATGTTCGTAAATGTTTGTGAATTCCTATAGGGGAGTTACTAAATGCTCGTGAATCGTAGAACCCACAAACAAGTTCGTAAAAGTTTGTACTTTTTTCACAAACATTGTTCGTAACATGATCACTTGACAAGCATTTTTTGTACTTTTACAAACATTTGTTCATAAACACACAAAAAATGTTCGAAAAATTTTGTCATTTGTTCGTAAATTTTTGTTTATCTGACGAATATTTTACAAACATTACGTAAACTGTAGAGTAACTTAAGTTAATTCAAAACCTGCTCCAAATGGAAATTTTTCTCTATTCCAAATGGAAACGTCATTATTTTCATGATAAATACAGTACTAAATTATTATATTTATATATTTTCCATACCACAGTTTGATTATTTAGTTAATTTTGCTCCAAATAAAGTAAAAACACATTCATATTCACAAATTTTAATTTGTTAATTTCTCAGAGAAATTAAAAGTGTACCTTTTCACCATTAAATTTTTCATAGATCGGCCATGTTTTCCAATGAAAAACGCAATAAAGTGACTGTTGTTTATTTATTTTATTTAAGATTTATGTCATATTTCTGGCTAATTTTAGTTAAATTAAGTGCTAATCTTTATTGTTAACGGTACATGAAGATTTCAAATGAAATAATTACCTATTTCATGAATAATAAAAGTTTTTTTGAAGTGTCTGCAAATGCTTCAATAGGAAACCCCGGAAATATGACTGTTTTTGGAGAGATTTTCCTATTGTATTGTATTGTATTGTATTGTATTTATTTTTCCATTATCATTGACAATATTTGGCCTTGTTCAACCTTTCATACCTTGCGGCCATCGCCGTCTTAGTGTTGGTTACCAACCTCCAGGGTGAAAACGATGGAAAACCCCTTCACAGGTTGTATATTGTCAGGTTTACACTTTTACATTTTTGTATTGAATCCTGAGTTTGTCCATGAGTGCCTAAGTCAATGATAAGAATAAAGGCCTAGCTATACTAGCTGTTGGCCATAAGAATGAAGCAAGATATCACAACATACATAGAAACCAAGACCGTAAATTGATTGTTATTGTTTTAGATGGGAAAGGAGAAAAGATCAGGAATAAGAACAAATCCTGCACCAAAGAGCAACTCAATAAGGTTTTGGAAGCCTTTCGTCGCGGGTTCACTTACACTGTTTGTTTCCAATTTGAAACTTTCCCTTGTCCCCATTTGGATTAATTTGTTTCCAATTGCACCATTTTGCACTCGTGTATATTTCTTGTATTTAAGAAGTTTTCAAATAATAACTAAAGAATTTTCACTAAACAGTAGTATCCTAGAAGAGTCAAGGAGCAAATTTATGTAATTCTCTTCAGAAGAAATATGAACTTAATGCATTGAATCTTCTGTCAAAGTTGAAGCGTCTGAAAATGATTTTGAATTAGGACATTTACCCTAAATGATGCGAAAATACTTTTAAGGTATAGCATCGAAGTCATGAATCCGAGCATTTCGCAAAGCACGGGACATTTTGCCACCCTTTTTAATCTAATTCTGCCCATCGTACTCTTTGTATTGCACCATAACACTTATGGTGCAATTTGCTATTAACTGAAGCAAATCTCCTCGAATGACGGGCACATATCACGTATCTAATTGATTTTGACTTCATCTCTTTCGCCATGCTTACTTGATACATAATTAAAATTACATTTTAAATGGAAATGGACAGATACGTAAGCACGATCATCTGTTCATCTTCCAATCTTTTGGCATTGCTAACAACAAAATCAGGCACATTTGTGGCGACCACATTGAAATCTATTAATTATTTTTCGCTAAAAGACCCAACATGTATCATGGGGCTGTCTACTTTATTATTATTAGCTCTTATTTTGCACCCATCGAGACGTCTGCCCACCGACAATTCCTCATCATCTCCCTTTTCTGGTGCACTTCATAATGCAACGCTACAGACCGACAATGCAAGTCACAATAAATCATTTAAACGACCATCGCACACAACATTTAATTTTCCATCGGCTGCGGTCAAGACTGACAGACACATCCACGGGGCTTCATCTAATGCAAGTCTGCCGCATCAGAGTTGATCAACACAATAGGTTCTGCATGAACTTCAAACAGTCAAGAGAATTTCAGTCACCCAGGTTCTCTTTCAACGATATTTCCTCATCTCCGAGAAATTGACATTATTTGACGATACACTTGGTATTCAATGGGCTTATCTTTTTTAAATCCAAAGCGTTAGGCTAAGATATAACATACTAAAATTTGAATCCGGTACATGCTATAGGGGCTGATTTATTGAAAAAACAAAATTTGGGGGTGCTCCAAAGTGGCGGAAAGGGGTTAGGGCTGGATCTACACATGATTCTAGCCACTCATTAACCCTTTGCCGAAAACCGCTTGTCGGTATCTCTTTCAGTTCGTTTTCCAGAAGCGTTTGTACTACTGACGGGACGAACGGAACGTTCACGAAAATCGATTTTAGAGCATATGAGGAGCTCTCAGAGCAAAAAGACGCTATTTTAATAGGGAAATACATACGACTTAGAGTTTTTTTTTTTTGCTCTGAGCGCCTCATATGATATTTGTATGAATGTCAAAATGTGTAAATTCAAAATTTGGGTTCAATTTGACGAGGTCGGATTTCACCTTTTACTACAAAAGCTGAGATTGTAAAGAATCTCAACGCAGAAACATATCTAAAAGAAAAGTCAAATAATAGATATAAGTTAAAGTTAGTTGGGGAGACCGGAGCAGAATTAGCTACGTATAGTATAAGATAGTGGTATCTTATAGATTACCTTCGAAGGAATATTGAGGAAAACATTCTTTATTCTAAATATATACTTCCCTTACTATTCATTAAAATATTCATCAGCCTCGTACAAAGATTTTTTGTATAAATTATACGTAATTAAAAATCTCATTTGGTGGCTAATTCTACCCCGGTCTCCCCTGTTCTAGGCCGACTGAAAGGCGCCAGAAATGCCGGCCTGCGAGGGGAGTCGTAAAGGGAGTCGTAAATCATAAAATGTATAAGACAAAGATCAAAGAGGGTCCAATATCCCATCCATTGGATAAGATCCACAATAAAATGACAAAGTCCATTAGGACTATGCAGTAGCGGTCCTCTCTAAAGGATCCTAAAGTGTATAAATAGCTGGAATAAATCAACAGTTCAATTCACTCTCATCCAACCTCTTATTATTTCCATTCGGATGCTACATTTTAGCCACGAGGATGGGATACTGGACCCTCCTCGATCTTTGTCTCATACATTTCAAATCACAACTCCCCTGATAACAAAAGGGTTTCGCGAAAGTTGGTTCGGGTGAATTCTTTGAATCAAGAGCTCCGCTACCTGGCCAAAAAACCTAAAACCAGAGGTGAGGGAAAGTATTTTATCCCCACCTCCGAAAAGCAATTAAACCGAAAAGGAATAAAGCAGCTCTCAAAGAGATATGAAAGATCACAAACAATGAGAACGTTTCGGTATCCTGAGACTGCTGCTATATGAGACTCAAAATTCGAACAAAAAATCAGATTAACCAAAATTATTTTAACAAGGAGTTGCAAATCTATATTTTGCTATACCATGCCTTCAAGAGTGCTTTACACGGTTTTCAGACTATAGGCCTAACAGTAGATAGACGGAAACACTGAACCTTCACATCACATGACATATTATGACATGACACATGACATGACTCTGTGTCAGTCAGTCGAATGGTGAACATTGCGGAGCAAGTTGTGATCCAAGTCCAAGTGCAGTGTAACAATTCCCACCTGTACGTGATTTTCCCCGTCATATTCGATACCTGATGAAGAAGACATTCATCCTCGAAACGTCCGTGTCGGTCGTAGGGAATAAAATTGCGAAAATCAAGAAAGGTTCAGTTTTTCCGTCTATCTCCTGCTGCATTCCATCGAATTCCTCTATAGTCCTAAACTAATTCTCGCAGATCTTGAACTTCTAAACAACAAACAAATGCCGTGATTTTTCAAAATCTTATAAAAAAAATTCCCTTAATATTATGTACCATCTTAATAATGAAAAGTTTTCAAAAAAATCTCTTGACAAATTGGAGCAGCTTAGCCCTATAAACCCAAGGTCTCAAGCCAGTATTACGATAGTCAGAACAAGGTGAATGATGTGTCCTAATGAATTTTTACTCTATCCTCATGTTTCATGTGAGCAACAACGCATATCCGCAATGAAGGAAGTTTGTAAAATGTTTGTACATATGAGTCAATTTGAATTTGTGTATGTAAAGCCCAAAATAGACACAGGGATCGACTTAGGGATCATCCCGGAAGGATTGGTGTCGATACACTTAGGGATCAGCCCAAAATTTTGAGGATCAGGTTGTTCTTCTAAATTCGTGAGGTCTAGTGAAATCACGGGGATTAGGCGACATCAATGCCAGTGCTGAAAATAAAAAGTTTCACTTTGGGTGTTTTTGGGTGATTTTCGAAATGTCAATTGGGTGAAAAAATATAGAGAATAATAGTACGCAATGTCGCAAAATCTTGAATTGTGTTAAGATTGGTGTAATGGGAAGGTCAGAGTGCATTTTTCAGTACGAAAAATCCATTGATATTGCACTGGAAAACTCTTTCAGCAATCAAAGTGTGGAGATTTAATAGAAATTCACGCTGTAAACGCTAAGGGAGACTGGGGCAAAAAGTCACAAAACGGATATTCAAAAATTTCTAATTAGAGCAGTTTTATAGGAAATTTACTGCTCTACAAATTTGTGAAAGTAATTTTCTACTATTTCGTAAGGAAATACGTTTATCGAGCAAATTTCTAAAAGGTAATTTTGTGACTATTCTCAAAAATGCTGGGGCAAATAGTACCAGACATTGGGTATTATCATATTTTGATTCGCGTTATTACAGACTTCCGTAAATTTGAAAAAATACCTAGAGGACATATTTTCACAGAAAAATTAATTCATCTACACCTTTGTAAACCGCCGTTTTCTCTGCGAGAATAGTGAGAAAACGAGAAAAGCGCTTTTCAAGCTATTTTAGAAAAAAAAACACAAAAGACTGCAAATCGTGTAACCAATAAAAACAACAACCGGCGAGATGGTAATGACGTTTCTTTTCGCCGTGAGGCATCAGAAATTGCTTCGCTTTTTTGTTACTTTTTACTCAATACCTTTTGATACTTTTTACCCCAAGTGGGCATTTTTATTAAAAGGATTTCTGGAGAAAAGAACCTTTGTGAAATTCTAAAGTAGATAGCGGATTCGTATTCAAAGAATCCAAATCATTTAGGAAATAACCACCAGTGCATCAATTTTGGAAAATAAGTAGGTAATAATTGTTATCTTCTGCAAGGAAAATATTTCAAAAATAGGACTGAAAATTTCGATATTTTTTATTTTCTAAATTTCTCGTTCGAATTCTAAGAAACTTACGACATTGAAGCAGGTCTATGGAGGCTATCTATGGAAAAAAATTGAGCCGGTATCTTTTTTACATTGAAAGATATTGAATTTTGAATTTTTCGATTTGTGACTTTTTGCCCCAGTCTCCCCTAATCCTTGATCCAAAATCCTCAGTGTATGATAGTTTTGGCTGATCCTTTACCGCCAAATTTTTCGACCTGAGTATTTTCCAGGATCAGCCTGTGTCTATTTTCGGCATAAGACATGTGGACTTGGTCATCAAAGGCTACTTTTTTTTATAAAGCTTTCTTAAGTGCCATCTGGCAGAAATAAATCAAAACAGGTAGTGTACACTTCTGCACAATAATATTCCCCTTGAAAAATCAAGACTTATTACAATGTGAAATACGTGGAGGAAATATCTTTGAGATATTTGTACGCGAGACAGATGATAGTGAATGAAAAAGAACCTGTTCAATAAATTTTCTTGTCATTCAGAAGCAATTACAAACCAAGAGTTATTGGTACATTCTATCCCCGTGCAGTATTTTCTCTGTCTCTATTCCATTGAGGTGAATTTATGAGTAATTTTAAGTTAAATTGCATTCATCAAATGCCATTTTTATTGTCCAACAGGAGAGACACGTTCTTCAAATGTCTGTCTTTGGCTTTTCAGAAGTCAAAATAACTGAGTTTAAACATTAGTTTGGAATTGGGAGAGACTGAAGTGGGCACCTTTTAGGGAAGTAAATCAATTGTACAAACAACTGACATATTAATTTACTTGAGATGATTTTGACTAAACAGTTTGCTAGAGAGATTTTCAAGACACAAGTTTTGCTATGTCTGTGAATTGTGATGTTTGTATACACCATTTGCCAATTGACAATTTGCATCAGAGTGCAATTTACAAATCGCATAATGCATGAACGTATCCCCAAAAGGCCACCCTTTCCCCCAAAACTACTGTCATATACAATATCCGTCCCTGTTTCACATGTTCTAGCTAGAATATGATTGAATAGAAAAGTAAATGCATTGCGAGGCAAAATCCAACTGGCACTTTCTCATATTGGCCTCATGGGTAAATAACATTGATGGCAATTGCAGAAACATCAGAGCTTTGGGGGCCAAAAGGGGATGTGTTATACCACGATAGATGAACATTAAACTGATGCTGCTTCTGTCTCATATAGCGATATATTTACTTGGGCTGCCGCCTGCAAAATGCACCAAACAAAACGCGTGATATATGAACCAGAGAAACGAACCGAGTGATTTGTAGTCGCAACTAATAAACTCAATACGCTCATAATTCAGTGTGTTGCCAGTTGGACTGGCCTGAGTATCGAGTTAAATGGTTTACCCTCATGCACCCGATGAGACATCCAGACAAAACACATTCAACCCAGCAAAATTTCAAAATTCAATGCAATTTCCAACTCTTATAATTCAAAACCACCATTGTTTATATGCAAAACATGCCGCTTTCCCCGCCAATACCTCATTCGTATATGACATTATATTATTTTGGTGATAACATTCCACGTAGATATACCGCCTAATTCAGCTCATGTATCGAACGATGATGGGTAAACAAATAGCCAAATACCGGAAACATTTTCCCACATCAAAAGTACGGGAAATTTTCAAGCGTGACACAAGACAGAGATTTACATCCTTGCACTTGCCAATTAATCACCCACTAAATCAACCCAAAACTGATTCATAGGGGAAGTTTGGGGATTTATAACCCATAAGATCATCGATGATATCTCCTCGAGGCCACTTGAAGTGGAAAATTTACGTCATTGTTGAATTCTACACAGTAAAAATGGAAAAGTCAACGGCAGCACCCAGGTATTGAATTTTAAATTCCATCCATTGAATAACAATCATGCCAATGCCCTAATTCTAAATCCTTTATCATTTAGTTTTAGTTGGAATTTGCAAATCTCAAGACATTTTTCATTTTTCATTTAATGCTGAAATTAAATTCTCAATTTCTTAGCGTGAAAGAGGTAGGGTGGACTCTACACTTATGGATGTTATACACACTTATGGACAACGCAAAGATCTTAGGTTATTGCATTAAACATATTTCGAAAAATAAAAAAAACAATTGTTAATTACATCACAAACTAATAATATAATGATTTTTCGAAAACTGTTTTACGTATGTGTAGACTCCACCCTAAGTAGTCTAGCCCATTTCATTAGCTCAGAGCTACTATAATTAAAGTCTGGTTAAAAGTAAATCTGGACGCCTCTCGTAGAGCCCACTCACTCCTTCTAGTAATTGGATTTGAAATCCTTTGATAGTATATTGTTCACATTTTTACGAAAAACAACTAGTGCAAGTTTCAGCAAGGTTCATCATCCGGGTGCAGAAAACGTAATATGGGACTTAACCCTTTACGAACGTGAAGGTTTTAAAATTGAAGTTCAAAAAAAAACATTTTTCCGCCTTTTTAGAACGAAATATTATTACGAAATTACTTTTTGGATCATCGGTGACCCAATCGTCCTTAAAGGTTTAAAAAAAGGAATAAAATTCTGCACAGTTGCAATTTCGACAGTGAATTAGCATATTTCTTCTACTTTGAACGCATTTATTGGCCATTGTTGATTGTTCTGTCCAAGGGGTGAATAAGTGGCTCTCAGATTGAACCATGAGCGACAATCGGCAAAATTGGACAATCTGGAGCTAAAATTTGACAGATCATAATGACTTAATGACAGATCATATGACAGATGACAATTGGGCCAGAAAGCGACAAATCGGCATGTTATTAGCGAAAATCGGCAGATCGTCACGATTTTAGCGAAGACTCGGCAGATTTAAATGTCAGTTCGCTCTTATGAAGTTGGTATAGCGTTCGTTTAAACTGTGTGGTTCGTTTAAATTCGTATCGCAGAAATTCTGCCGAATCGGCCTACCGGCACGATATCGATAAATTCGTGCAAAATCAGCACATCGGTACAATTTTTACGAAAGATCGGCACTCGAGTGAACCATGAACGGCGCAGGCCTCTTGGTTCTGTCCCTTATCCGAAGTCACTTTCTGACAATTACCCAGGATTTTTGAACGGATCGAAGCTCATGACAAATTTGAAGGTTTATCTGTTGTGATACGAAATCGACCATATTAGCCTTATGCCATTGTAAAACCGATTTAAAGTTGTAAGAAAGAGCCATATCATGAAAAAACATAGGGAAAACTGGGACATCACCAAACACGGGGTAGCACCAAACACTAATTTTTATTTCTAAACTATTTGGACAATCTCGACTATTTCTTCAGTGGACGAGCATCCCTTACTGCCTAAAAATATCTATAAGTCTTACCCTCTGAAGTCGAAAGCCCTATTAAAAAATTGCAGTGTTTGGTGCTACCCCGTGTTTGGTGGTGCCCCAGTTTCCCCTAACTATACGATGTATTGACGTAAAAACGGTAAAATCCGCTTTTTCCAAACATTTATCGAGGTAAAGAATTGGACGTTACTGTTGAAGATTTGACGAAAGGCTGCGTTTTGTGCCTACGTCTGCAAATCTCTTATCAAATCACAACCTTCTTCGCAACTTCCACAGTCAACACGAATTTATACTAGACTGGGATATCACCACGGTCAAAGACCAAACCACGGCCAATCGCAATGCAAAACCGCAATTTTGACCGGGAAGTTGCTGGAAGTCCGTTTTTAATAGATTTCATCGTCTATTAAAATACATCTGTTGAATTTCGTACAAATTCATTCGTACAGAAGTCTTGCAGGTTTTTGATTTCCAAATTCTACTTTAAGAATCAGTTTGGATGTGTACTACACAGCCACAGAAAGACCTATAACCTTCTTTTGCGAGGATATACCGCATAGTTTGATAGTTTTCATGGTAACTTCTAATCATATCCCGGATAGAAGTACCAGGGATAGTTTATACGCACTTCAGTACTTTCTTTCTCATTACTCGGTCGCTGGTTCCAGTTTTCTTGAGGGTCCATATAGGTTTTATACACTTAGATTCTCGCTATAGCTCATGACTATGTTGCATTTATTTAAAGTCAAAATTGGCATGGTACTCAAGAATAAAACAAGTATCTTTCAAATTTCTATCATCTATGGAAACATTAAACTTCTACTAAAGTTCCAATTTTAAAAAAATAATATCTGCGTTGATCAAATTTCATGTTGAATTATCGGGAGTAGGGCTTACTACATTTAAACGTAAAAGTCTTTGGAAAACTAAAAAAAAAGTCTTAAAAACAAATATTAACCACAAAATCTAATTGAGATTACACTTCTTAATGTACCGATTAAAAACGTATAGGGGAAATGCTCATAATTTTGTCCAGTTTCTTATTTTGGACACTTTGAGGATAACATTGGACACTAAAAATAAATTGATTAAAATGATGGATTTTTATTCCAATATTTGATGAATAATGAATTCTATCTAAATATTTGTTCTTTTTGGAAGATTTTAACACTAAATACGTTAAAATTTGAATATGATTTGAGTCGAAATTGCTTTGTTGAAAATTCAGTGTGAGCAATTGCTTACGAGAAATATGACAGAACTTCGTGGCTTACTTCAGTCTTATTTAGTTTTGGTGAAGTACAGTAGACTCTCGCAAATTCGGCTCTTTTAAGATCGGGCTACTTTTTATTTCGGGCAGCGGTTACATTTGAAAAAAGTTTGTTGTCATTTTTCAAGTTTGATTATGATTATCAAATGAATCAAATATGCTCAAATTTAGCATGGTTTGTCTTAGTTTTGATGTGATTTTGCATTATTGAGGGATTTTCATGCAATTTACGATATATATGAGTGTGTAAACTCAATATCTATATGCACATGTCGCCCGAATTTCTGTCTAATTCGGCTGACATTTCGGTCCTATATGCCCGAATTTGAGAGAGTCTACTGTACTAACAATGTTTCTTCGCTGTTTTTGAGTGATATTATTGAATATTCATTGAATATTGTATTGATTCACGTTACTGATGATTTGTACATTTGACCTGAAGTGAGATTTGTCTTGTGAATTAGATTTTTCGTGTGAAAAATGGGAAATTTTTTAAGACATTCACCAGTGAGGTGATGATTCTTATTTTGGACAGGTGTTTTTCTCACGAAATTTCGTGAAGTTTTAGCTTTTGTGATGACTAGGTTGGACAAATGCCTGGAGAAACAAAGGAGCATCATCTCTACGAAAGAGATGTAGCGAGAAATGCCTTGAAAGGCTCCCGGAAAGGTCAGGGAATGAGCGAAACTGTGGTGAAATGAGCACCGAAGTCAACTCACATTAATGAATGATATGGAAAGTTTCCGGGCTTCTTGTGACATTCTACGTTTCCCTTACATAAACAGGAAGAGGACTTGGTAAGATTGGTTCATCAAATGAAGAACAATGGGCATCCTATTGAGGCGGATTAGCTGTCCAAATTTACAGCCAAGTTGGACAAATTAATAAACAAGTTGTCCAAAATAAGAGCCAAGGTCACCTCTACTTATCAATTCATTTTTAAACGTATTAAAACTAATTTTAATAAAAATAAGACGATAAATAGCTTGCTAAGTTTCTAAACAACCCTTCTGAAAAGAGAGTAACAAGATATGTCAATTAGTATAGAAAATATCGCACTTCAAACTTGGAACTTCGATGCTTATAAGCAGACTGTCCAAAATTATAAGCACTTCCCCTAATTATCATTTTTATAAGTTTTTGTATCAGGGCTTAAAGTATAGGGATTTTTTGAAAATCTAAGAGATTTATTTTGATATTATACATTATTTACCCTAAAAAATTTGAATATGGCAATTAGGATAAAAATTTTAAACAAGAGACTTTTGAGATGTATTATCTTTAATCAAAGCATTACCTTAGTAGAACAATGTTAGATACTGTGGTACTGATTTTGGAGAATAATCTTATTTTCTAAAACATTCATATATACTCGTAATTTGATGAATAATTGTTGCTTAACTTTCAGTCATTGAGTTTTGTATCCAAGACGTTGTAATTGGGGAAATATTATAAATTGTACCGTAAATAAAAAAGTGCGTGATAATGTGACCACCAATAATTCACGAAGCCCATTTAGTATTCATTGCCAATGATAAAGTGGTGGCCAAGAAAGATATTCAATGGGCCCATTTTCATAATTAAACCATTTAAAAAAATTCAATAAACCCAATCAATTTAGAGAATTGGCCCTGCCGTGCAAAATGACTCTTTTAAATGAGACACACAAGTTGTACAAAGATTCATTTGATATTCGATATCGATCCTGGAACTGATGAATTTAATATCCAGTTGGTAATTGTGATAATTTGTAATCAACTGATGACATTCACCACATTTTTCCTGTGCTTTTTGTGAACACCAGGAGTGTACCATTGAATATCAAATCGGGAAAGATAATGGTCAGAGGGGCCATCTTTTTTTTTTCGATGTCACACACAAACTCACTTTTCAGTGGTCATCCTCAGGAGCACATACATATTTCTCATGTTATTTTTTTTTCTTTTGGGAATGAAGCACGTGACGTGATTTTCGGATATAATGCCAGGTATATAAATGGGGAATGAGATATGAACCACACACGTTTGAATTACTTGACATTCATAGAGGTGATTTTTACCATAATAAGCAAGAAATACGAGAAAAATAAGAAAAAAAACAACGTGAAACAAAATATTTCTCCCCTTTAACACTTTTGTGATGCATGTGAGAAAAGTTCGGATAATTATAATATATTTTCATCCCCAAAAAGAATCAAGAGTTAAAGTATGATAGAGTCTCTAATAGAGTGAGGTCAAAATCAATAATGCAGTACAGTATTTTCGTATTTACGAGTAAAACTACCCAGTATGTCCCTTGGGCCAATCGTTAAAAATAAACCAACACAAAGGATTTTCAAAATAATTTTCGCGTGCGTTATATGTGCTTTAGACCTAAGGCTTAGCCATATGGCTTAACTGCTCTAATTTCTTATCAATTACGATTTTTTGCAAAAATTTTACTTACGATTAGATTATCAAAATAAGTGACCTATTAGTTTCTCAAAAAGCAATACAATTGCACGCTATTTAGGCTTTTGAGACTTTCGGGACTTAGGCTAAACCTCTAATCTGAAGACCACTTTATACAAATAAGTTATGAAAATCTTTCGTATAACAACCTAAAGGTTTGTGGAACCTTAAGCGTTTGGGCTAGACTTAATCTACCTTATATACTTTCTATTCTCAAAAGGGTTTTGCTTAAACAAAAACTGGAAGTCGTTGTCATTTGCAAATTTGTCACTTTTGAGCTTAAATATTTACTATATAGCAAATAGTGGGAGGATTGCAAAAAATATCCTAGATTCCTAAAACCTTCTACTTTGCCATTACATAGGGTGGCGGCATTACTTGTGGCCACCGTCTTTACTTATGGCCTCCCCGCAAAAAACTTTACAATGTCAAAAAATGATTTCGGAAAACCTCAAAATTAAAGGTATTTGATGTGATTTTATAGCAAATCACATATTTTCGGATTTTGGAATCATTTTCTGACAAAAATTGCGACATGGCCATAAGTAAAGACAGGCCACAAGTAATGCCGCCACCCTACAAGCATTAGAAAGAAATAACCTTAGATAGTCAGGAAAAATTATTTTCTTTATGGGTTACGGGTGACCCAATCGTCCTTAAAGTGTTAAGGAAAAAACATTATTAATTGCTAATGGATTCTCATCGCCTTATTAGATCTGAATTACTCTCTCGTTTTAACTTCAAGAATATATCTGTACCGACTAAGGGAAGGGAACCAACGATCGGGCAGTGTTACTCGCATCGTCAGGTTATTATCAGATTGTCGCACCAATTTAAATGAATTTTCAAAAACTAGAGGAAGGCTTTGATGTTTCGCACACAAAAATGATGTTCAAGTTCAGTGATTTTTCCTAACTACCATGCAAACCGTATCGATTCTCCAGCTACGCCAAAAAAAATCTCTTACTTATAGGATTCATAATCCCATTTCAGATAATCCCAGTCAATCCTCAGATTTTCCTCTAAAGGAAAATGAAAATTTAATGGCGATTTGTGCGAAAGTTCAACAACCAAGTTTCCATCTTCGCACACGATTCACGCCATCATTGAACACCCCATTGAACACAAAAGCGACCTCCTCCAGTCCAAAAGGTTTTTACATAAATATAAACCCTAATAACCTCTCTACTCCCTGTGATGGTCGTTTTTCAGAAAAGTGATATTAATTATGCAAAATCGTATGAAGTACGACACAGGAAAATTACAATTTTGGACCTGTTTTTAATTTTTGTTTCTTGAAACTAGGGAAAAAGGATTAGACTCCCAATTTTTTCAGGAAAGGTGGTATTTAAGACTATAGCTACAGTGTCCGCTCTGTAATCCGGATCGGCGTAATTCGGACGAGTTTTCGACGGTTACATATAAAATAATTTTGAGGTTATGTATGATTAGCAATGAAAATTAATTATCTTGTGAAGTTTTTGCTTAATAAATGAAGTATAATAGCATAAAATTCACTAATTATGTCTTTTTAATCTTCTTTAAAACTTTAAAGCGGACAGTTGTCATATTGTCTCTCAATCATCCGGATTAGAAAACGGGTACTGTAGTAAAATGTATAGGGATATGTGAGATTCATAAAGGAATACGGAAGAAATACGAAGTGTTTGAAGGTAGCGTATGTGCGAAACATCAAAACCTTCTCCAATTAGCTACTTTTTACCAGTTAACTCTCACAAGAATGCGGTGCTTTAGTTCAAATTTAATTTATAAAACCAGGCGCATAACATTTTCTATGTTTCCCATTTGTTTCTAGCGTGCAAAAAAAACTTTTGAGTTTATTAGCTGTTTTCTGTCATTGTAGAATAAATTTGCAAAAAAAACTAATACAAAATAAAAGCCAATTTAATAACGAAGAGGCAATCGAAAACCCTAAATTGGCAACCTACGTAGTTTTCGAGATATCTCGTGAAATGTGTACGAAAACAGGGAAAAATTTACACTGAAATCGGTCGCATTGTTCAAAACTAATGTCACCCCCTTGTATAAAACCAATTTTTCGTGAGACACCTGATTAAATTCGTGACGATCCGAGGTACAGAGTACATAGTTGCAAATACATCTATTTTTTATTAATTTATTGTAAAAGTTTAATATTCAAATGCGCATATATAGTTAAATGGATCAGTAATATACCGATCAGCAGACACAAAAATACCAAATAGTATTCTGAGGTGTTTATTTTCAACAAAATATCGAGCATGTCTCTTAACATTCCGATCCGAGGTTCCCTTTCCTTATAAATTTCTGGTCCTTCGAGCAAGGTATAATTGTGATTTCATTATATTATTATCATTTTCTTTAAACATTTCACTATAAATTCACGTGCACAAATAATCTCACGCCATGATAAAGATATAACTCTGTAGAATTCCAACCCCATTCCATAGTAAAACAATAAATATCGTTTTGGTTATGTCAACCGCATGACCACACATTCCCTCTGGGCGTAGTTTTATTGGGTTGGAACTCTTGTGGTTGGTGACCCACGAAATAAATTGGTATAAATGAGACACAGAGTCGTATAGCTTAGAGGTGAGTATACTAGGAAAATTTCACTCCCATCCTCCTCAGTGACATTTTTCACTAGCAGAATTTCACCTGAAGATTAACGACACTTCCATTTTTCACGCCTAATTGTCCCCAATTGTACTTTCCTCACTCTCTTGTTCCCCTCTTAGCCAAGACACTATAATGTGAGTACTTTTGGGTCGAGGAAGAAATGAAAAGAACTCAAGTGAAGGCCTCTAGTGTGTGAATTTTTGCATCAATTTTTCTCGTGTGCGACAAAATGCAAATTCTGCCAAAAGCACTGCACTCTAATATTTCACCCCAACTCTAGTCCTTTTAACTCCGCCTTTACCACTATAATTTAATACATAAAGACCCCAGAACAAAATACTCGCACTTACTCATTCTGCACTTTTTAAAAATATTCTCTCACGTTTCTGTATTTTACCGTCTCCCCATGGGTCAAATAAGTGATTTATTTTTTTAGAGGACTTTGCAGGTTAATTGAAATAAGGACAAGAGAAGGTATTTCAAACACTATGCTTTAGGTTTAGATATTTTTACTTAAAACTTGGACGAAACCATATTATGTATGTACATTAAATTAATTTTTCCAGTTTCACTTGTGAACAATATCTTGAAAATTCAAGGTTTCAGCAGACTATAGAGGCAATATTTTGAAAAATTGTCAGTGAAAATCAAATTTCAAATTTTAAATCATACTCTCGCCACCGCCGCGCCGTTGCGAAAAAAATCATAGGATAGACCGGGGTACAATTAGCCAGAGTTAGAATTAGCCAGTGGATTTTCTCGTTCCCCTTAAAATGTACATTGAGCAAAGCATTTTTTTAATGAAAGTGGGAACACATCCCCATATTCCCAGGCATATTTTTTTATAAGTCTGATCCTGTTATCCTACAATTTTGAAGCATTTTTACAAAATAAGTATAGTAAAAAAACACTAATTTTTATTCCTAAACTACTTGGACTATCCATACCATTTCTTCAGTAGACAAGCATCCCTAGAATGCCTATAAATTTCTATAAATCCTGTCCTTTGAAGTCAAATATCTGACTAAAAGTCTGCAGTGTTTGGTGCTGCCCCGTGTTTGGTGGTTCCCCAGTTTCCCCTAAAATTACAATTTTAATGTTACAGTTTTGGCCCAGTATTTAGTTTTCTGAGTTTTTAGTCAAGATATCATAATTTTGCCTTCCTTTTGGTTTAATAAAGGTATTTAAGAGATGTTTTTCACTTAAATAATAATTATCTCTTTTTTTATATAAGATGACAAACACTGAAACAGCCCTCGGGGTAGATGTAGCCACTCTTCCATGCCAGGCTAAAACTACCAATGATTTTTCACTAAAGCGTGGATAATTGTTAAATGAAAAAAGGGACAGATAATCCTAACCGGCTTATGTAGGTGAGATTCTTAACGTGAGCTAACTCGAAGTGCATGCAAATTCGATTTGATGCTGAAGTAGGGAGACGCCATTCAGTTATCTTGAATCAAATTCGTGAAATTATACAAATTTTGTATTTAAACCAAAATATCAAGGATTTGGATGAACTGACAGAAAAGTGTTATATGGGTGAAATGTAGACCAGAATGTTCTCTATAATTTTCCCATAGAACATGATCTCATCGATTACTCAGAAGCCAAGATAAGCGAGGTTTTTTGTTTCTTAACTCGTTTTTTCATCCAGAGTGCCCCAAGTAGTCATTTGTTGAACTTCAACTATATCAAAGAATTGTTGTATTTTGCGGGACTTTCCATTTAAACCCCTATTTTGAGTGTCTTGGTGGAGTAGAGGCAGTCAAATTGGCATCTGAGTGATTTCAAAGCGTTATTATGGGAAAAATCAATTTTTTCACACTTAAACGGCAAAATCGGAGTGATAGCGTAGTCTGAGCGGAAAATGATGTATGGACGAAATGTACAGACAAATGTGCTCTACAATTATGTTGAAGTAATCATCAAAATCGGTTCAGCGACAGTCGAGATAATTGAGGTTATGTGATATTGAAATTGGGTTTTCGACTGTGGCGCCCCTGGTGTTGGTCCCACGAAGTTCAAATATTCTAGAAAGTTGTAGCATTTGGTGAGATCTTTCGTTTAAGCCCTCATTCATCAAAATCGGTCACATAGAACCGGAGATATGATTTTTTGAATTTCGTGAACTTTGACCCCTCATATCTCCGGTTCTATTGAAACCACAGCGCGCATACGCACCATTTTGGAAACGTCCTAGACTGGACTACAACATACTAAAATTTCATTAACTTGCACAATGCCGTTTTTGAGAAAAGTGACTTTGAATTTCGATGAATTTTGACGCTATCATAGCGCCACCTGTGGTGACTTTTTGAACTTCCATCTGAAAGTGCTCATCGAGACGAAACCAAAAAGGTAAAATTTAGGTCGCTATGTTAATTAGAACCGGAGATAGAGGCCGGTCAATGTTCGAACTTTGACCCCTTATAGCTCGGGTCAGGGGTTATGGATCGACTTAAGGTTTTTTTTTGTTTGATAGGTATAATCAACGGCTACAACATACTAAATTTTCAGCCCGATGCACAATGGAATTTTTGAGTTATTTAACTTTTAAGATTTAAAAATTTTCTTTTTAAAAAAAACGCCCCTAGCGGTGGTTTTATGAACTTGCGATGTTAGAAGGGGAAGTGGCATTTCACGAGAGCTTTCCAAAAAGCCCTCACTTTTTAAATTCTGACAATTAGAACCGGAGTTATGGCCATTTTAAGAAATTTTTTTTGGACCCTTATAGCTCGGGTCAGGGGGGTCGGGGGACCTTAAGTTTGGTATTGATGGAAAGCTCTAAGGTCCAGCTATAACATACTATAATTTGAGTCCGCTGAATGCCATAGGGGCGGAGCTATTGAGAAAACAAAAAAAGGGGGGTCTTCAAAATGGCGGAAGGAGGGGTGGGGGGTCTATGCACCAAGTTGCAATTTTCACCCGATATATAACCTTTGCCGAAAACCGCAAGTCGATATCTTTTTTAGTTTAGGAGCTATTAAGCTCCAAAGAGCGGCCGGCCGGCCGGCCGGGAACGTAAAATAGCCACATATATATTCGTGATCAGGAAGTGCTGAAACACATTTTGGCCAAATTTGAGGTCGATCGGACGACATGAAATTTTGTTAGGATTATAGTAGGTGAGATTGTTAAGAATCTCACCTAATAACTATTGATAGTCCTAGCAATATTGTCATTTAGATGTATGATTTGTGAAATAGATTTTTACATAATATTTGCATCAATTTTTACTCAATAACAAAAATGTCACAAAAAAAAATCTGCTAAAGCCTTTTTCTTTAAGTCTTAGTGACATATTCAACATCAGTGGGCTTCAGTGTATCAAGTGAAACAATATTTTTTATCTCCAGTTTAAAATTTCGTCTGGAAAACTGATGCAAATTGTGCAAATTAGTAGGGGAGACCGGGGAGGATTGGGACACTTTTTCTTGTATTGAATTTGAGACAGTATTTCAAAAAATAACGATAGTGTATTATAATTTTATGCAGTCTATAGGATACTTCTGGCTATTGACTTTATAAAAATTATTCGATAGAACTTGGAAAACAAATGAGTTTTCTTGGAGAAGATAAAACATTTAACTTGACACATTGTCCCAAACCTCCCCGAGGTGGGGCAGTATGGGACACAAAAGGGGATATTTGGGACGCGTTTTTTCTCGCATAATTTGCATTATTGGAGCATGTTAATTAATTTTCAAAACTAGATTAAAAGTATTTCTAATAGAAATAAAAATGTTTAATCTTTTATTTCATACTTCTAAATTAATATCAATTTTATTTTTACAGTAATTCATTGTAAATTAATTATTTAAAGTGTTTTGTTCTTATTTTCCATCTACCTTTCCATGCTTTTTTTATTTCTAAATATTGCAATCATGATCATCAAATCCCGTAGGCGAGTAGATTTTCTTGCAACTTTTAATTTTGAACATTGACAGATTCCTGTTTGATTTTACGACAACTGCATGGTACTTGTTTTTCCTTATTTCTCTGAATAAGCTCTCGCCTTGCCTTTTCTAGAGAACTTGTGAGAATGCTTTTGAGAATTGCAGAGGATATGGCTAGAAATTTTTGAGAAAATAGTTTTTAACGGGATTGGGCTAAGGTCGAATATCCTCTGGAGAAGAAATTATTGATTCCCAAGACATTGATGTTTTGATTGTCTCTGTAGTTAGAGACATCTGCTCCACTGGTAAAGTTTGCACAAGAGGGAGATTTCCAGTATAAACTGGACATTATTCTTCATTTTGACAATAGACAACCTACAATCTTGTCGAAAATCAACGTCCAATTCATCCCCATTCAGGTGTCCCAAACATCCCCGCATGCAGTTTTGGTATTTAAAACCTTTAAGTAAAAAACAAGAGTGTATAATATTTGAAACTTTTATAAAAATACGTTCCCACATTACACTGAGCTAATGAGATATAAAACGCAAAGAGAGAACTGAAAAATCAAAAATATACTATTTTTATCAATTTAAAAGAAAAAGTTTCATAGAATTAAAACAATAAAACTGAGGATATCCATTCGTTTAGTCAAGATACATCTTAATGTTGCACGATGGAGTAGTGGTCAAATCCTATTTATTTCAAAAATTAATGAAAAAATCGCCTTGTCCTACACTATCCCTGTCCCAAACCTCCCCGGTTTCCCCTACCCCAAAAATGGCTATATCTACCCAGGCCGGGGCATGTGTAGCCAATGTGTCGTACTTTTTTCATTATGCTCTCTACACTGAGAAAAAAAAGAGGGTACGATTAACTTTTTTTCGTCATAACTTTAACACTTTTTTGGTGTAAGAATACATCAACATTTTTTTATGTTAATTTTACACCTTTTGAGAGTAAAATCAACATGAAAAAAGTGTAACTTTAACCCATAACACACCTAATAAGGGTAATATTTACACCGATTTCGGATCAATACTGCAGGGTAAAATTAACATTTCCGGAATGTTATTTTGACTTTTTCAGATTTCTCTCAGTGTAGAAAAGCGCAAGGATTTTAGGGTTTTGAACTTGAACTGCGCAATTTAATACAGCCAATATCCTAATACTACTTATAAAACGTAATAGCACTAGACAAACTTTGTCATTTTTTTCCATATTGTACGCGAAGAAAAAGATTAATTTGCTCACCAAATGTGCTCGGTCTCCCCTATATCGGATGCTATGCTGCATCATTTGTGTCTAACATCTAAGAGATACCTAACTAATATCTAAGAGGTACCCGCTGGTAAAACCAGATTATAAAAGTACTTAAGTTTATTTAATCCTATTTATTTTTTAAAGAATATAATTAACCATTTTATTGTGAGATTACTGAACGTGTAGGACCTGAATATCCCAACGCAATGTCAAATTTCTATTCAAAAATTCACAACAGACAAAATGTGATGACAAAACCACTATGAAAACTGCGCAGGAAAATTCGTAGTTTTATTGCACAATCACCTGGGAACTATTTTTGGAAGGTGCTTGGGCAGTATAAAAGTTGGTAGATGAAATGTCTACCAAGGGATGGATTTTTCCAACAAATAGCCACCCTCGCACAAAGTGGAAGAAAAAAACGACAAACCCTGTCTTCAAAAAAACTACGTGAAGATGTCACGGAAATTGCTCAATTTGATTGCAAGGCAATTTTCTATTTTATTTATTTGCAAAATGAGACACACAGAAAGGACGTCTTAATCCCCCTGGGCAAGATCCAAAGTCCTATTTAATATGCAATGGCAGTATTTACTAGCTGAGTGGAATGAGAAAGAAAATGTTTAACATGGGGTTGAAACACACGATATAAATTTCTCGACGGATTTTGGCCATTTGAATTCAAATTTATGACATTCCATAAAACACTGTGTGTTGGCATCGACTATGCAAAATAATGTTTTGGGTCAACCTCCAAAGTACCCCCTCCTCACCCAAAAAACAACTTTTTTTTTGTGTGTTATTCCAACTCTTTTCATATCACAAAACGCCACACATTTTAATGCAAAAATAGCAACAGAGAAACCTTTTTGTCCAGATAGCTAAACATTTCCCCCAAAAAATTATTCACAATGCATATGGCACATTCATTGTATTTTATTTTTTTGTTTTCAGAATATATATTGATCAATTCTTTCCTTTACTCTTCTTCCGACTTTTAAACTCGCTAGCCAGATCTTTTCAATTTATATAGGAAAATAATATTAATATATAAATTATGTGTCTTTTTTAGCAGTAGCGATAAATGAAATGGGCCAAAATATTGCGTCTATTCAAAGAGATTCATTTAAATTAAATATACCTAATTCGTGGGGTTCTCATGAAAAAAAAACATATCCAATGAAAAATTATAATTAATTTTCAATAATTTGTCGCAATTGGCAATGGTCCAGGGAGCCGCTAACTCGGTGACATTTAGGGTGGAGGCATTACTTATGGCCACATTAAGCACATATCTACTTACAGCTGCTGACCTTTTTAACCAATTAAAGCAAAATTTTAACTATAGGGGAGACTGGGGCAAAAAGTCACAAATAGAAAATTTCAAAATTCAATATCATCAAAGATAAAAAAAAGATAGCAACTCAAAATTCTTTCCACAGATAGCCTCCGTTGACCTTCTTCAATGTCGTAAGTTTTTTAGAATTCGAACTAGGAATTTAGAAAATAAAAAATATTGAAATTTTTAGCCCTGTTTCTGTAATAATTTCCTTACAGCAGGTATCATTTTTTTTACCTATTTTATTTTCAAAATTGATGCACTGGTGAATATTTCCTAAATGATTTGATCTCCAAAAATTCCTTTTACTAAAAATGACCACTTGGGGTAAAAAGTAACAAAACGTATGGAGCACAAAATAAGAAAACCCGAAGCAATTTCTGATGTCTCATGGCGAAAAAAAACGTCATTGTCATGTCTCGCCGCTTGTTGTTTGCACTGGTCAAACGATTTCTTTTGTGTGTTTTTTGTAAAATAGCTTAAAATGCTCCTTTCTCGCTCAGATAGAGAAAACGGTGTTTTACAAAGGTATCGATGAATAAATTTCCTATGAAAATATGTTATCTAGGTATTTTTTTTAAATTTACGGGAGCCCCTTATAAAGCAAATCAAAATGTGATAATATCCCATACCTGATACTATTTGCCTTAGCATTTTTGAGAATGGTCACAAAATTACGTTTTAGAAAACAGCTCGATAAATGTATTTCCTTACAAAATAGAGGAAAATTACTTTTAAAAAGTTGTAGAGCAGTAAATTTTCTTATAAAACTGCACCAATTAGAAATTTCTGGGGCGCTAGGGCAGCTTGTAAAAAAAATAAAATATCCGTTTTGTTACTTTTTGCCCCAGTCTCCCCTACTAAATATTATTGATTGAAGATACAAAGTTCAGTTATCAAGAATTATGCGATCCTTAGTAAATTTCTTAACGAGTTGACGTATTTTTATTCGTCCGGCGCATTAGTTAAATAATTTTCGTAAAATAATTAAAATTGTATCGATATATAAAAGTAATTTAGTTTTAAAGTTTCATATAATGATAGCACTTAAAATATTCTTAGTTTTGTGGTCCTCTGAAATCTCTTTGTGACAAAAAATTCAATATTTCTGCAAGGTGGCCACAAGTTTATACAGACCATAATTAATGCCACCACCCTATATGTAGTAAAAAATAAGAGATACTACTGACAATTTACATTTGACAGACGTCATTCTCACATCACTTACTGCTCAAGATCAACCTTTTTTTAGCCTCCATTTCTAGTGTAAAAAGGTATGCTCTAAAACCAGAATATCCATTTTAAGCATCATAAATGTCAAAAGATTGTTTTTCAGTTACGATATAGCCCATTGATATTCTATAACAAAACACTATCCATATCAATTTCACTTAATATACTCCTGAAAACAACAACATCATCGCAAAAAAGACATTGTCAATTTGAAGCAATAATTTAGCGTTAAGGATTGGTGGACAAAATTGTCGACTGAGGCCTATCAATGGTTTGGTGTTGTGGAAACATTTTATGAATATTAATTGAAATTATCCAGCATTTACTACTATGCCATATCCATTTCCCGGGGTCTCAGAGCATACCAAAATAAATGTCACCCAGCCTGGGTGAGTGCATGTGAATTTATGAGGATTTAAACTTTGGGTATATAATTTAATCCACTAAAGGTTGTTTCAAATCGTTTCTAATTGGATATACTGACATTCACGGTAAGATATTTTTCCTCACTCAAGTTTAGTTTTTATTATTGTTTTTTTTTACTTTAGCTAAGTGCAGTTTTTCTCCAATAAATCTAGATAGATATTTTACCACTAAATAATAGAGTCACAAAGATTTGCAATCAACTTAATTTATTGGCCGCATTAAACAGTGCCAAAAAGATATATAAGTCCATATAGAAAGGTATTGCAGTTTCTGACAAGTTTGAGTCGGTTCAAAACGGGAATTAACCAGTAAATTAGCAGCCCACACTTGGCGATCCTCCTCCACTTCAAGAAAATGTTCGGGTTCGAACCCAAAGGTGTTCCATGGCAATATTCTGAATTTGATTTAGCCACCTTGTCCTAGGTCTGCCTCGAGGTCGACACCTCCTCACAATGGCTCGCAGCTTTTTTGAGGAATCATTAATCGGTAATGAACTCATAAATACTTTTTGTCCAAAAATCAATGTTCTTATTTCTAAGCAATTTTCGGGGTTTTTTTGGGTGATTTATGAATCGGTTCAAATCGGTTGTGAACCGGTATATGGAATATTATGCCAAATTGATAGGGGACTCTCCGGTGGTGGCTAGTGGATTTGAAGTCACTTCACAAAGAAAAACACTTCTTCAATCCTCCCCAGAGCTTTCGGTCCTGGATGTGGACCTTCTTCAGTGATCGACTAAACTATGTTTTTTGTACTTTATGAGGATCGTTATTTTGTGTGGGATTGAACAATATCATCACTTTCAAATTATCAATTGGGAAGGTTCTTTCAGGAAATTGTTTTCAGTGATTTTCAACTTTTGAGCAATTTTTCTTAGGTACGGATATGATGTGATTTGATTAACAGAAAGCGCCAAATCACATCATATCCGTACCTAAGAAAAATTGCTCAAAAGTTGAAAATCACTGAAAACAATTTCCTGAGAGAACCTTCCCAATTGATAATCTGAAAGTGATGATATTGTTCAATCCCACACAAAATAACGATTCTCATAAAGTACAAAAAAAACATAGTTTAGTCGACCACTGAAGAAGGTCAACATCCAGGACCGAAAGCTCTGAGGAGGATTGAAGAAGTGTTTTTCTTTGTGAAGTGACTTCAAATCCACTGGCCACCACCGGAGAGTCCCCTATCAATACACATCACGCCAGTTCTTCATCCAATTGTATTATGACAAAGTATTTGCGCCCCCTTCTATCTGAAAATGTACTGACGTCTTCTATAGGTGTGGAAACCGGTGAGTGTCGGGTAAGAAGAAGCAAAGAAAATTTCAAATTCTTCCCAAAGCTTTCGGCTCGGACTCCAAGCCTTCCTCTGTAGTCAAATTTTTAGTCTTTTTTTGTCTTGTTAAAGTGTCTTTTGGTTCACAAGGGCATGAGATTTGGGGCATTGCACTTAATTTTCTACCTATTTTAAGAATGTTTAGCAATTTTTCTCTCTTTGTGTGTCTTTCTTGAGATTTTTTGTGAGACTCCAGAAAAAAACATTGCTAAAAATGCTGCAGAGAAAAATTGCTAAAAATTCTTAAAATAGGTAGAAAATTAAGTGCAGTGCCCCAAATCCCATGCCCTGTGAACCAAAAGACACTTTAACAAGGCAAGAAAAGACTAAAAATTTGACCACTGAGGAAGGCTTGGGGTGTCCGAGCCGAAAGCTTTGGGAAGAATTTGAAATTTTCTTTCCTCCTTCTTACCCGACGCTCTCCGATTTCCACACCTATTGAATTAATCATCGGAAATTACCACAAATTACTTATTCTATTTCTCAATTTTGCAGGAAACTAATACTGGACATTCTGAAAAAACCATAAGCTTTATATAACTAAATTAAATTAGATATTTTCCAATTTTTTTTGCAATAAAACGAGATTTTTTCACAAATATCCAAGAAAATAACCTAAACTATTTGAATACTAAATAAAATCCTAAATGCTTTCCAAATAAAATATAGATAACACTTCTTATAGGACACTTTCTGAAATATCTTCGGAATCTAAATACAAAAATTAAATAAATGTGATAGATGAAATGGTCGTAAAAGAAAGGTTTACGTAGGAGTTAGTTTCTAAAAGATACTCCTATAATTTAGTTATGCAATACCTGCTATACTGGCATAATCCATCTTTATTCTAACACTGAAATTTCTGAAATTTAAATGAAAATATAGTATTTTATTTCAATAATTTTTAATATAAATTATTGTGTATCTAATCTTACTCTCGACAGTGTGCTTGGCATGAAGTGCAACATTTAAAAAAAATTGGAAAAAAAATATTTAGATGCAGCAAATATAAACTCGTTAAATTGTTTTCATATTTCATGAAACTATCAAACATTAATCAGTCCGAGAGAGTTAATGTAAGTAAATAAAAGCATCTGTCCACGTAGTCTTTAAGTGCTAATGTCTGGCATTCATCATTCTGAATCTCGCACGGTTGCACATTTTGAGTCTGCCCCATAAAATCCCCCTGAGACTATATCTTTTGAGGCTCACCATCTCACACCGGTTACGTGTTAGTTTCTAAATATGACAGTGAATTTATGACGCTTTTAAAATTGTCTATAAGTCAAACCGATAATGGCGACTTTTAATTAAAACAATCCTACAGCCAAGAGGAAAATCCTGACACATACATAAACTTTGATATTATGCAGAGAAATTAAAATGTATCACAGTCAACTCAATAAATTAATCTCTTTGCTCCAATCCCCAACTCGAAAACAGCACCAACTTTTATGGACTTCTAATGAATAGATTATTGAAATACAGGCAATTGTGATTAAATTTATTTCTCTATTTAATAAACCATGATCATCCAATGAATCTTTTAGCGACACAAACAAGATGCAGGGTGCGTAAGAAAATTAAGCACAGGTTAATTTATTAGTTTTTTGCACACATATATTCCGTTTATTGTCTCAATTTTTATGGACTTTCTCAATATAATGTGTCACCAAAAAAACATTAGTTCTTAAAATATTCGATTGAATTTTAGTTTCATAAAACTTCCAGTCTTTGCTTTCCATAATATTCTTGGTAGAATTCTGAATTTATTATAAATATGTTATGTAAGGCTCTTCGGTTCAGTTTGGCTCTCGGGGATCTCATCGCTCAAGATCCGAACACTCTTGTCCATTGCATCATGCACCCTCTTAAATTTTCAAAATAACTTTAAAAATTCTCTAACCTTTTTCCCGAACTAAATTCACGTGTTATTTTAACCAAAATCTAGTTTTGTCCATGGTCCAAATGGGTCCAAACCTAATGTATTTTAAAATTTTTATTAAATGGCTCCAACAATATTAACTTTTATTTTCAGATAATAATAATAATAATTTATTGATTGATGTTCAGGTTACATAATATAACAATAAAGAATCTATAGCAACTATTATTAAAAGTAACTATAATATTAAAAATTAACCAGATGTAGGGTCAAAGGAACACCTCTTCAACAGGAAACCCCTAGTGACAGCTCTGTCAAAATGATGAAATTTATTTAATATATCTATGGTAAAATGCAAATAATGATGTTTTTTTCTGTAATCTACCTTTTCTTATAAAAAGATATGTTCAAATTTCATATCCTAAATCGGTACTGAAAGTGTCAATAAGTATGGCATGATAAATTCTTAAAATGACAATAGGTGTTCCTTTCATCCTAGATATGTTCTATATAAAGCAGCTCTAGTGAGCATATTTCTTAATCGAATTGAATAGGTTTTCATTAATGTGAAAGCTCTCCGAATTCTGGACATATATAATCATATTGAAAGAAGGTTGATTGTTACCAGGGTAGAGATTCTGTAAGTGAAGTGATAGATTCACTACTTTGGCAAAAACAAGATATTGTATTATTTAACCGAAAAGAATGGTAGGATAGCTCTAAAAATATGTTAAAAATCAATATTTTTTATTTGTTTTTAGCAAAGTCTCACAAATAAATTAATTTAAAATACAAGTGAAGCGATCACTTTATTTGTATTACCTTATTTCATACTCGGTGGCATTAGGAGAAAATAATATAAGAAAATTGAAGAAATAAAACGAAAATTCAATAAACGGTGAGCAAAAAAACTGTAAGAGAAATTAATCGTACAGTTTTTTTTGCTCACCGTTTATCGCATTTTCGTTTTATTTCTTCAATTTTCTTATATTATTTTCACCTAGTGCCACCGAGTATGAGATAAGGTAATACGGTAATCGAGAATTTGCGTAAGAATTGCAATAAAAATGGGTAAATTAATGAAATACGGTGAACATTTTACTGTCAATGTGATTCTGCCCTTAGGCTTGTTCCAACACTCATGAGGTTAAATTCAAGCCTTATTGATTTTGTGGAAAAATGAATACTTCCCAGCGGCTTCCAGTGTCAGTGTCGCTGTGTCACTCACTATTGTCAAATGGCAGACAAAATATTAATACACAGTGAAATTA
Organism: Phlebotomus papatasi; assembly: GCF_024763615.1. NCBI lineage: Eukaryota > Metazoa > Arthropoda > Insecta > Diptera > Psychodidae > Phlebotomus > Phlebotomus papatasi. Next base: position 23,040,571 of record NC_077224.1, read on the forward strand.
TTTGGAAATTTTAAATGATCAAAATTGGGAAAAAAGTTCCTCCGGTAGAGATTTGTGTTGTAATTCAGAAAAACAGTGCCGACAGAAATAATTTAAAAATTGAGGAATGTTTTGCATAGAAATTGCACAAGCTACAATTTCGGAAAATTGAATTTTGTGGTTCAGAAGGCTTGCCTAAGTCTCTGCAATGTTGTGTGATAAATATTTTGTGTCGATAAGACCTGAATAGTGCAAAGTTTAAAAGATTTGTTTGCGATACTGCATCCCAGTAAAATTTTTTTTGACATATGTTTCACTCAATAATACTCGGACGGCTAAAATTCTTGAAAAAGTATCTGTTGAATTCGGTAAAAATCGACAAAAAAGGCTAAGAAATTAGATAATAATAGCAAAGGGAAAGAATTAATTGTGAAAAACGTGTACGGTGGTAGTGACATTCGAATTATTAAGTGCAATTGACTTTTTTATTGAGAGTTCGAGTACGTTGATTTTGTGTCAATACGTTAAATACGTAGTGTGTTCATGGAACACTTGCGAGTGTTTACGGAACACTCGCGAGTGTTCATGGTACACTCGTGAGTGTTCATGGGACACTCGCGAGTGTTCATGGGACACTCGCAAGTCGCAAGTGTACTTCGACACTCACGAGTGTTCATGTTACACTCGATTAACACTTATTTGAGCGTTGGTGTTAGTCTCATCATAGAAATATGAGGCTTGTATCAACACTTATATGCATAAAGAATGATAGAAGTTTAAAAACTTCAATATTATATTCTTTTATTAATTTAAAATTAATTTTATCCGATTTTTCGAAGAATTCAAGTTATCTCACGAGTATTCTACGAAATAATTTTCACTTGAATACCCCTTTTATTCATATAATATTTATTCATAACATTTCTGACACAATTAATTCATAGAGCGTTATTTTTACATTTCAATCTCCAATAAATATTCATATGACAATATTTTAATGTACTTTATGGTGCGCATTAATTTGTAATATTTAGTCTTCGACTGTTGAATTTGCACAATAAATATCATGAAAATGACTTTGACTGAAATAAGAAACTTCCCATAAAATACATATCTTACGTAAAATAACGTGTTATTGCTACACAAATTGATACCCGCGGAACCAGATGCAAAATTAAGCACGATGTTGTCTAAAAAACCGGGTAACCGCCATTAAAACATCTATTTCCGTGTGATATTTCCGTTTTGTGTTATCCTCAGCCAGTGTAATGGGTACCTCCCTTAATGAGAAAACACCTCACTTAAGTTTAACGTGGCTCTTCCTTTCAGGTTTCTTTTTGGAACTTTAATTCAGAAATCACCCTAAAGAAAGATTGCCAAAGAAGAAACCATATCCAACCCTACAATCAAAAGATCAACTAGTTAATTTTCTTTCTTGGACGCGCAAACTTTATGAGGGAGAGGAAAAAAAACATTAAAAATATCAGCCGCACCACCATTCTCATCAATGTTCATCAACATCAATTTTCGTTGGTTGATTGCTGGAAAAATTAACAGGCATATAACTGGCAGAGTGACGCCAATGCCAGAACCCCCAAATTAACCCTGACCATATGATTATGTTTTCCACTATCATCTCCTTCTCTGCTCGCCTGACTGATTATATGGTAATCTGTGAATTTTTCAAACCATCTTTTAACCGCACATCCCATGGGGCACTTCCACGGAAATATTCTCAAGCTTACACTCAGCACAAGACAAAGATCACGAGAATTCAATGAGAATTTTGAGGTAGATTATTGAATAATATCTTACAAAATGAACTCTTAGAAAATAATAAATATGTATGGTAGGTAAAGAATGTATCCCACATGAAGAATGGACAGTAACCCCAAAATAAAATGATTTTTGAAAATCATTCGTGGCTTTGTACTAATTGGTATTTGCACATGTACCAAAATATAATTCGTTAAAAGCGACGAACAATTTTAAAAAAAATGGGTGTCAAAGCGTCCCAGGCTTTACGAAGTGTTCGAACTCGTGACTTAGATGCTTTCCTTCAAAAGTACTTTCAAATCATTTCATTTAACGATTATAAATCACTCGAAAGATCCCACAAAATAATTTTAAGAGTAATAAAATTGATTTTCGGACAAAAATTATTTATCGGTTTATGACCGGTTCATTACCGGTTCACAACCGATTTCAACGGATTTATAAATCACTCAAAACATTGCCCAAAATAAATTAGAACAAAATAGAGTTTCGAATAAAAATCAGTTATCGGTTCAAAACCGATTGGAACCGGTTCAGTATTATAGAAAATTCCAAGACCTTTACAATGAGACCAAACATGACCTCATTCGCCTGATAAATATGCGCCCTAGAGACTTCTAATTTTTTGACCCTGAAAAACCGTTATTAAGAATAATTAACGTTCTGTCTTCGAAAGTTATAATAACAGATAGCATTATCTAAGCGATAAATTATATATTTTCAGTGAACTGAATTTTAATGTAAACGAAAAATTTATAGAAAACTTAATCGCTTAAAATCAAGTAGGTATATAATATAATAAATTCAATTGCTTATGCCGGCTCACGATAATGCCCAGTACACAATAACTTTTGTTTTGTAAATATGTTTTTGACATTTTAGTGAGAGTGAATGAAATCTAGATCTAGTCATCTCGCTCACTCTCATAGGAAATTTTGAAAACATGTTTGCAAACAAAAATTATTGTACGTTGGGCATAACTCTACATTTATTAATTTGTATTGTTGAATCAACATAAATTTTTCATACACATAGATAATAGTATAAAATAAAACAAAAATTTTTAGATTAAAAAAATCAAATTTCCGAATGAATTGCGCATTTAAAATTAAATTAGTTGAGAAGTAAAGAAATAGGGCAAATTAAGCTAATTCAAAACCTGCTCCAAATGGAAACTTTTCGCTACTCCAAATGGAAACGTCACTGTTTTCATGATAAATATAGTACTAAATTACTACCCAAGGGGCATTTGATATCCAAATAATGTATGTCTCAAATGTAACCAACATATTTTCAACGTAATCGAGCTATTTCTTAAAAATATAATGTATGAACGCAATGGATGTGAATTATATGAAAATTATGTGCGTTGAATGCCAGTATAATAACTTGACAAAACATTGTATAGAAAATATCAGTTATTTTTTATTAATACATATAATACATTTTGTTTGATAAATTCCAGTTAAAATATTGTTATTTTCCCTTAAAATTACGACCAAGCATTTTTGATCTATAAACAAGTCATAATATAATCTATTTTTGAGTGAAAATGTATAAAACGATGTCAAATATTTTTAAAGTTTATTTATCTTATTCATGCTATTATGTTCACATAAAGTCGTGAAATTGTATGAACATCATGTTCTGATATATTTCAGTTACATTTGTTCCATAAAAGACACAAGTTATGTACAACTTGTCTTCTTTTTGTATGAGGCTGTCATATTGTCACTTTCTACTTTGTTTACTAAGCAGAAGTTCATCTGCGAGTGAAAATTTGTGAAAAAAGTGATGTCTCTCATTAATTATAGTCCTGAAATACACCAGCGTGTGCAGAAAAATTGAGTATACAGATAAAAGGCATTAAATTTTACAAAGTAAGTGCAAATGATGGAAAAATCGTGAATTAACACTCCGTTTGTGAGAGCTAATATTTTCTTCCTTTAATTGCAGTGTACCGCAAGTACAAGTATTGGGACAGCTTCCAGATCACTTGATATAAAATCAAATTGCAGGATGAGAGCTCAGAATGCAGAAAAGTTTATCAAAAGCATAATCTTTCAGTGTTTTGACATTTTTGCTGTGTAGTGATATTATTGACGTAAGAAGTCTACAAAATGTAGATATGATATACGACATCTTGTAAATATAATCACTAAAATATATAAATGTGTTTTATTTTCTGCTTTTCTTACTTATTCGGGTTACAATATCTTGATTTTATTTTATCAGAACAAAAAGAAGATTATGGCGTGGAAAAATACAGAAAATTGGCGACGCCAAACTCAAATTAATGGAAAAATGATACACAAAACATTGCAGTGCAATGATATTTGTCCAAATTATTGTTTAAAGGACTGTATTCTATCAATACACGCAGTAAAAATTTAAGAACCATAAGTTTTCTAAATGATGTAATGTAAAAAGTAATAAATTTATTCAATTTTGTTTTATTTAATTTCTCAGCTTTCCCTTAAGAATTTTAATTCGGGAATGAAATTTTGTTCACTAATATTGTAGCCTCTAACGGAAAAGAATTATTGCATTAAACTTTCATACGCGATAAAAGTGCACGAGGCACAAAAAATGTGACTGAATCGTTGAGGATAAATATTTATTCATTTGAGGAAAATATTTAAGCAAGTCTTAAAGAAAAATAGACAAGAAATGACAGTTCTTCAGTGGATAGTTATAATATTGGTATGACAGAGTGATTATATTTTATTCAGTCATAATCGATACATTTCACCGAACATAATGCCGTGATTATATCTAAAATAGAAAATTGTTATATTTTGGCTATAAACATTCCCCATTCACCCGAATATGGGCCTGTTTTATGCGGTTATATAGAAGAAATTTGTAAAGCCTTCGCCATCATTTTCATATAGATATCAGACATCTCTACTCATTTATGGCGATAAATGCTCCTTGGGTATATTTATATATTTTCTATACCACAATTTCATTATTTAGTCAATTTTGCTTTAAATAAAGCAAAAATCCATTCATATTCACAAATTTTAATTTTTCATCGATCGACCATGTTTTTCAATGAAAAACAAAAGAATTTTCACTAAACAGTAACGTTCTAGAAGAATCAAGGAGCAAATTTATATAATTATCTTCAGAAAAGATATGAACTTAATGTGTTGAATCTCCTGTCAAAGTTAAAGCGTCTGGAAATGGTTTTGAATTAGGACATTTACCCTACATAAAATTTTCAGTTTTAATTTAATTAAATAAGTTTATTAAAAAATTAAATAAAAATTGTTTGATACTTTCTTTTTACGATATGCTAGTAGATCAAACACTTTGAAATATTGATTTTGATACATCGACAGCCCAATATAATACTCTTTATTCATAAAAATAAGAAATAAAGAAGCTTTCAAATAACACTACAGTTTTTGACTGTTTTTTTTTCAACGGTAAGCTCAATTGATGAAAAATCTGAGTGAATTTCAAATTGACCGATGAAAGGATTTTATTAGATTTTGAGTGGGTGAACTGATAAAAATCTAAAGGTGTACCGGTCAGGTGGAAAGGACTCTTGTACAAGAGAATCAAATAAATAATTCACGTTCAGTGGTGGTGATCTCTTTCTAGAAATGTGGATTGAATTGAGGGAGGACAGTGACGAAGGTGAATTTATGTATATCGCCATTCATCGATCAATCTGCCAATATACAGTCAAGCTCCCTTTCCTCCGAACTTCTGGTGCAACCAACATCCCTGCACCCAACGTCTCTTCCATTTTTGCTGTCCGAAAACTGAAATGTTTATAATGTTGATGCGCTCCACAAAACTCCCAGAGTGTCGTCTTTCAGAGCAAAGGGAATCTCAGAGTTGAGCTTAGGAAGACAGACAAGTCCCGGATAATATAAATCCCGATGATGGGTTGCTATCATCAATCACTGACTCACAAACTATCCACACATTTCAATCTACATGATGCACAACGTCACGACAGACCATTGTATCCACATTTAGAAAATCGACGAAACGACAGTGTCATCTCGTCCAGATTACACATATCCCCAAACCAAAAACACCCTGTCAGGACATAACCATGCTCCAAGATAGACCGAGTTACAAATTTTGGATTACACAATTTTCTACATAATTGATTATATTTTGCTATATAGAGAAGAAAGAGAGGACGAAAGAGTAAAGAGAGGATCAACTTTGGCCCATCATCGCAATGCATATTGTATAAATGGCACGATATTTTCAACATGTTCAACATGTGGAGAAGGAAGAACATTGGGAGAATGAGTAAAATGTTTAGGAAGTAACCACGTTTACCAAGAGATTTGTTAACCACAATCCGCAACCTCTGGTCAGAGTGAAGTGATCCAGCACACACGCTTTCTCATCTCACCATTTACTTACTCGCCACCACATTCCATTATATCACAATGTAATAGGATAAAATATATTATAAAATACAGAAAGATCCTATGCCAACAGGAGCGAATTAGGAAGACATTTCTGCAGATCTTTTTCAGACATTCTGTAGATATTTTGTTAAGTTTGAAATGAATATGATTATGATTTATTTAGAGTTCTATTTAGAGACCAGGAATAAGAACACATCCTGCACTCAGGAGCAACTCAACAAGGTTTTCGAAGCCTTTCGTCGCGGGTTCACTTACACTATTTGTCTCCAATTAGAAACTTTCTCTTGTCTCCATTTGGATTAATATGTTTCCAATAGAAGCATTTTGCACTCGTGTATTTTTCTTGTATTTAAGAAGTTTTTAAATTATATCTAAAGAATTTTTACTAAACAGTAGCAGTCTAGAAGAGTCAAGAGTTTTGGACACATTCCACATTTTGCAAAATCTTCAGTGCGGTCAATTTTGCAGATGTCAACACAAACAGTGATGAGTTATTTCCGATTTAAACCTCTTTACAAGTGAAATTTAAACAAAATTTTTATAAAAGAGTGAAGTTTGGACCTTCTACTCGAAGGTAAGTAATTAAGTACACTGAAATTTTCTTTTGCATAATAGCCATTTTTGTTTGTCCCGAAATATACCATTCTCACTCCTTTACATTTTTTGCTATCCAAAAAATTATGCATTTTTTAACATTTTTCGGTAAGCCTTACCTAAATAAATAAATAGTTTCAAAATCCTAAATAACAACCAATTTAATTTGTTCCTTTGATTCAAATAGATTACTTTCCCTTAAAAGTCCCTTTCTAAGTCAAAATTTTCCAAAAACTTTCGATTAATAAGAAATTTGAGAAGTTAAGCCTTGTGGCTAAGTCTTAGGTCTGAAACCTGTATAAGCATAAAGGGTGTTCCAAACCGATGTAAAATTATAGGCCTCCATCTCTTATGGTTTCCGACAAAATTGACTGCAAAATTCATTGTATAACACTGTGTAACAAAGTTTTCTCGTGGTCTTTCAAAGGACTGGTATTTTCGGGGTTTTTGCTTGGTGTTTTGGTGTTTCTTGAGAATACCTGTCAGAGAAACTTATGGTCCATCTAGCAGAGTTTCTGAATTAGCTTAAGATGAAAATCTTTCAGAAATGGGTCGCCTACATATTTTAACGCCTTAAGTTTTCACCATCTAATCTAATGTTTTGGTGCTCCTAATTTTTTGGGGGCTCTAAATTTAAATGTCCTAATTTTTAAATACCCCTAATTTTTTGCGTCATGTTTTTTTCTGATTTCTTGACGCCTAGGAGTCCAAATTTTCTAAGTGTTTATTTTTAAAGTGTCTTCATTTATAACGCTTTAATCTTTTAGGTCCTTAAATTTTTTTTGGTTGCCATATGGCGCCCCTTATTTTTACAGCGCCCGGGGCGATCGCCCCCTTCGCCCCCGCCAAGGTACGCCTATGCGGTAAGGATCTTATTCTGAATAGAATAAGGAACATAAATATTTGTATCAACAAAAAAAAATAATTTGAGAAGTCGTTAAGGTGTTTTAAACTTCAAAGCGATAAAAAATGTCCCGAAATACCAAATGTTACCTTATACATGAGTGAAAAGAGCGAAGGAAAATTGAATAAAAATAGAACATTGACATTTTGTCGTTAACGACAAATCACGATACTTTCCAATAGAATCTCTACCGACAAATGTTTTAAGGCATTTTAACCCTTTAAGGACGATTGGAACACCGGTGTCCCATAAAGAAAATAATTTTTCCTGACTACCTAAAGTTATTTTATTCTTATGTCTGTACATGTAAAGTAAAAGGTTGAAGGAACCTAGAATATTTTTTGCAAGTCGCTAGCTATTTGCTATGTAGTAAATATTTAAGCTCAAAAATGGCGAATTTTTAAATTCTGAAATTCATAATTGATTTTATTTATTTTTTATACTTCCAATTTTTTTTAAGCGGAACCCTTTAGTCAATAAAAACTACAATACTCATACGTGATATTTTTCATTAAAGCGAAAAAGATTATTCATTGGTATTGTCAGAAAAATTACTTAAATTTTTGGGCTATTTTTGTCCCTATCGTCCATAGAAACACAAAATACACCGAATCAGACTCTCTTGGAGTTTCAAAGGTTAGATGTAAGACTTATCATTGATTATGTTTCCCAATTTAATTTTTATTGTTGACTTGTAGTGCGTAAAAAATGTCTCGTCGTTATAGGGTTGAGGCATAGCTTTCATGGTTTTCGATATTTTCACTTGAAATTAACAACAAAATATCTACTCGTTACATTTTTTAGAATTGCTTATAAAATTACAACCCCTAAATTCATCCCTGCGTTCCACAATTCTCCTCAATCTGCCACGTGACGACAGATATTGTACCCTCCACATCGTCAACTTCGCCCATGCTCTTAGGAGCAAAGTGTGAAAGATTAGGATTAAACATAGTGCAAATATATTTAGTTGAAGAGAGGCGAATGATACTCTCTCTCACTCACTCCATTTATTAGTCTGTAACACGGCAATTTCCTCTAAAGCACGTGAGGTGTAAAATTGCAAGGAAACCAAGCACCGCTTGGGACAATGACTTAGGAATTTATGGGCTCAAATGAGGACAAAACCTCAAAAAGTAATTAAATTCTCCGAGTGCAATTTACATATTTAGACTACAATATATTTTTTCTTTTACCCAAATCCACAAACTTGGGCAGCAATTTAACTTTGTGGTTTCTTCCTTTTTTGGGAGGGATACTATGCACAATTTCAGCAAGTATGACACGTTTCGCTAGATAAGCATCACCCCCAGAGAGTCCAAATCCCTCCTCATTTGACCAACTTTCGCACTATTTGGATTTGAAGTTTACTTAAGCCTCCGGTGGGTTCAGATTAAAATTAAAAACGTTAGCAGCTTTTTATCGCCTGTCGCCTCGGCTCTTCATATAAATTAGGTTAAGTTATGAAATTACGCCGCTAGACACCCCTGGATAATTTTTTTTGTAATACGAACCCTAACCCTCTGAATGTTTTCTGTTGGCGTCATGAGAAAATTTGCCCCAACACCCTTTTCAGTCAAGCCCCTCAACAAGAATGAATTGTGCACTGTGTGACAATTCCTAAAGGCTTAGCCTCACCAGCTATTTTCTGAGTTAAATGTGTTGAGAGGTGAGTGTTTCCGGTGCTGAGCCTTTATGGAACTAATGATGGTTTCACCGCTACCCAATTAATTTTATTCTACCCACAATATATACTCAGTCTTCGGACAGAGTTGAAGAACAAAGAAATATCACAAGTTTTTCATTAACTTAAGTTTATCCTAACTGAATAAATGGTTATCATCTTTACTATGTTATCACACTTGCACATTAAAATTTTAATATGATTCACATTAATTGTCGCTGGTGAGAGTCCAAATGTGTAATTTGTGTGTTTGAATCATTTTATATTCAAAATTTGATCTATTTGTTGATAAAAATGTAGACTTGGCCCGCAAAATTTGATATAAATTGATTTATAGCATTAATGCGAAATATTAATGCGTTTTTTTCTCTTTAATTTTTTAATGTGAAAAATATTTATGCTTTAGGTAAATTTAAACTTATTTTTGCAAGCCAAGTCCACTTCTTTATCAATAAATAGAAAAACCCCAAATATTAAGTGACTCAAAGACACAAATAACATATTTGGACGCTCACAAGCGACAATTAATGTGAATCACATTAAAATTTTAATGCGCAAATGTGAAAACGCCGTTAGACTAATTAAAAATTTAATATACTTGATATTTAAACTCAGTTTTATACAAATTAGATTACAGTAGATTCTCTCAAATTCGGGCATTTGGAACCGATATGTCATCCGAATTAGAAAGAAATTCGGGCGACGAAGTTTCTGAAGTGCAACGATTTCTTTTATTCATCTGCACACTCATAAAGTTTACTCATACTTATTATAAATGTCATAAAAATCCCTTAATAATGCAAAATCACATCATAACTGAGGCAAAGCAATGCGAATTTAAGCATATTTTCCTTATTCGATAACCAAGATCAAACTTGAAAAATTTCAACAAACTTTTTTTCAAATTAAAAAGTATCCCGATCTTAAAAGAGCCGAATTAGCGAGAGTCTACTGTAATGTAATGCGGTTTTTTATACAAAACTCAACATCGTCTAGTTTTCGAATTATTTAATATCGAATTTTGGAAAATCGATTGTTCAATTAATCGAACCTTCGATTAAAACGGATTAAGTTCACAAAGTTGTTACACTTAAGAAGAGCTTTCCAAATCACCAAAATTTTTCAAATTCTGACAGTTAGAATCGGAGATATGGCCATTTGCAAATTCAATTTTATGACCCCTTACATGTAACTCGGGTCAGGTGAGTCAGGGGACTTAATTTCTTTATCGAAAACTTTTAAGTCCAGCTATACTTACTTACTTAACCGGCGCTACAACCAATTACTGGTCTTGGACTGACTCAGGACCCGTCGCCACTCGAGCCTGATACGCGCCACTGTTCTCCAATTCCGCACCCCTAATGAGCTGACGTCCTGGTCCACGCCGTCGGCCCATCGGAGGCTAGGTCGGCCTCGTTTCGTCGAAGCATAGGATCCGCCCTTATAGACTTTCCAGGCTGTGTCGTCCTCATCCTTGCAAACTAAATGACCAGCCCACCGGAGCCTATTGAGGCGTATTTGCTTAACGACAGTTACCTCTCGGTAGCGCTCATACATCTCATGGTTGTATAGGCTCCAGAATCGTCCCTCCTCACATATGGGGCCAAAAATCCGTCGTAGGATCCTCCTCTCAAACACTCATTTTGTTCTGTTCGACAAGTTCTTTATTTTAAATGTTTTCCTGATATTTGGAAACATGTACCTCAATACCCAGATATTTTACATAAGGCTTAGGGCCCAAATAGGCTCAGGCTGATCCTCAAGAATATTCAGCTTGTAAAATTTAGCAGTAAAGATTTATTCTAAATTGTTATACACCGAGGACTGAATCATCGATTAGAGGTACTTCGCGTAAATTTTCTTTACTTAATATTTTACTGCCAAACTCAATCGAGGATCAACCCGAGTTTATTTGGGCCCTTTAACTCTGTTCATTTAACCCTTCATTGTGCATAAATACATATTTTTTGCCTGCATTCAATTACGCCACCTAATTAATTCAAATTTAGCGTGTATACCAAGTCTTTGTAGCCCTCTATCACATCCATATATTTTACCTTTTTGGGGTAAATGAAAATTTTCCCCAGATACAACCCTCGATTGAGCGTCAAGTGGGCCACTATTGGAATTTATAATAAACATTTAGCCGCCACATCATTGTTATCCTGGACAGATCTATTAAATAACATTTTGAAATCGGATATTACAGCACAAACTCTCTCCCTGGAAGGCCGCACATAACACATCGTGAGGTTGAATGTCCACATTTGTTCCCCATCATCTCATTGTCAGGGCACTTTGACGCAGTCGAACAAAAAGCCAAAGGATGGTTGTTATCCCGTGTCATTTTACCAGCTACCATTTGAGAGATGTCAGATTAAAATCGACGACAAACACAAAAACAGGGGTCACGAGAAACAGGAAGATGTGCTCAGAGCCTGGATATATATTTTAGCCACAAAATTGCATTGTGAAATTTGAGTGTGGTCGATCTGGTTTTTGACATAGATAAAGAAAATCTTCTGTATGCCCTTTGCAAATCAGTTAATCTCTACGTCAAAAGAAGCCCTAAGGACTAAGGCAAAAAAGTTAAAACTCAGAGAATTGAGAAAAACATCTCACGCGGCATAACACCCCAGATATTAACAACTTCAGCAGAATACCTCCAGGATTATCCATCACAAATTATCAGTCTGTTGAAATTGCTTTTTATCTAAAGTAGCATGATGAAGAAAAAGAATATGAGGTGAAAGAAGGTGTCAGATTAAGAACACAAAAAACCTTACCTTCGTCCTTATGGGCAATATTTAAGCGGGAGTTATTTTCGTAATATCAACACATAGGGTAAGTGTGCCAAATTTCGGCATAGTTGCATATAAGCACCGAAGTCCTAAGTTTGAAATGCAATAATTTTAATTCATATTGATATTTTTTGTTACTTCCTTTTCGGGAGGGTTGTGTGGAACTTTGAAAACTAGTTTATCATCTTTGTTTTCTTTAAATAACTTCCTAAAATATTGAAAAATAATAAAAATATGGGCATTGCTTTGGGTAGTATTCCGGCCACTTTGAATGAAATTTCGGCCACCTTTTCTCTGGCCACCTTTTGTAACGCAACGGATAGAATATTTCAGAACATCAAACGGAACGAGTTTAATATTTAGTTTAATACGTTTATATGACCCACAAGGCAAGAGATCTTCCGTGTAATTTGTCCTGAAGACCTAAAGATTAGCATCTCAAATTTACGCGCACCGTAACAATTTGCTCTTCTTGAACTCTTCCAAGGCCTTTTCCACATCACCTTTTTCATAGAAGAGATTGTTTTTTTCTTTGGACTTTGTAGAACCCAGAAATAGAAAAAAAATAAAATGAATAAGAAATTTAGGAAAGCAAAAGATGTGGCCGGAATAGGCAACACTACCTCACTGGAGAGACGCTCACAAAATATATACTTTTTACGCGAAATACAGGATCCAGTTGGTAAATTTTACCCGAAATTTAAAGAATAATGCACTATTAACTCAAACAGAAAGAATCTTTAATGAAAACTAATCAATTTTCATGAAAAACACGGAAGGAAACCCTTTTGCACTTCACCACAAATCAGAAGACTGCTAGAAACACAATCGATCTATCACATTTTTTGTAAGACTCTTTCCACATTGAGTTTTTACAACGCAATTTAAATTCATATTATACCTAGAATTTAACGGTCTTTGTGTTAATATATCCTAAAATGAATAAATATTTAAAACCAAAATGAATTCATTGACTATTTGAAGATTACATACATCATTTTAATTAATTTATTTGCATGGCCGAAATTACACTCAAAGTGGCCGAAATTAGAAGCTGGCCGAAATTTGGCACACTTCCCCTAAACCTATTAAAAACATCTTTCGTAAAGAATTTATTCTAAAATAGTCATTTAATCAGTAAAAACCATAATCAGTTTTTGAATTTCTTAAGATAATCCCCCTTGGCAGTAGCTTGACGATGTTGAGTCCGTCTCTCTGGCGTCTGATGGATTTCAATCAAGTCAAGCTATCGGATTTGGCAAATCATGTCAAAATTGGATGGCATTCATCAAAAACATATTTCCCTCTTGAGCATCTCAGCGCCCAGAGACAAGACAAAAGAATGAAATGTTAAACCTGTGGAATAGGATGAAGTTTTAGAAGACATTGGAACAAAAGAAAAATATTGGTGTCCTTATTGAGACAGTTGCCATCATTCACGCGAAGAATGCGCTTCTCAAAGGAGATGTTTGACAAGACAGGAGAAAACTAAGATATGCCAATTGAAGAACAAATCCATAAAATTCAGAGCTGCATTATTCTTTTTTTTTGTCCCTTGTACTTCCAATCTGGAGAGCGAGGACAGCAGCTGTCTTCTACTTAAGACCTTGTTTTTTTTTTCAAAGCACCAAACAGTAGCACACACGGATAAGACAACTTCTCCCTTCCTTTTGAATATCATTAATTCCCTTGTTTACCATTTATCAGCAATCAAGGGTTGACGGTTTTCATGCAAATGAAGACGTCAGACGTGTCAGGGAGTTTTCATATCAAGTGCAATAGACTGCAGTTTTGGTAAAAATCAATATAGATTAAGATAAAATTCAGAAACGTAAAATTCTAAAAGAGGGTTTGAGAAATATTACTTCTATTTACCAAAGTTTGAATTTCTGCTAGTAATAATGATTGTTGTTGCAAAAATATAAACTTCACTCATCATATATTTTAATAAATAAAAATACAGTGGAACCTCGATAGAGTCAAGCCCCGATAGAATCAATATCCAATAGAATTAACAACTTTTTTTTACTCTACAGACGACTCCAATAGAGTGAAATTTTCCTTTATTATTGAGCTAATAATATTGTATGATTTTATTATGATTTTTTGAAATTAAAATCAGTGTTTTGGTGATTTTCACAAAAACATTTATGCAAGTTATGTTAAAAATAAACAAAAGTTAAAAAGTACTGCCGGATGCTTTACACACTCCGCGGAAATTCTCTTGCCAAACAGGGTGAAAGGATTACCTATTTACACTTCGAGTTGTCCTAATTTATAATATGAAATTTGAACATATTTTTTAAAAAGAAAAAGTATAATGTATGTATGTATTTATGTATGTATGTATTTATTTCTTCATTACCATCGACAATTGCATGTCATATTGTTCGAATTCTGTTATATACAACACTGAGAAAAAACGGGGGTGCGATTAACATTTTTTCCTCAGAACTTTAACACTTTTTAGGTGTAAAAATATATTAACATTTTTTAATGTTAATTCTACACCTATTTAAGGGTAAAATTAACATAAAAAAGGGTAACATTAACCCCTAATACATCTAAAAAGCATAATATTTACACCGATTTCGGATCAATACTGCAGGGTAAAATAAACATTTCCGGAATGTTATTTTAACTTTTTCGGATTTCCCTCAGTGAACAAACAAATTTCAATATTTTTAGAAACTGCCAATTAGCATTCCCTGTCTAATAGGTGTTCCTTCCCTAAGAGAAATCCGAAAAAGTTAAAATAACATTCCGGAAATGTTTATTTTACCCTGCAGTATTGATCCGAAATTGGTGTAAATATTATGCTTTATAGGTGTATTAGGGGTTAAAGTTACCCTTTTTCATGTTAATTTTACCCATAAAAAGGCATAAAATTAACATTAAAAAATGTTGATATATTTTTACACCTAAAAAGTGTTAAAGTTATGAGGAAAAAAAGTTAATCGAACTCCCGCTTTTTTCTCAGTGTTCCGTCCTAACACTGAATGTAATGCCATCGACACACCTTTCAAATTGAAAAAATTTCATGCAATCGAAATGTCCATCCTTTTCTCTTTGAAACTGCTTTTATTCCATTCTAAATACATATCATTTAAGTTCAAAAATGCTATAAGTAGCTTTGGAAACCTATACGCACAATTGTTATATGATTTTCAGCTATCTAAAAAAATTAACAAATATCGAGAATTAACAGAACCTCTCAACAGGACTCTTATCCCTAGGATTTGCTGAGAGAAATTCCTGTGAATTATTGCCATTTCATCGTTTTGACAAATGATCAGTAAAAGACATCCCCCTGAAAAATGGCACTTATCGCCCCCCGCCACCCATTAACAAATTTCCACATAGCACACTCGCCCCAGGAAAACTAATATAGCAAAGTTAAGAGTTGTGTTGTAAGGATGGTAAAAGATGAAAAGAGCTTACCATGAAATTTCATTTGAAGTGTATGTTGAGAGAATGTCAAAACCAACCATATATTTTATTACAACGCCAAACAGAGTCTCAGGCAGTCTTAAAAGATAGATCACAGCTGTTGCCTCTTCAATTTACACGAGAAATAGAGTGTGTAAACAAAATAAATCGTCTTTGATGGCATGCCCCAGAGTGAGAACAAACATCACTTATTATAACTAATGAAAAATCCTTCAAAATGTATGTGATTCTCAGAGATAATGTGCTAAAACGCTTTGGTATTTGCTTATTCAGAGTAGAGATCGTGATAGATAGTTGATAAATTTATAACACTGATGTCAAACCATATTGTACCAAGATGTTTCAAGTATAAGGTGGGCCAGATCGAACCGCCAGTGACGTAGATACTTTTACCCGACTGGTACAGTGTCGACAACTCAAATTTGTCAAACATTTGTAATAGAAAAATAAGAATCGAATAATGTTGCAAAGATTAATTAATTTTCTTTATAAGTGAAAATATATTTATTGTTTCTCGGCTAATGAACTTCAAATAAGTATAATATGCTACATTTTGATTTAAAAAAAACATCTTTTTACTAATATGACCACTTCTTAGTCAATTTTCAATTTTATTAAGTTTTTTGAAAAATCATAGACTATACAGAAAAAAATTCACAGCATTCTAGGCAAGCTAGCCTTACCGGCCAATTCAATGTGTGGGGTCGTGGAGCACCACATTTCTCTTTTTACATCGGATTTTATAGTTTCCATATCGATAAAATGGTTTTTCCAACAATTTTATTACAGATTCTTTTTGTGTAGCAAAAATTAAGATTAATTTTCGATTTTCCCGGAAAAAGATGGTAAAGTCTGAACTGCAGAGAGCATTTTCCTTAGCGTAACTTTCTCTTTGTGAAAAAATTATTTGATAATATTTTTATGATTTAAATTTTAAAAAATAGACCAAGAATCAGAATATTGGGAGATAATTCCAAAGTGCGGTAAAGTGCCAAATCTTTTATAAAGAGTACAACATCATACATGAATAAACAATTGAATGGGTTTTACCACAATGAAGACTACAATGATCAAAAAAGGTCACGTTTTAATCCAGAATAGAAATTATGCGAATAACGCAATTAATTCTTAAAAATTCCGAATATCGTAAATATTTATCTCTCAAGTATTTCAATATTCAAAAAAAAAACTCGCTAAAGGCGAGAAAATGCCAATTTTGCCCTAGTGAATTCCCCTCGTTGGCAAAATTTCATCAGGTGATGACATTTTATAGGTTTCGGGGCATGAAAATTGATTAAAAATCACAAAATACTTGTAAATGTAAAAATAATGGATAAAAATTAAGTCATATAAGATCCAAAATAATCGTAAAATTGTACTGAAAGAACCATAAGTTGAGAATTCAAATGCCACCTTAAATTTCTTTTCTGAATTGCTCTTGACAGTTCTGAAGAAAAAACTCATTCCTGATACATACGTAACGATGTCAATTTTAGAGGAAAATTTTAGAAAGTGTTGGAAAAAGAATAACTTAATAAAATAGCTTTTTGATAATAAAATCAATGAAAACTAATTTTAAGATTTTTCTTGTTTTTTTTTTTTCTTAGTTTAACACAAAACAAAAAATGTGGAAATCTTAATAGGGAAATGGATTTATGAGTCCTTAGAATCGTTGTAGAAGTCTTACGAAATTATAGAAAATTTAATTTGCTTTTTGTTTAGAATATCTGAACTCGACATTTTATATCAATTTGGTATTCTACGTGATTTATAGAATTCTGTATCATTTTGCTCATTCTAAGTTTTTTCCAAAGAAAATACATTAGTATTGAAAGTTCTGACACATTTGTGATTTGCTCATGCAATGTATGGTCTGCCGGGTTTCGTGGAAATAATTTTTGCCCAGTGGAATTTTGTGGCAAAAAAGTATGAGAAAAACAGAAACAACATCAAATATTAGTTTAATTGATAATAATCGTCATTTCTGTTAACAATTAAACTAATAATTTTGATATATTCCCAACATTTTATAGAAAAGTATTCGCATGAGATTTTGGCGCGAGTCACGAACAGATGATTTTTGACATAACCTCCAAAAAGTATCTACGTCATCACCAGCCCGATCTGGCCCACCTTATTACTTTGTTATTTGTTTTTATTCATCTTGATATTGTACATTGATCTATTAAGTTTTATCTACAAGTAATTCAAGACAAGCAACAAAATCTAGGATTTGGATAAATTGACAGAAGGATGATGGTTAAAATATAAACCTAGATGTCCTTTATAATTTTTCCGGAAGAGCTTAACATAGGGTAAGGGCTCATAATTTTGGACAATTTCTTATTTTGGACACTTTGAGGATAAAATTGGACACTAAAAATAACTTAAATAAAATGATGGATTTTTATTCCAATATTTGATGAATAATGAATTATTTCTAAATATTTGTTTTTTTTCGAAGATTTTAACACTAAATACGTTAAACTTTGAATATGATTTGAGTTAAAATTGCTTTGTTGAAAATTCAGTGTGAGCAAATGCTTACGAGAAATATGACAGAACTTCGTGTTTATTTCAGTCTTATTTAGCTGTGGAGAAGTACTAACAATATTTCTTCGCTCTTTTTGAGTGATATTATTGAATATATATTGAATATTGTGTTGATTCATGTTAATGCTGATTTGTACATTTAACCTGAAGTGGGATTTGCCTTGTGAATTAGATTTTTCGTGTGAAAAATGGGAAAAATTTCCTAAGACATTCACCAGTGAGGTGATGGTTCTTATTTTGGACAGGTGTTTTTCTCACGAAATTTCGTGAATTTTTAGCTTTTGTGATGACTAGGTTGGACAAATGCCTGGAGAAACAAAGGAGCATCATCTCTACGAAAGAGATGTAGTGAGAAAAGCCTTAAAAGGCTCCCGGAAAGACCAAGGAATGCGCTATTCCGTACGTATTTTGAGTACCGAAGTCAACTCATTTTAACGAATGATTATGGAAAGTTTCCGGGATTCTTGTGGCATTCTACGTTTCCCTTACATGAACAGAAAGAGGACTTGGTAAGATTGGTTCATGAAATGAAGAACAATGGGCATCCTGTTGAGGCAGATTAGCTGTCCAAATATGCATCCAAGTTGTCCAAAATTAGAGTCAAATTCACCTCTACATATCGATTCATTTTTAAACGTATTGAGACTATTTTTAGTAAAACAAAGACAATAAACCCTTGCCAAGTTTCTAAACAACCCTTCTGAAAAGAGAGTAACAAAAAAAGTCAATTAGTATTGAAAATATCGCACTTCAAACTTGAAACATCAATGCTTATAAGCAGACTGTCCAAAATTATAAGCCCTTGCCCTATCGGTTGCTCTGGAGTCGAGATAACTCAATTCATGTGTTTTTGAGCTCGATTTTTTATTGGAGCGCCCCTTGTGTTCATGTGACAAACTTGAACTGTTTCAAAGAATTGTAGAATTTTGTGTGAATAAACCTTGAAAAAGTTATAGTGCCCGTTTTGTTATCCGGATGATCAGGAGACAAAATAACAGATATCCGCTTCGTTATCCGGATGGATTTTTTGAATTTCTTCAACGTTCCGAAAACATAATATAAGATTTTTTCTGTTATTATTTCTCATCACTTTTATATGTATAAATTGATCATTGCAAACTTTAGAAATGCACAAACCCATCATTTGTCTCTCAAATAACGTAATCTCACAATATAACGGGGTTACAAGAAATTTTACAAATGTGTCAAGAAACTTTTGGACGATGAAAAATGATCAACTTAGGGAAAACAATTATTTATGATATGAAATAAAATTAATTAAAATCTTTAAAAATACATAAATAACGTCTAAGGATTACAAGCAACTCATTTGCAAAATTAGAAATTTTAATGTCAATCTTTCTATAATTTTTTCCACCTGGTTTCTCGAACATCGATTTGTCAAAAAACTTATGGCCGACACTGTAAGTCCGATTAATTTGTCAAGTTTGATCCGTTGTACCTCAAGTAAAAGGAGTTGAGGAACTTAAGATTTTTTTATCCAAATATCTATAAGGACCAGTTATAACATATTAAACAGTGAGTCCAATTGATCCTATAAAGTGCGTTTCAAAACCATATGCGCACCCCCAAATTTCATGTTCTGGGTAGATAAAGCTATTGGTTTTCTTTCGCTTCTACTTTTTTCTTTAGAATTACTTATTAGAACTTAATTCCAGCTAAAAATAAAATTTTAAAATATTTCACTGATCGTTAAAAATTAAAAGACTGAATCTGGTACGTTTTCAGGTGTTTCAAAACCATATACGCACCTTCGTTTTATTGGGAAAAATGAGTGCTAACCCTACAAATATAATGTTAATAATTAATAGCATGTCCTTTCTTGCGAATTACTTCATACAAACGGTTGGGCATGCTGTTAATGAGCGTAGAAAATGTTTCTCGAGGAATGCTGTCCCAGGCTTGAAAGATGGCCCTTTTAAGTTCACCCACGTTGTTGTAACATAGATTATCTTTGTAAATAATGCGAACAAGAATACCCCAGAGGTTCTCTATTGGATTGAGATCTGGCGAACAGGCCGGCCATGGAAGGACACGGATTTTCTGGGCGGAAAGCCACTCCAACGTCTCAGCACTCTTATGCACGCTTGCATTGTCTTGCTGAAATATGTACTTATCGCGGCGTTCTGGTGTAAGAAAAGACAAGAGGTCACCTCTGATGATCCCAATGTAGTCTCGGCTTCTCATTTTGTGCGAAGTAACGCGAAGTTTTACTGTTTCATCACCACAAATTGCGCCCCAAACCATCAGGGAGCCTCCTTTGAAGTTTCGCTTACTGAAACAATTAGGATCTTTTCGTAGATCGCGCCAATACATGTTGAACCCATCAAGGCCATCCAAATTAAACTTCTTTTCGTCAGAAAAAATAACCTTAAAGAAAAAAAAAACGAATGAAAACATTAAGTATTTAAAATCTATAAAACTTAATGCCTTGGTCCAGTCCTGTTGCATATTCACTCTGGCAAATTCCAAACGTGAAGCAAGATGGTGTGGCTTCAGACGTGGAGCCGGTGCCATCTTAGCCCTTTGAATATGTGGGGAGCGTTTAATAGTTCGCCAGACTGTGCTTTTCGACGCATTCAGCTTCAACTCATCCAAAATACCCTTGCAACTACGTGTCGTGTTCGACACAAGATTCAAAATCTTCCTCTGTGTTCGGTCGGAAAGCATTCTCTTTCGTCCATGATTGCGTCTTCTATCATATCCTTCCGGGATCTTTCGAAAAATTGTGTATAGTTCCTTCAGCACGACCTAGACGTCGTGCAATTTCACGATTTGATACTTTATCCTCCTTATACGCAATTATTTCCCCAATTTCTTGCGAAGAAAGGATCTTTCCACGTGGCATTTTTATTAAAATAGCTCACTCACAACTGTCATTGACAATAAAGTGATATTTTACCGGAAATGGAGTAGCCAGATGCGAAAAATGAAGGTGCGTATATGGTTTTGAAACGCATGAAAACGTACCAGATTCAGTCTTTTAATTTTGAACGATCAGTGAAATATTTTAAAATTTTATTTTTACCTGGAATTAAGTTCTAATAAGTAACTCTAAAGAAAAAAGTAGAAGCGAAAGAAAACCAATAGCTTCATCTGCCCAGAACATGAAATTTGGGGGTGCGCATATGGTTTTGAAACGCACTTTAGAAGCCAAACAATTAAGAAAACAAAGACGGTCTTGTCAGAACCACGAAAGGGGAATATCGAGATCCATGTTCTGGGTCTCCAGGGAGCGTATAATTAGTTAGTCCGGGCCGAGGGCAATAATCTTAGCCTTAAAATTAACTTTTAATTTAATATCCCTTCAACCTAAAGTCGTAATTACACTTACATAATAAAATAAGACTCAAATCCTCAAATTATTATAAGTTACGAAGTTCTCTAAACTTCAAGCCAACATGGAATATTTCCAACACAAACAAAACAATTTGTCAACAACGAATTTGTCACAAGGAGACAAATCTAGCAAATAAAAATGTAAATAAAATTTACAAGCACTTTATTTAAATTATATTAATTTCATCCCAATGCAATTTTAGCTAAGGGTATCTCATTCTGTTTTATTAATTTGTAAAGTCACCATCAACGAAAGTGACAAGCGAATTTATTCAGAGAGCCAACTGCTGATATATTTAATCAATTAGTGATATTTATGTAGTCATTTATCTCATCGCACAAACAACAGGACTCACTAATTATAAATTTCTTGAAAGTCCAAATAATATGCAAAATAGAATGATGACAAACTTTTGGTTGTAGTGTGAGAGATTGTGGTCACAAAATACCTAATAAATATCGTAACAGTCTAGCTCTCGTTGAATACTATCTTAGCCTAGATTCTTTTCAATCTCAGCTTTTGTGATCACAGGTGAAATCCGACCTCGTCAGATCGGGCTCAAATTTTGGATTTAAACGTTTTGGCATTCAAAGATCACGAAAATCATTTGCGCCATAAATCGATTTTCGTGGACGTTACGTCCATCCCAGTAGCGTACCTAAGGGGGTGCGGGAGGAGTGGCCCGCCCAGGGCGCGAGACTCCAGGGGCACCGATGTTCCTTTTTTTAAACAACTGAACCCTGACCCTTTAGTCTTGCCATGTTGAAGTAAAAACAATTTTAATAAAATAGACTCCGAGTCTTTCTTGGAGTACCCCTCTAGTTCTTACAATGCCTTTTGTCCTTATAATCTATCAAAATTTGTGTTAACACTTTTAATTTCCTCAGAGACTTTCTAGGGCGCTTCTCTATTTCTTAAAATGCATTTTGTCTTCATAATTTTTCAAAATTTCGCGCTGAAATAGAAAAAAAAACTTTAAATTTTCTCAAAAACTTTCTGGGGCGCTCTCTAGTTCTTAAATTGCATTTTGTTCTTATAATCAACAAAAAAAAAAACTTTTAATTTCCTCATAAAACATTCTAGGGCGCTCCTCTAGTTCTTAAAATGCATTTCGTCCTTATCTGTTAAAATTGTGCGTTGAAGTAAAGAAAACGCTTTTTTAATTCAATTGTTTTAAAGGCTTTCTTGGCGCCCATAAAACACTCAAAATGCATTTCGCTCTTATATTTTTGCATGATTTCATGCTGAAGTAAAAAGAGACACTTTAAATTCCTTCAGGTACTTTTTGGGGGCCCTAATTTCTTGCAGAGTTTTCTTGGCGCTCTTCTTGCTCCTAAAACGCATTTTGTCCTAAAATTTTTTTCAAGATTTCGAGTTGAAATAAAATAAAAAAAATACTTTAAAATATTAAATTAAAATTGTTCTGAAAATACGCACAGCTCTAGTATAATATGGTTCAGATTGTGCATTAAAGTCGTACTTCTCAGATATTGTACATAAAATCTGCATAGATCGAACTTAAAACGATTAAGATTAAGAAATCTGTTAAAAATTTAGTTTCAATTTTGTTTGAGCTGTGCAGGACTTATGCACAATTTTATCCATTTTATTCTTGAGCTGTGCTCGACTGTATCGGTTTTGACGAGCACCAACTGTTTTAACAAGTCTAATAGCTGTGCATATTTTCTGCACAATCTTAACCATTTCATGCTTCAGCTGTGCATGTGCATGTTCTAAAAACAATATTAATTAAGTACCATTTTTCAAAATTTTGATTTTATACTGTTGATCAACATTGAGCACTACATTCTTTGAAAAGGAGAGCTTCCACTTTTGCGTTTAACTTTTATTAAAAATAATTAAAATTTCACTACATTTTCAAAATTAAATGAAACCTGTTAGACTCAAAATTAAAAGTTAAATTTTTCAAGTATACTGATAAACAGTAAAAAAAATTAAAATTTCTAAGAATGGGGTTTCGCAGAAAAGCTATTTTCATTTTTCAAAAAAGGTTAAAAGTCTATTACGATAAAAACTTAAACATAAAATTCAAAATCGAGTAAATAGTTTTAAACAGAACAAAATTACTTTTCAAGTCAAAAAATAGCAAGAAAAAAATCTTAATCTGTTCCCGAGATAGATCATTTTAAGATTTTCATTAAAACTCACTAATGAGAAATTAAGCACGAGGCGCTATCTTTGATACCCTTTATCTGAGCTAGGAATTTGCTCCCCTACTGCCCACCTCCATTGCAAGTTCTCTTTATTTTTATATGGAGCTATTTAAAGTCTGCTCCTTTACTCAGCTCACAGAGCCGATAGAGAAAAGTTGTGTAGTCCGAAATCTAGTATATTTATCCCTCTACATAGATCAGTAACTTCCAAAAGGGGAACAGGTCCCACTTTTAAGTTATTTCGCGTAACGGTTGCAAAAGCAGAGAAATTCCCATACGTGTTTGCACGTAAAAGTGCGCTTTGGCTTCAACTCTATAGGCCACATGCCAGGGGGGTGCTTCTGCCATTTTGAAACACCGCCTGATTTTGTTTTCTCAATAACTCAGCCCCTATGGCATCGATCAATCTCAAATTTTAGAAATTGAAATTTCGATTGGTTATATATCTGGTTTTATGACTAGAATTTGAAAAATTTAGGTGTTTTGGAAAGCTCTCGTGGAGTACTACGTGGAGTACTACTTTTTAGACACCCTAAATTCATACAATTTATTCAAAGATCCGATTAATTGAAAAATTAATTTTCAAAATTTCGATGTCGAATATTTCAAAAACTAGACGATGCCTTGTCTTTAAATTGTAGTATGTTGTAGATGAGGTCGAGACCTTTCCAACGGTTTGTGGATTGCAGTCTTGGTCGCATGTTCCATGATGTTCTATGACTTGAACTATAATCAATAATGTCTTGGTACGACTGTATTTTCGTTGTTTATAAAGCGATTTCGATGAAATTTTAGTATATATTGTATCTGAGATTGATATCTTTCTAATCATAGGTCCCATACGTCTCTACTGCAACCCACTATACCTCGACCCTTACTATATCCAAATGCACCGGACTCTATCTCTAATGTTCATTAATCGATTTCAATGATCTTTGCTTTTCTTATTGGACTTCTGTCCTCAAACATTTAGAATAGAAAATGAGCAGTGATAAGCCCAGATAAGCTTATGGTAGCTGAGATTCTTTACAGGTGACCTCGAAATGCATGCATCTCGGGGTGTTTGGAACTCGGAATGCGTGTAAATTCGACTGAGAGTTGAATTTTGGGGGTAAAGAATCGCATCGAACCAATTCTATTCATTTCGACTGCCAAGAACAGTGTACTCGACGTGATTCTCTACCCCCAAAATTCAACTCTAGTCGAATTTACAAGCATTCTAAGTTGCACGCATTTCGAGGTCACCTGAAAAGAATATCAGCTACCATAAGCTGATCTGGGCTTATTTTTGTCTGTCCTCCACGATCATCTAAAGGTGATTTATATGAATTTTAATCCACGTGAAATGCAACTGATAAAGTCAGAGAGTTAATTAATTGCTGGCAATTTTGTATCAACACGCTTCTCAATATTCCAGCATAAATTATAAATAAAGTGAGAGGTGTTTGCCTCATGAGAATCGTGAGAGGAAATTACGGAGGCACATTTCTTTTGATCATCATGATACCAAAAAGATCATCCACATTTTGAGCTTGTGATCTCCCCATGAGAAAGCCACGATGGAGGAGGCTCATTTCCAACAAATGAAATTCTTCATGATACCCAATTAAACACCATAAATCTCACAAACAAAAACGACAGAGAGATTGATGAGCTAGATTCAAAAATAATTTAAATATTATTTAATTATTCGCACCGAATCCCACCTCTAAATCGTGTTCAAAATCAAACAAATGAGCTTAAATTTATTCACATATAAACACACAAACAGACTATGAAAGGAGATGAATGTAATTTTAGTTATGGAATTTATATTCACAATTAATTAGCAATAAAATTCTCCATTGCAAAGATCTTACAGAAATGTTAATCACAGGGAAGAAGATGTGAAGCTCGTGATGACATGAAAATATTAACCATATGTATTGCTACAAATTTCTCAAGATATGCACCATCGTATATTTTCTGCACGAATGCACTGACGGTGTTCACATGAATTTCAATTTAATTCAACAAATTCACCACACTTAATCGTTCAAATTCCACCACAAACAACAACGCACTTCTAATGCAGAGAGTCTGTTTGAGTCAAATGCACACGCATCTTCATTTTAACTACAGCCCGATTAACTTATCGGCTAATTTGTTTTGAAACGCCCAACAGATTTTTCCAAGAACATATCACTGAATCTGAGAGAAATATCAATGGGCCATAAAATCTTTCATCATCAATTGACTAGGGAAAAGTATAGGGCATTTTGGTATTGGATAAATTACAGATGAACTTCACTACTCGAATTCCATAGAAAAAGAGACTGCAAAGCGTTCCAGCTTTGCGAAATGCTCGAACTTACGAGATAAAGCTCTCTTACTCTTACTGTAAATTATTTTTACTCATGGTTTTTTGTTGTGGTCTAAGATTACTAGCGATTAAATTGATTCAGAAATCATAAAAAGATTTTAAAATCGAAAATTAGTAATCATTCTAGAATGTTCTGGCATGGGTTACAAAGCATACGGATAAACAAAAAAAAGTAAATACAAGATAGATATGTCATTTATACGGGCTTCAGACCTGAGACTTAGCCATATGACTTAACTGCTATAATTTTTCAGCAGTTAAGATTTTTTGAAAAATTTGACTTAGTATTGGATTATTAAGGACAAATTAGGGTGGAGTAAGTACTTTTGGCCGCATTAAGGTTTCATGTGCTTGTAATTTTTATAATCTTTATTTAAATAAAATGAAATTTTGTACAAAGATACCTTAAAGCTGTTTCTTCCTAATAATCCAAGAGAATTCCCAAATATTTTTACGATTTTTTAGTGAAAAATCCATTTTATGCAACTATGCATGTTTCAGTACTTTTGGTCACTTTGTAAATACTTTTGGCCACTTTGTTTCCAATAGAATTTTAATAAAATAACACAAGAAATAGCTTTCTAAAACTTTCACAAACACACAGCACAAGTCCTATTCTTATTTTTAACACCAATTTTATGTGATTTTAGAGTATTTTAAACGACTTTTTGCACATTTTCTATCTTGATGTATAAATCAGTCAAAAGTCACGATTGTTTTTACTTAAATCCGCGTGGTGAGTCACGTGTAAAATGTCTGGGAAAATGAATGGCCAAAAGTACTTACACAGCCGAAAAAAGTAAGCTCTTTTGGCCACATCGGATTTTCATTGAATTTGTTAGAAAATCTTATTAAGGATGATATCACAATAAAATTTAGTTAATTAAGAAATGGACTTTCATTGAAAAACATCAAATATTTTCATCAAAAATATAAAATAATGCAAAACAATTTCTCTTAACATTAACAAATTTCTTAAGAATCCCATGTTTTTTTAGTGATTGCTTACGTTGTCGAGAATTTTTTTCAATAACTTAGAATAAATCAGGTCGATACAAAATCAAATATGCTTTTCTAATTCGTTAGATTAGAGGTCACGAAATAAGACCTATTTTCCTGTTTTGAATAAACTCATAATTTCCTTACAATGTAATTTTACTTTAGGTGGCCAAAAGTGCTTAAATGGTCGAAAGGGCTGACTCTACCCTGCCTGTTACAAACTGAAAAAGCAATAAAATCGATTGCTATTTAGGATTTTGAGACCGTCGAAAACTGGGCTAAGCCTCCAGTCAGAAAACCGCTTTACGCATATTTAACAAATTCATTACTAATTTTAAAAAAAAACCTTTCCCAAAAATCCAAATTTAATCAAATCGGTTGAAAACAGGCCCTTTTAAATGGTTAGGCTAGAGGGTCCCGGTCAAAATCCTCAAGTCAAAATCCCGAAAGCCAAAATCCCGAATGGGCCAAAATCCCGAAAGCCAAAATCCCGAACGCCAAAATCTCAAAAGCCAAAATCCCGAATTCTTAAAAGTGTCTTAGCTACTCCCATGCTTGCACTCGCGTTTGCTGGAGGCTGGAGGCAAAGCGAAATTTTCTGTGACTTGGGCAATTATTCTACACATTATCCTCCATATAATTTCATCCCTTTCAGAATTTTAAACATTCGGGATTTTGGCTTTCGGGAATTTGGCTTTTGAAATTTTAGCTGCCTCCGAAACAAGCATTTTTAAAAATTCATGATGGCGATTTTTTAGGTCATAGGTATGTTTGAACGAAATGTTTACCTGCACCACCTCCAAAACATATCAAAAAATAAAAGAAATCGTGGGACTCATTTTCAAGAAAATCCAAAAGATATAGTTTTGGAAAGCTGGGTGGGGTGTGGGAGAAAATGAAAATCATAATAATCCTTAGGTCGACTTATGGAGGAATCCCCGAAGACCGGAAGCTTGTATCTTTTACCGTTTGGCCTCTAGTTGAGTTACAAGTTTACGTAAAGAAAAAAAAACGAAGCTATGTCAATTGAGGGTACTTTATCGATTTATTACTGAATGTGGCCAATGCTTCCGCGTTGAAAATTTCACGATCTTTCCAAAAAATCCAGACACTAATTAAACTTTGACCTTCAAAAATTCAAGATGACGATTTTTTTAGGTCATAGGTATGTTTGGACAAAATGTGTCACCTATCATATCCAAAAATAAAAGAAATCGTAGGATTGGTTCCGAAATAAAGCAAAAAAACATGGTTTTGGAGGGGTTGGACGGGTGGGAGGAACAGAAAAAAACGCCTGGAGATATTTTTTATTGGGATCGCTAAAGATAGGAAATTGATATCTTTTACCGTTTAAGCTTCCGGACGGTGACAAGTCGAAAAAAGCAGATTATATAACAAAACTCTCTTTGAATTCGAGCAGTAAAAGTAATTAAACCCTTTGCTCAACTTTTATTTTTTATCTAAATCTTTTCATTTTTTCTAATATTTATATGCAGTCGCAAAATAGAAGGTTAGAGGAGGAATCTCGGATATTTTACTGCTCTAACTCAAAGAGAGAGCAGTTATATAATCGACTTTTTTTTTCAACTTGTTCCAGTCGTCGATGACCCCCAATAAAAAAACAAAATCTCTTTACGTTTATTTTCCCCCATCCCACCCCACCCCTCTAACCCCTTCAAAAATCCTGTTTTTTGGTTTTTCTCAAATTGTATTCTTGTAAAATTCTCAAAAAAATTGTACCATATTAATTTTGTGAATTATAATTGTAATAGGCCCTGAAGAAGATACCATCCAGGATCGAAACGTCGGCAATAATAAAGTAAAATTGCAGAGCATAAATTAGACCGAAACCCCGCTTTTGACTATATTTTTCTCAAAATTGGCCCGAGCTTTTTCAATTATTTTTGGATATGTCTTAGAGCTAGTCCTGGCGAACATTTCGTCCAAACATATCTATGACCGGAAAATTCGCCATTTTGAATTATTGAATGTCAAAGGTCAACCATTTTGGAAGGCTCATTTTTCAAACGATTTGGTTAAATTTGGATTTTTTGGAAAGGTATTGCAATTTCGAACCCGGCTGTATCGGTCTTCATCGCTAATGAACCGGTTAAGTACCGATTTTTGAATAATTTTATATCCCCAATAATAAATTAATATTCCCTAAAAATAATGTTTTTTCGGTTTTTCTCAAAATTGTCCCAAGCTTTTTCAATGATTTTTAGATATGTTTAAGAGCTAGTCCAGGCGAACATTTCACCCAAATATACCTATGATCGGAAAATTCGCCATTTTGAATTATTGAAGTGTGATGTATAAATCAATCTTTATTTCTGGACTTGTTACAATCGACTGACAAGTTCACAAAGATCATAGGGTTTTATACCCGACCAGACAATGGCCATCACTTACGGTACACCCGTACACCACACTTCCCCCCTCTTAGATTCAAACCCAATTACATTATAATTCATTTAGTAAGGTAATTTAAGTAGTCAATTCTTTACTCCATACAATTCATTATGATTAGAGCCAATATATCTAATAAGTTTCACATGCACATCCAGTTAAGTTTTATTCCTTATAATTAATTTTATTTCTTACTCGAAGTCGATAAGGGTGTGGTGTTCGCGGGGTACTGACGTCCTCAGGGCTGTAGAAAACGTCATCGTCCAGTGTTGAATCATGTGGTGGTGGTGTTTCTAAGCTACTGGACGTTCGATCACTGTTAGATCCCTTTTTGTGGCCATTCATATTATGATTAACCGAAGAATGCCTGAAGAATTTTTTTATTTGATCTCGATGTCCCTTGATGATTGTACCCTCCAAGTCTAGCAGATACACCACCTTGGAGATGCGCTTCACTACTTCCCCTTTTATCCAACAACCTCCAGAGAAATATAAGATTTGGTCGCCAGGCCCGAATCCACAGCTCTTCGTCTTTTCCTGTATCATTGTCCTTTGTCTTTTGCCAGTGTCGTCATCAGTGAATCCCTCCATATCCTCGGCTTTACTCCGCTCTTCCCCCCTTTTTCTTGGAACTTCAATCATCTTCGGATTCATAATCCGGTAGAGGGTCCTTGGAGTATAACTGAGCAGTCTGGACATCGGCGAAACCCCATCTACTGCTGTTGGCATGTTGTTGTACCTGAAAAGAAAATGGTGAATTTGGAAATCAATGGCCAATTGTTTGAAGTCTTTATCTTTGGATAATTTCTTAAGTCCCGATTTAACTGTTTTAACTGCCCTTTCAGCTAACCCATTTGAGGCGGGGTGATATGGAGGTGCGGTAATATGTTCAATTGCATTAGCTTTACAGAAGGATTTTAACTCTACAGAGCCAAATGGTGGTCCATTATCACTCACAATCTTCGCAGGTAACCCAAAAATAGTGAATATTCTTCTCAAACATCCAATCAAAGACAATGCGTTAGTTTTATGCATTTGTTCTACATGAAAGAACCTTGAAAATTCATCCACCATCACTAAGAAAGTTTTACCATCTAGATAGAAGAAATCCATGTGTACACGGAAGAATGGCTTCTCAGATTTTTCCCATGATGTTAAATTTTTTTTCCCGGGTTTATCTGCCCACCTTTGACACGTTTCACAGAATCTTACGGTGACCTCAATGTCTTGGTCAATCTTTGGCCACCAACAGCACCCTCTTGCGACCGATTTGATTCGCACTACGCCCTCATGTCCCGAATGAAGTAATTTCAATACTCTATTTCTCAATTTTTCTGGAATGACAATTCTATGCCCTACATAAAGAATATTGTTGGAGACACTCAAGCCGTGACGTACCCTTTGAAAAGGCTTAAGCCTGTCTTCACAAACTTTAGGAAACCCCAATTTTAAACAACGAATAACCTTTTGAATCAATTCGTCAGCGGCTGAGTGTTCCCGAACTACTTGTTCCGAAATAGGAAGTTCTCCAGCAATCTCAATGAAATTTAAACAATTATCTGACACGTTAGTCGCAATATTATCTGGAAATCTGGATAAGAAATCTGCATTGGAGTTCAATTTCCCCTTTTTATAAATAATTTTGAGATCATACATTCCCAATAGTATGGCCCAGCGGGCCACTCTCGCGGTTGCAATAGCATTATGACGATTCATTTTCCCGAAAAGTTCTCTGAGACAAGCATGATCAGTATACACTGTAACACTGCGTCCGTAGATGTACTTGTGAAAGGTTTTCACTGCGAAGACTAGACTCAGCGCTTCTCTGTCCACAATGGAATAGTTTTTCTCTGCAGGTGACAAAGTACTCGACGCAAACATGACGGGATACTCTTTCCCGTTTATCACGTGCGATAGGACGGCTCCCACTCCCACGCCCGAGGCGTCCACACTTATTACTAGTGGTAAATCACTGCTATAGTGCGTTAAGAGTGATTCCTCCGTGAGCCAAGTCTTACTCTCTCTGAAGACACGCGCGTGAGTCTCAGTCCCCACAAATGGTACATCTTTACGCAGTAGTTCGTAAAAAGGCTCTAATTTAATCGAAAGATTTTCAATAAAACGACCATAATAAGTTAAAAGGCCAATGTATGATTTCAACTCTGTCAAATTTGTGGGTGTTTTTGCATTTCGAATAACTTCTAACTTGAATTTCACGGGCTTAACTCCATCTTTACAAATAATGTGTCCCAAATACTCTAACTCCGTCTGGAAAAAAACACATTTACTTAAATTTGCTTTCACATTGTACTCCCTCAATCGTTCAAGTACTCTTTTTAAAATTCTCTCACAATCCTCCTTATCTTTCCCCCCAATTAGGATATCATCCAAATAACAAGTTACTTGAGGAATCCCCTGCAAAATTTGCTCCATAATACTCTGGAAAATTGCTGGACTGGAGTTTAATCCGAAAATTAAACGAGTGTACTGGAATAAACCCCATGGAGTGTTAATAGTTAACAACTCACGTGACTCTGGTGCAACTAAAACCTGCTGATAAGCTCCGGCCAAATCAATTTTACAAAATTCGACGCAACCCTTCAAGGGTAAAAAACACTCATCAACTCGAGGTAACGGATGATGCTCTAATGTCACGAAACGATTTATGGTGGATTTGCAATCCACACATAACCGCAATTTCCCATTCTTTTTTTTCACGCACACTAGAGGAGAAGCCCACCGTGAAAATTTTACTGGTATCAAAATACCTTCACGCACTAAACGCATAAGTTCATTATGAACTTCTTCTCTCAGTCCAAAAGCAATGGTGTACGGCTTATGAAAAATTGGTGTTGCATTTTCTTTTAACACAATATTTGCAGAAAAAACTCGTATTGGGGAATTATCGGCGCCATTGAATACCTCTTTATATTCATCTATCACCGAAGATGAATTATTTGTGACACTCATCTGTATCGCACCAATTGGTAGAATGTTTTTGTGCTGGAAACCCACACGCCAATCGGGAAAAATACTAGTAAGCCAATTTCTTCCGCACAATGGAACAAACTTCTTAACAGAATTCACCACAACCAATGGCAATTTTTTAAAGATTTTCTGAGCCCCATTTTTATAATTTACCTGCACTGACACACGAATTTTTCCCACTATTTCCACTGGTTCCCCTGTAACTACCTTAACCGATACTCTATACTGCTTTAACTTGAGAGAACTGAATTTATTCAAATAGTCCTCATAGTGTAAAATTGAAATACACGCACCACAATCTATCTCCATAATTATTTTTTTCTGTGACACCACACACTCTATATACTCTGGGTCATCCGTCTCAATACTACTTATTGTTGCATTTTTGGACTTTATAGTACTCACGGTTTCGGTGCTACTTACGGTACCCCTCTTGTCGCTTTGTCCAGCTAGAGATGACTCTTTCAATAGCGCTCCCAATCTCATTGCGTGAACTTGTTTTTCCAGATCCTCTTCTGACTCAGTGCTGCTGTACTCCGACTCGATGAGCTTTACCTCCCTCTCTCTCTTACTTTTCTTCCCAGCGGGACAATCAGCTGCCATATGATATGACCATTCTCCACATTTGAAGCATTTAATAGGAGATTTGCTTCTCTTTCTCGTTGATTTTTTTACTTTCTCTGAAGAATTTTTTTCATCACGTCGATAATTCTGCTGACGATTTCTGAATCTTCTGTTATCACGATAGGACCTCTGTCCTACTCTCCCAATGGTCGAAGTGGAAGGCTGCATGAGTTCGACATTTTTCTGCGCCAACTCCATACTCAAAGCCAATTTAAGACTTTCATCAAAATCCCTGTCGTGGTCCAGAAGTCTTGCTTGGATACGCTTGTCTCTCAATCCGCATACCAATTTATCCCGAAGAGCGCTCTGGAGGAATGAATCGAATTTACAATTCTGCGCTAATATTTGCAGCTCCGCCACAAATTCAGAAATGTTTTCGTCCTCCTTCTGTCTTCTGTCATAGAACTTAAATCTCTCTGCCATCACACTGCGCTTAGGTGCAAACATGTTCTTGAGTACTTCGGTGATTTCTTTGTACGTTTTTGATGAGATTAAGGCTGGCTGAATAGCTGCTTTCAGTTTCTTCAAGCATATTGGCCCTGCCAAAGTGATAAAGGCAGATTTTTTCCTCTTATCCTCTGTAATGTTGTTTAACTCGAAGAAGTGTCCCATTCTCTCCAAATAATCCTCAAAATCTTGATCAGTTTCCGGAATAAATTTCTCTATGCTGCCAATAGCACCTACACTCACTCTCTCACCAGACTCTTGTTGCTCATTAGGCATTTTTTCACCAACTTTTTACACTTTTTCACTAAACACGTGGCGCTTACTCGTCGCCAAATTTGTGATGTATAAATCAATCTTTATTTCTGGACTTGTTACAATCGACTGACAAGTTCACAAAGATCATAGGGTTTTATACCCGACCAGACAATGGCCATCACTTACGGTACACCCGTACACCACATGAAGGACAAGGGTCAACCACTTGGGAAGGCTCATTTTTCTTTTTAGTTAAATTTGGAATTTTTAGAAAAGTATTGCAAATTAGAACCCGGCTGCATTGGTCTTCATCGGTAACGAATCGGTTAAGTACCGATTTTTTGATTTTCAGATGCTTTTGTTATTTATGAATCAATTTGATCTCTAGTATCAGTGATCTCTAGTATCTCTAGTAGATCAGTGGTTCCAAAAGATTATGCAAAAGGCTAATTCACGGTGAGCTCTATCTCGTAACTTCGAACATTCCGCAAAGCTGGGACGCTTTGCCATCTATTTTTTTTCAATCTTCAGTTATTTGCTAGTTGGGCTATTTTTGTCTCTTATTCTCCATAGAAGTAAAGGGTTGGCAAAGCTTCGCAAACTATGCGAACCGCTACACCAATAGAGATAAGTGTTTGAAAATTATGATGATGATTCGAAATTATTTCCAAAGTTAATATTACAAAACTAATAAGATTTTTTCAACAAAATAGATCAATAAATTTTCGTATAAATTGATCTATAAATAAGCCAAGTAATTAATTAGTTCTAAATTCTAAATGTTACCAATTGTTTATTAAACATCATATGTGTAAAACGGAACATAGAATTTTTACGTCATTCTAATCTGTTCTATCCATCGCCTTTGGAATCGACTCTTGTAACCAGGAAAACAAGAGGCTTCTTAGAAAATCAAACGCTAAAACATGCGTTGAATTGACGGTTTCAATATAACTTTATACGTACATTTTGAAAACAATAACAAAATTAGAGCTCCAATTGCTAATTTTACCAAAAATAAAGCAATATAAAAAGTTAATTATTATGAGAAATGATCTGTTTATGGAATTCTTCAAGCAAGAGCACGTATTTTGTATCTTAGACAATTGAAAAAAAATGAAAATACAAATTCTAACCTCAAAACTCCATTCAATAATTTGCCCTTTTAGTCAAATCACACCAATGCAATGTTTTAGTTGTCATAATAGAGTAATGTAATAGAATGGAATGATGTATGAGTTAATTAACACCTCTGCACAAAAATGTCACCCAAAGTGATGAAATATATTGAAAGACAGGTGGTCAGTGAGGTGACCCAGAGATATTCTTAAGTACCATCTTTCATCGTCCAACCACGTCTTAGAATGCGTCATTGAGCTAGAAAATACTATTTGAAATATTTTTCACAACTTGAAAATTTGTGGAAGACAATTTGTTAGTTGACTTTCTGTCAATCTCGATGGCACAATTCGTTAGAGTAAAATAATTGACCACTCACTCACTTTTAGGCATGAGTGTGAAATCTCTCTTGACTGCAATATTGGTATAATTGAATTGTAGATGAAACATTTCATCTAATTGATAGTGAATGGTGAAAGACAGAACATTTTGTTGTGTGGAAATTTTATTTTTAGTCCTTCGTGTTTCCCTCACAGAAAACAATCCATTCAAACTCATCAGCCAAAAGACAAACTTGAGGAAAATTGTGTGAAAAACATGCGTGAGCTTTTCGACAATTTCCCTCAGTCTTATAAAAGAAAGGAACAGCACTGTTGAGATGTGTGGTGGATTTTATAAATGAGCACTTTGATTTATGGTAGCACAAATGTAGACAACTCATCTCGTATATCAACCCAAGAGGAGAGAGAGGAGACAGCTTCTTGGGCTGGCAAAGATGCTTCTAGAGTCTTCTTTCTTACATAATAAATGATACTCAGCCACAGATGATGATGTGACTTATTGTGACATGAGAGAAATCGTGTTGACAAGCTTGTGACCCTGGGAAATTCCAAATTGGATTTCTTGTTCTTTTTATCACCCAGGCAGCAACACAAAAAAAACGAACTCCACAACTTCCTCATGGTTCATCCAACGATGAAATGAAATCGTCAAACGATAGGATGTTGAATTATCTGATATTGAACATCACACATAATTTCCGCTCGGTACTCATCCTATTTATTAAATCTCATTTTATCGTTCAATCATCCAAGCATATATTGGAAAAGGACGCAATGATAGCCATGTGGGTTAGAAATACTGAAAATTTCCTGGAATTTTCAAATTCTGCTACATTTTGGTCAGTATATTAATAAAATCGATCAGAAAATTAGAAAGTTAAATAAACAAAAATCGTTTTCTTATTGTTCTTTTTTTTATAAAGCGGGAATTAAAAACCTATGAAACATCTAGAACAGACCTGTGCTCGTTAAAAAAATCGTGTAATATCGGAAATTTTATGTTGATAATTTTAATGGAAATTACAGATAGCCATACTGGTAACACTAATTCCGTTCATTCACCGTGCCATGATAAATATTTTTGCGCCAAAAAGACATAACAGACATAAAAACTCATATAGAAAGAAATTGTCTTCTTGATATCTTTGTCGGAAGACGGATAGCTGTTCACTAAACACCATTTTACTTGAATCTCGCGAAAATATGAAGAAAATTAAAGAAAATATTATTTCAAATGACAAGCTTCCTAAATCGCGCACAATTCAACTCGAGAGAGAGATAGAGACACAAATAACTCACTTGATAAACGTCTGGCGGCGCTGCGGTTGCAAAAAATCTCTGAAATTCGACAAAATATTTTCTTCTCTATTTTATCCTTATTAGCAGGTCGTGTCCCTTCTTGTAATATGTACTTTTGCATTTCTTATTAACCAAAACAAATGTTGTACAAAAGAGTTTTTCTCAAACCTATCCTGAATTTTGGGACAGCTCAAAAGAATATGAGCCTTCCAGCTCAAAATTTCTTCCCAAAGTTTTTGTTGTAATATCGACAATTATTCACAATTAACCCAAATAACTGCATTCATATAAATTATTAAAAGGATTTTCTTGTGAAAATGACTTAACTCTAAGGAATTAAACAATTTTCACATTAACAACCTCTCATTTTCTCAACGTGAATTTTCGCGGCATTTCGACGAATGCTAACAGGCACCACCAAATTCACTTCGGCTTTTCTTTTAGCTCAGGCCTGATCTAGAATATCTCATATTTAGGCGATATATAACAAAAATGTATAGGCGTTTAATAAATCATTTCATCTTTGATTACGTCATTTTAAAGTAATTATTAACAATTACAATAATTAATATTAATAATAATAATAATTATTATTATTTTAATCAATCTAAAAAATTATTTCTATTCTACAAGAATTAATTTTGAATCATAATAATTGTCTTGCCGAAAAAAATGCTTTCTAATTCAACTGATATGAAAATTATGGTGAAAAAAATAAAAAAAGCAAGGTAATATTCAAATAATTTAATTTTGAAACAAATATCAATTCATCCACTTAAAATCCCATAAAACCAAATCAGATTTGTACAGGATTTATTGACCTTTTACATATGAAACCATATTACTTCCAATCGCGAAAAAATACGTCATTCTAAATCTTTCACTCTTACAATCATTCAAACAATAAGTAAAATTTATTCTCATATGTCGACCAGCCGGTCTAGACAACCTTCAAAACGCATCCAAAAAGTGATAACAAAATTACAAGAATCATTTTCGGGATATTACAAAAAATATGCAATAAGGGAAGGTTTTGCAGGTTCGTACTGAAAAAGGTGTTCAAGATTTAATTTTTTGTACTGAATGCCACACAAACCGAATCAATTATATCACTATGTCAAAAAAAATAACTTGTTCATAATTCCGTCTCACAAAATTCCTGGAAATCCTTGGATTTTCCTCTACAGGAAAATGAAAATGTAATGGCACTTTTTACGAAGTTGCCGTGGTTTGCTCAGCTTCGTACAACTTTTGCCCACCTATGTAGGTCTCATTTTCCCTGGAAACACTACGCCGGATACAAAAATTTGGGCATTACTACTTAGATAGAACTTTCATCTACTTGTTTTCATCGTTTGTAAGAAGTAATCACGCATTAAAAAATCAATTTTATGATATTTTTCTAACACATGTTTTTTGACACTTGGAAAACCATTTTTGCACTGTATTCTGACAGTCAGTTAAATGCTTGGATAGGTGTGATTCTTTCACAATCACACCTATTGTAATGCTCGAATTTTCTCTAACATCTCCAATTGGTCTTACAGAACATATTTCAGACATAACTAATTTCAAAAATAACCAGCAACCAATTTAAAGTGAAATGTGGGAAGTTCCACTTTAAAACAAAGAAATTTGAATGCGAAATGCTCAAAATGCACCGAAGTGGCAATTAAAGAATTTTAGGCGCATTTTTTTTATTTTTGCTTCTAGAACTCAGGGGAAAAGACCTAGGCTCCCAAGTTTGTCAGGAAATGTGAGATGTTGGACTAGCTATTAGAATATATGACCAGACCATGGATGAAATTCATTAAGTAACTTGGAAAAAATCAACTTTTACGAAGCTACAACATTACGAAGCTGCAAAACCTTCCCTTATATGCTTGTGAGTATATAAAAATCACAAAGTAATTGAATTTTTATCGCAAAGACCAGAAAATCAAAGCCAAGAATATGACAAATAAATTCATTTATATTCAGTGATACCTGACTAACTTTAAAACTTTCACCACGTGTGTATCTTTAGTCTTTCATGTTCTTTGAGAATCATTAGGAGGCGAGAAAAATAAAAAGTCACAATTCCATCACTAAATTATCACACATCCTTCAAGATCATCCACTCCACGCGCACCCACTCTTGTCATTCATTCTATCGTGCTATGCTCATTTCTCATGTGAAGCCACCTTCTCTCGACACTTTTTTTCTTCTTCTTTGGTCTCAAACAAGGAGCAGCGAAAGAATGATTGAACGTGTAAATATTACATGCTTAAACATATGACATTCGGTGAGCGTGTTGAAAGACACATGAAGATGATCATGATGAATGATTAATGATGATATTATGGAAATGAGGAAAAAGGAAGACGAATTAAAAATGTCGTGGAATATGATAAATATTCTTCTCTCGACTCTTTGTCAGACTTCTTCTGTGACCCCGACATCTCTCACCTAAGTTGAAAATTTGCTGAAATATATGTAGAGGTTAATAATGTATACTCATTCTTCTCGTTCAGCAATAACCTTCCCGATTTGAGAGCTCTCTCTGGTTGAGGTTTTTTTCTGTACCGATTCGAAGGGCTCTGGTATATCAGAGAGTACATATCTAGAAACCCGTTGGAAGTTCGAATCCTTAAACCGACTATAGTTACACCAAAGTAAGCAAGTTCGTAAGTATAAGCAAGAAATTCGAAATGGCAGGACAATCAGCGCTAAAGCGGCGAGTACGTGAACTTGCACTTTAGGCTTCCGAAAGATTTTGGAATACACACAGAAAAATTTTGACTCTAAATTTAAGGATATATAAGACTCCGGGAACTTTAATTGGACGTGAACCCTCGAGGCGGTTAAATTCAGAAGCTCTTTGCCAATGAAATGAGCTAGAATTCAAGCGCCTGGCGAGTTGGCCTTTTTATATGGAGCTATTTGAAGCCAGTTCTTAAATTGATCTCGGACGTCTCGGACTCAGCTCACAGTGCTCCAAGGAAAAAAATTATTTAAACAAAAATTTAGTATATTTTATCCCTTCTTATAATATATCTATAGGTATCTTATAATACGGAAAAACTTCTCACTTTTTAAATATTTAGCATAACGATCACGAGTGCAGAAAAATTCCCATACGCATTTGTATGTGAAAGTAAGAAATTGGCTTCAACTTTGAAGGCCACTCGCCGGGGACTAGCTAGAATCCCTATCTCCTTGACGCTAAGGCCGGCTTCAGACCTAAGGTTTAGCCTAGTTCGTGATTATTTCGAAATTCAAAATTGTAATCAATTTTATTGCTTTTTCAAAATTTAATAGATCACTTGCATATGTTGTCCAATCTTAAGTGATCATTTTCCAAGAAATCTTGATTGATAAGAAATTAGAGCAATTAAGCCATATGGCTAAGCCTTAGATCTGAAGCCCGTATAAGGAATCGAGAGTTTAAGTTTAGCACTAGCAGAAAAATGTCGGGATTTGCTAATTACGATTAAAACTAAATGATCAAGGATTTAGGATTAGGGTATTGGCATTCATTGGATAAGTTTTGAAATTAAATTGTTGGGTGTTTCTGTTAAAGAATTTTCCAATTTCTGTGTGTACTGATTTGGCTTGGCTTTGGAGTAGCTGTGTCCCATCGAAAGGTTATTACTGAACAGAACCATTGGCTCCGTTCAGTAATAACCTTTCGAAGAGACAAATCCACTCCAAAGCCAAGCCAAACCTATTCGAAAATCTATCGAAAGCCTAAAGTGCAAGTTGAAATACTCGCCGCTTTAGCGCTGATTGTTCTGCAGTTTCGAATTTCGATGTTCTTGACACTTCAATCGTCAACAATGTCAACACGGTGTGCAAATGTTTGCTGCAAAAAGTGAATTTTAGTGTAGTTTTGTTGAATTTCAGGATGGCAGAACGTTTGAATTGCAATTTTATTAAGATAAATGTCCTATTCATAAACTTGTTCACTTTTGTGTAACTCATCGGTTTAAACTTTAAACGTTAGAACTTCCAACGAGTTTTTAAGTAAGTTCTCTCTGATATACCTTCGAATCGGTAAAGGAAAAACTTCAACCGAAGAGAGTTCTCAATTCAGGAAGGTCATTACTGAACGAGAGGATTAAGTCTATACATTATTAACCTCTACAGGACACTCACTCACTCAGTGATAGAACACTCGCTCTATGATGCAAGTGTCCCGGGTTCGAGTCCCCTTTAGGTCACCAGGAATTTTTCTAGCGTTAAAGGTGTCCGAATTGCATCCAGTAAGCTTCACTGCATTTGATTCCACAGGGCATTGGACTGACAACCCCATCCCTGTATATGAAAAAATAATAATGGATGCTCCAAAATCCCCTTGCAGGAAAGCCTAAGTTCCTCGATGGAAAGTTGTGCCACCATTAATATTATTATTATTAATTTTGAGCATTTTTTGGTGTTTTATTTTTACTTTAGGGAATCAATACAAAAAAATGTTCATTGTTCAAAGAATTAATGGAAAAACCTACAATTTGAAGCACTTTTCCAGCTCCAGACCCAATGTCTGCAATTTTCCTTTGAATTTCCAATTTACAATGGAATTTTTCAGGCCCTACCCACACCTATGCTTTTCAGTTTGGAAATTATACGTTTCGCGAATCACCACCTCCAATGCAACCCCTCACGAAAAAAAAACTAAGTTATATTGCTGATCCACAATCAACCACCTCGTTGCAGAAAATACACCCATAATTGCAAAATTACACAGTGGTGGTGATGTGATTATAGCCTTGGCAGACAAATAATTGCTACTATATTTACGCATACTCTTCAATTTTGTCGAGGGTTAAAATTACACTCATATCTCTTTTCCTCAGTCTAATA
This sequence comes from Phlebotomus papatasi, assembly GCF_024763615.1. Classification (NCBI taxonomy): domain Eukaryota; kingdom Metazoa; phylum Arthropoda; class Insecta; order Diptera; family Psychodidae; genus Phlebotomus; species Phlebotomus papatasi. The sequence goes on from NC_077224.1 coordinate 23,081,939, forward strand.
TTTGAATTATATGCCGCAATAGCTTTTACTCTTTTAGCCAACTCCTTCCTTAACCGTCCAAAACCACATTTTTTTACATTATGCACCTTGTTCTTTCACCTCCCCCGAGGGCATTATTTTAATTTAATTCTCCCCGTGCATCATGCAAAAGCATCATTGTGCTCAGCAATCAAATTATGGTAATTCATGTTGAAATCTCATTGTATTAAATTACACCACTGGCGTATTAATACGTGAATTATCTTCAATATAAATTAATTGTATAATGGTCAAGAAATTACCATCGAAGCCACGTTAAGGGGAATCTTTCATGCAGAATTAACATGCAAATGTTGTATAGATTACAACGACAGATATTACAGAAGTTTACTGCAGGATTGTGTTACATTTAATCATAAAGATGGTACTATAAGAAAGATAACATATATGAATTTCAAGTTAACCTGACCGAAGACCAAATCTGATTATTTGTCAACAACAGAGATAAAAACAGGGTTACTATAGGAAAACGTGCTTTTGTTGGGGAAAGACGGGACACAATGGTTTTGGAAACACTTCCAGTGTAAACTTTGGTCAATGTTCTTTATAAACTTTTCAAGCAAATCTGCAGATGTAATTTTTACTAAATTTTAGGTAATATTTACTTAATTTAGTGGAACTGCCATCGATGTAGACAAGCCACATTTTCCATAAAAAACCAATAAATTCAATGGAATAGCATTGCTGTCTAAAATCGATTTTATCCTCTTCTAAATTCTTAAAATTAAATAAAAAATATTTGGCCAAAATTGGGGTGGTCCATCCAATCTCAAATGATTGACGCAGAGGTGTGCAAGAACCATTGAAACTGAATAAACGTCAAAATAAGTTTGTTCAGGTAGCGTTTTGACCATCGACGTACAAGTTTCATTTGACGTTTGTTCGGTTTTAAACGGTTCTTGAACTACTCTGGATTGAAGCATTTGCAAGGAAATACATACTTCACGAAACATTGTAAACTGAATAACAAATTTGTAAACTGAGCAATGTGCAAAATGGCAAAAATAGCCCTGTACATCAAAATAAATATAAATAAATGAATTTTAAATGACATTTTTTCCTTACTGTGTTATCACACTTGCACGTTAAAATTTGAATATGATTCACATTAATTGTCGCTGGTGAGAGTCCAAATGTGTAATTTGTGTGTTTGAATCATTTTATATTCAAAATTTGATCTATTTGTTGATAAAAAGGTAGACTTGGCCCGCAAAATTTGATATAAATTGATTTATAGAATTAATGCGAAAAATTAATCCGATTTTCTCTTTAATTTTTTAATGTGAAAAATATTTATGCTTTAGGTAAATTTAAACTTATTTTTGCAGACCAAGTCCACTTCTTTATAAATAGAAAAACCTCAAATATTAAATGACTCAAAGACACAAATAACACATTTGGACGCTCACAAGCGACAATTAATGTTAATCACATTAAAATTTTAATGTGCAAGTATGATAACGCCATTTGTCTACGTTTTCTGATACGGATAGGTGTTCAAATTTCGTATTCCAAATAGTACATAGGAGGGTGTTAATAAGTCCTAACACGACTTCTTACAGTGTCATAAGGTGTTCCTTTCACCCTAATTGTCACTAATATTCTACTGTGCTCTACACAAACAATAACAATAATTTATAAAAAGAAAAAAAATCTCTTGTGCAAAACAATTGTCTAATATAGAAATAAACTAACATGAGAAGGTGCCTTAGCAATTGTAGACAACCTCATTTTAATCATTTTTCCAACGAATTGTCGGCATTTTTGTATTCATATTCTCCTATTAAATTACTTTTTTTTTTCCTTACAAAGCGTTAAATATTGCACATTGTCACGCAACGCACGTTATGCCTGTTAACACAGCTCTAAATCCTATCTATTGTGTAAAATCATTGCATTTCGAACCCATCCTCTCATCATCATCATCAACGCCAATCGACATAACACAAGTAATAGCGACAAGAATACTCCAAGCTGAACCCCTCATATGAGAGATTCATTTAATTTACATAGCATGCTCCCTGTCTTGAGATCATGCTTCCACTTGTTGGATTGCTATCTCCTTCATAAACATGGCTTTGCTAAAACCAAAACCAGAGAAAAGCTTATGTATAGCTGAAATTCTTTGCAGGTGATCTCGAAATGCTTGCAACTCGTAACGCGTGAAAATTCGATTGTGAGTTGAACTTTTGGGGATAACAAATCGCGGCGAGCCAATTTTATCTCTTTTGGACGACAAGAATAGTCTACTCGACGTGATTCTTTACCCCCAAAATTTAAATCACAATCGAATTTTCACGCATTCCGAGTTGCAAGCACCCTGAATTGCACACATTTCGAGGTCACCTGTAAAGAATCTCAGCTACCATAAGCTATCTGGGCTTATCACTGGTTTTCTTAATCGAAAGCCTTTAAGCCTTGCTATAACACATGAAAATTTGAGCCCGATCCATACACTGAGAGAGAAATGCGAAAAAGTTAAAATAACATTTCGGAAATGTTACTTTTACCCTGCATTATTGATCCGAAATCGGTGTAAATATTACGTTTTTAGGTATATTATGGATTAAAGTTATCCTTTTTCATGTTAATTTTACACTTGAAAAGGTGAAAAATTAACATTAAAAATATTGATATATTTTTAAACCTAAAAAGTGTTAAAGTTATGAGGAAAAAAAGTTAATCGTACCTCCGTTTTTTCTCAATGTAGGGGCTTAGTTATTGAGAAAACAAAATTTGGAGGAGTTAAAAAATAACGGGAGGGGTGGTGGCAGTGGATCTGACATAACCTACTTCTAGCCGCCCATCGACATTTAACTTCTGCCGAAAACACGCTTGTCGATACCTCTCTCCGTTCTCTCTCCATAAGTGCTTATATGAAGAACGGACGTCTATGAATAGAGGCTTGGGATCTTCAGAGAACCCCCTCCCTCAATGGATCGGCCCAAGGACTAAGCTACTGAGCAAACTGAGGAACACATGCGCATTAATAAGTTGAGTACAGAAAGTTCCGGCTTGAAAGAAAACGGACTGAAAGAATTCCATATGAATTGCCTACTATTGGGAGCTCATTTCAACTGCTCAGAATAAGAAACGAATAACTCACAGTAGGCAAATTTTACAGGAGAGCGATTTGAAGCTGAGATTTTACATGCAGAGTATAGGATTTTTGATACTTAAAATCTCTATAACTTTAAAAATAAATTTATCTTTCAAGTATAATATTCACAAGACAAGGTAGAGGGTATAAAGAAGTATCCAAAAAGTGAATAAAACGATTTTTGTAAAAATCGAGTTGTTCGACTTAAATTCTGTGCGGCCGATTTATAAAATAATTTTTGAAATACCTCTAAATGTATGCAAAAATTGTTCACGCGGTAAATTTGAAACACAATTCTTACGAACCGTTGGTGCTGAAAATAGGCTGAAAAATTGATGCCGAAAATGTCCTTGCATACATCACGGCGTTTCCGTAACTTATCCCAAATATATCTCCTGCAGATATGCAATTTTACTGCGTCACTAGAGTGAATTCGCGGACTTTTTTTCGGTCCCGAAAAATTCTTTCAAAGCGCAACTCCTTGTACATCACAACCATTTTACTTTATACAAAAAAAAACAGTTGCTTTAGAAGATTTTTAAATATTGAAGTTGCATACATATATTATGCAATTTATTATGCAAAGTTTATCATTCTGTACTCAGAACTCAGAAATATTTAAAAAAAAAAAAAACAGGCATCTAACTATATTTTAAACTTTATTACGTATTTAAAGTAGAGCCTCGCTATAGGCCATATTTAGTTTCAGATTTGACACTTGGGTCGCACTATAGTTCATGTCATTTTTTAAAATGATCAACGACTTTTTAGCATTGAAATTGCTCGACGGCTTCCACTTTTTTGCGATTGTGGTACTTGTCCTCGCTCTCTTCAATGGATCACAATTAACACAAGTACTCAATTAAGCTTTCCAAAAATATTAAAATAATTAAAACAACATTTCATGTCGCGTACTAAAAAACATAACCTAAATTAAAATCAGTGTTTTGAAATCAACGGTCGATAAATTGTAGACTATACAGTGATGGCCTATAGCGGGGTTCTACTGTATTTATTATAATATATTTCATATAATTTTTTTATTAGGAAAATATGAAATAATTTAGCATTTCAAATGTTATTTAAAACAACATTTGATTAGTTTAGCGTTATTTACTGACCAAAACATAAAAAAACATACAGTAGAGTTCCGTTATAAGCCATCGCTCTATAGTCCACAATTTATCGACCGTTGATTTCAAAACACTGATTTTAAGTTAGGTTATGTTTTTTAGTACGCGACATGAAATTTTGTCATAATTATTTTAATATTTTTGGCAAACTTTATTGAGTAGTTATGATTGATCCACAATGAAGAGAGCGAGAACAAGTACCACAATCGCAAAGAAAGTGGAAGCCGTCAAACAATTTCAATACCAAAAGTTGTTGATAATTTAAAAAAAAATGGCATGGACTATTCTTAATATCATCGATATGACAATACTTTCGCCGCATTCGAAGAGTATATTGCTAAAAGAGGATCTTCTGTTGCATCGCCATTGCTCTCTTTCAGCACCAAGTCATCAAGAGGAAACATTTCTTAACATCCATGAATTGCCAACGCAATGGTCTGCCAGTGGAATGCCATGGTACAGCTCTTACCATGTGGATTCCATTGGTACCTCATGGGAAAATACCGGCTGCTTTTCCGAGATCACCCATGGAGTGCTCATGGTGTACCAGTGGAAATTACCCCGCCCAGGTAAGGCAGTTACCACCGGGTTGCCATTGGTATCCCATGGGAAAAGACCGGCCGATTTTCCGAGATCACCCATGGAGTGCCAGTGGAGTACCATTGGAAATTACCCGGCCCTGGTATGGCACTTACCACGGGAATTCCATTGGTGTCCCATGGGAAAATACCGGTCAATTTTCCAAGAGTACTCATGGATTTCCCATGGAGTACCAGTGGAAATTACTTCGCTGCAGCATTACAAGTTCAAAGGAACTACCCATGGATATCCAGTGGATAATACCACCACCGATGCTGGTAGATACCCATGGAATTTGCGTGACGCACTAATTCAAAATTCCAATTTACTTCACCAGTGGAGTCCAGGCGGACTAATGGTGGATTTCACCAAGCGGACGCGTGGAAAATTCCATTCTGTTACCAGTGGAATTTCCATTGGATCGCGCCGATTTTTTCTTATAGGGTAGTGTGACCCAAGTGTCAAATCTGGAAGCAAAGGGACAGATAATCCTAACCGGCTTATGTAGGTGAGATTCTTAACGTGAGCTAACTCGGAGTGCATGCAAATTCGATTTAGAGCTGAAGTTGGGAGACGCCATTCAGTTATCTTGAATCAAATTCGTGAAATTATACAAATTTTGTATTTAAACCAAAATATCAAGGATTTGGATGAACTGATAGAAAAGTGATATATGGGTGAAATGTAGACCAGAATGTTCTCTATAATTTTCCCATAGAACATGATCTCATCGATTACTCAGAAGTCAAGATAAGCGAGGTTTTTTGTTTCTTAACTCGTTTTTTCATCCAGAGTTCCCCAAGTAGTCATTTGTTGAACTTCAACTATATCAAAGAATTGTTGTCTTTTGTGGGACTTTCCATTTAAAACCCTATTTTAAGTGTCTTTGTGGAGTAGAGGCAGTCAAATTGGCATCTGAGTGATTTCAAAGCGTTATTATGGGAAAAATCAATTTTTTCACAGTTAAACGGCAAAATCGAAGTGATAGCGTAATCTGAGTGGAAAATGATGTATGGACGAAATGTAGAGACAAATGTGCTCTACAATTATGTCGAAGTAATCATCAAAATCGGTTCAGCGACAGTCGAGATAATTGAGGTTATGTGATATTGAAATTGGTTTTTCGAGTGAGATCTTTCGTTTAAGCCCTCATTCATCAAAATCGGTCACATAGAACCGGAGATATGATTTTTTGAATTTTGTGAACTTTGACCTCTCATATCTCCGGTTCTATTGAAACCACAGCGCGCATACGCACCATTTTGGAAACGTCCTAGACTGGACTACAACATACTAAAATTTCATTAACTTGCACAATGCCGTTTTTGAGAAAAGTGACTTTGAATTTCGATGAATTTTGACGCTATCACAGCGCCACCTGTGGTGACTTTTTGAACTTCCATCTGAAAGTGCTCATCGAGACGAAACCAAAAAGGTAAAATTTAGGTCGATATGTTAATTAGAGCCGGAGATAGAGGCCGGTCAATGTTCGAACTTTGACCCCTTATAGCTCGGGTCAGGGGTTATGGATCGACTTAAGGTTTTTTTTGTTTGATAGGTATAATCAACGGCTACAACATACTAAAATTTCAGCCCGATGCACAATGGAATTTTTGAGTTATTTAACTTATAAGATTTAAAAATTTTCTTTTTAATAATAGCGCCCCTAGCGGTGGTTTTATGAACTTGCGATGTTAGAAGGGGAAGTGGCATTTCACGAGAGTTTTCCAAAAAGCCCTCACTTTTTAAATTCTGACAATTAGAACCGGAGTTATGGCCATTTTAAGAAATTTTTTTTGGACCCTTATAGCTCGGGTCTGGGGGGTCAGGGGACCTTAAGTTTGGTATTGATGGAAAGCTCTAAGGCCCAGCTATAACATACTAAAATTTGAGCCCGCTCGATGCCATAGGGGCGGATCTATTGAGAAAACAAAAAAAGGGGGGTCTTCAAAATGGCGGAAGGAGGGGTGGGGGGTGGGGGGTCAATGCACCAAGTTGCAATTTTCACCCGATATATAACCTTTGCCGAAAACCGCAAGTCGATATCTTTTTTAGTTTAGGAGCTATTAAGCTCCAAAGAGCGGCCGGCCGGCCGGGAACGTAAATTAGCCACATATATATTCGTGATCAGGAAGTGCTGAAACACATTTTGGCCAAATTTGAGGTCGATCGGACGACATGAAATTTTGTTAGGATTATAGTAGGTGAGATTGTTAAGAATCTCACCTAATATGGACTATAGCGAGACTCTACTGTAAATGTATTTTACTCTTCAAATTAATTGCAAGTCTTTTAATTAATTAAATTCCATCTTTGAATCTCATGAATCAGTATAATGACAAAAGAGTAATTTTAAACTATAAGTGGTTAGTTTCAACCCTGCTTTAATATGTTTAGCATTTAAAAAAAAAAACTTTTGCTTATCTTATTTTAAAATAAATACAAAAATGTTTTTTTTTTTATCTTTTTAGAGAATTTTCGTAGAAATCATCAAAATAAATTTACAGAGAAGAATTCCACAAAATTATATGGCTATCTCAGGCCCCAAAAATTATCCCAATCGATCTGCAATTAAGTGTTCAGCAAATTTTTGACCACAATTCCCCTCAAGTCAACCACAATCTCAGATGATGAGAATGCACAATGGTTTATCTCGCGTGAAGTCATATGCAAAGGGAGTAAATTTCTTCAATGTTGATGTGCAACAAAGACTCCACCCTTAGGCCATTAATTAGCCCCTTGCGATGGTTAATTAATTTGTTGAATATTGCAGGACGAAATTTCAGACTGTAAGGGTTATCAAAAGTTGGGCATCCTCAATTTTGGGAACATCAAATGAAAATAATTAAAGTCACACAATTGCCACACTGACGGTTTTCTCTGTGTGCATGACGGGATAATTGATTAAATATATGCACAATATTTATTATTGATAGAATCTTTCGTCTATGGTGTTTGCAATGTGCATGTAATCACCCATTTCAATATGTAGTCCATTCGCTTATACAACCTGTCATGTTTGTTAATAATTTTAAAACATTTATGGCGTGTGTTATTGGCCAACGCCACCATGCAGTAGTTGCGATGGTTAGTACGCCCCATACCCGCTCTGGAAGTCAACACTGTGCTAAGCCAAAGGAATATTATGTTGGATACAAACGTGGCGTTGATGGTGACTGTAAATGCGATAAATTTGCGTGATGAATTGCAAACGCAACCATAATTTTCATATCAGGTGCCCAACCAATCATGATTAACCAACACTTCTTCTTTCACAACATACCATCGACATAAAAAAAAATAAAGAACCCAACCACCCAGCATTTATTTACCCAGACACCGTCAAGATTAAAATCTTGCAGAATTTTCACCTTGATGTTTGTGCACGGAAATTGTTGGAGGCTCTCGTTTCTGTGCGCGCGTGTTTAGTGACGCGACAAGAAAAACCCCCGCACATTTTCCAAACTAAATTGATTAAGTGACTAATACCTAAAATCATCGCATGTCTACCTTATTCTTTGAGTCTGGCTGGTATTCGCCTACGTACAAATTACCACCTCTAATGTCAGCTCGATTGATAATCGAAACACTTTGGAAGACTCCTATATACACATATGGGACACAAAATCATCTCTAAATCGAAAAATAATAATAGGATAACAAGCTTGAAATGACCGTTTTTTAAAGAATATTCTCTTGAAGAATAACACTGAGAAAAAAAGAGGGTGCGATTAACTTTTTTTCCTCATAACTTTAACGCTTTTGGGGTGTAAAAACATATCAACATTTTTTAATGTTAATTTTACACCTTTTTAAGGGTAAATTAACATGAAAAAGGATAACTTGAACCCCTAATACACCTAAAAAGCATAATATTTGCACCGATTTCGGATCAATACTGCAGGATAAAATTAACATTTCCGGAATGTTATTTTAACTTTTTCGGATTTCTCTCAGTGAAGGAATAATAATTATGGAAAGTCGTAACAATTCTCAAAATAATTTTATGAAATATAACTTACACCAGTTAAAAATAAAAAAAATGTTTTAAATTCTCATCGTTTGTATCTATAATATACGCATCTCTCACATTAAATATATCCATTGAATTGACAATAAATTATTTGCGTTGAGAATTCTTGCTCTCCAAGTTATATCAATACTTATACACATCTCAGAATGTATTTGTCATAAATAGTCAGAATCATAATCATTGCATTGTTTTTCAAATAAACCAATTTACGAAAGCTATTATTTATTACTATTACTATTTTTTTAAAACGGACTTTCATGCTTCGGGGCTCAATTCCTCTGCAAATGAGAATTGTATCACTCTTAGAAAAAGATTGATCATGTTTACTATAGAGGTATTGTTGCAAAGGAAATAAATGGCAGAGAAATTAAAAATGGTAACTGTAACTACTATACTTTATGATTCAAACAAAAATTGCATTTGGTGTGAGAACTATGATATTTTTTATGTACATAGTTATGAGAACCATTTAATAATTTGTCTTATAACCATTTCATTAGTTCGAGTTACCAATAATTGCACGTCACTATATTGTAATCATAGAAAATGGTTATGCCAAAAACCTTTGTAGTTATAGACACCATGTGCTATCTTTGCATTATCGCTTTCGTACTCGATCGTGTTATACTTAGCATCCTGGTAGGTGGTACTTCGTTATGCTTCATTGTACGCTCTTGGTTTCTTAAGTTCGCCCTTTTACGCAAGTGATGAAAAGTGGGACGAGCCCCAACTCAGAGTATACCTTTATCACATCACAATCTTATGATTTTTACAATAACCATTCAACATTAGAAAATTTAATATAATTTTGAAAATGAAAAAATAGTATGAAAATTATATTCTTCATTTTATCGGAAAATCAGTTTGACTTTACATTGCTCAAATATTAAAAGAAATAATGTTTGATCTAATGAAGCCATATATTATTAAATTTTATTATGTGATAAATACTCTAAAATTTATGCTGAACAAAAATTGCATACTACATGTAGAACCTATGTTTAAATTAGAAAAAAAATATCTTCATTATTGACAATAAATATTCAATTATTATTATTATTAAAGATAATACATACAATCATTAAATTGAGTTTTGAGAAATTCTTTAATACTTAAATTTAAATTTAAGAAAATGACCGTAAGACTTACTGGTTTCTTTAAAAATCTTAAAATCAAACTAAAGCACCGATCGATCATAAACCGATAGCCTAACTAGACGTCCGTTTCAGAAAATATCGATAAGTCATTAAATCTTCGACTTAAAAACGTATACATAAAAGAAAAAGCAGTATTTTATTAAAGAAACAATATATTTGTAAACTTATATCATTAAGTCTGGTTGTGAAAACAATTGACAATGGTTGTTATAACCAAAATGGTAATATAGGGTGTCCCATAAATTACGCAAGATTTAAATTAAATAAAAAACACATTTTTTTCTCAATTATTATTTTTTATAAATTGAAGAATGAAGTACATGCGAAAGGGTTTATGTTTTAAATATCGCATCGAGTAATTAACCTCCATAGCTCTGCTGGCATATGAATCCTTTCGTCGAAGGTTTCCCACGCATTTTTGGACAAATGTGCTTAAATTTCGATGATGCAGTGTTAAAACTTCTGTTTTAATACACAAAGGTGGATGTAGGCCTGTTGACTTAGGCTTGTGACTTGGAATAACCGAATAAAAAAAATGTAATGGTTTAAAGTTACATGATCTAAGGGACCAATTCTAATCACCAATAGAGAAAATTACAATCAGGAAATGTCTTATGGAGGAATTTCATTATTTCATAGGTTATATGACATGTCACACTATCTTGTTAAAGCCACATGTCATTAATATTAATAAATTCATAATTAATTAATTTATTAATAAACGAATCCTCCAATTTAGGCTTCATAAACTCGGTCATCATGTCGCGATATCGAACGTCAGTAACAGTAACGCTTGATCAGCTTTATTTTCAGATAATACACTACTTCAATATTATTAATCATATGCAGGGCTTGTTCTTGGATGGCAAGTGTATTTAGCCTCTCAAATTGATTCAGTTCCGTGAATTTTTGAATTAGACTCTTCATAGTTGACGAAGTTAAATCAATTTTCTGACCAATTCTCGAACCAAATTATTTAATTATTTTTAAATATTTTTTAAGAACAAAAACGCGTTGGTCTGGCATTTAGTGATGGATTTTTTAAAAACCCTAATCTATAAACTGTAACGTAGTGTCGTTACAATTACAATAATGCCGCTAAATTTGCTTGCGTGATTTTTGGGAAACACAATAGACACCGCAACCGATATAGCGTACCTTTTTCAAATAATTAATCAAAACCAAAAAAATGGATGAGCCTATATTAACCATTTTTTATGATTCCCACAACCATATCTAGGGTTCTGGTATACTATTTTTTCTAATAGTGTAGAGAGGCATTGTCCCTGAAGGGACAAGGATGAGAGGACTTCCTAGAAATCGACGAAAAGAAGTAGTGGGCAGTGTCCTTAAACAGCTGGGGGTGCTGAGGTGCTGGCAGAGAGACGCCAAGACTAGAACAGATCAGTGCGAGAGGCTCGGTCCCTTAAAAGGACATTCCAGCCACCTAAGTAAGTAAGTTTGGCGAATAGTGTGATGATTGCGTGAGTCTTCAATGGCAGCAACAAATAAAAACATCACGAAGATGGTAGACAAGTTCGGAGTAAAGAGATGGTTTAAAGTGACCCACACGCAATATTTTAACGAGCTTAATTGCCTGTTTACAGTCATAAATAACAGGCATTAACAAAATATTTTTACGATTTTGTGTCTAGCTTCTCCCATGCCAATTCTCGTTTTCTCTTCAAAACGTAAAAATTATAAAAGATGGTTAACCCTTTAACGTTGTATGTCCATAATTAAAGATCTTTCTTATTAAGAGGTCCATCTGAGCAATGATTGCCCTAAAAGATTTATGTTTCTTATATAATTTATTATTTACTATACTCATATACACATTCGTAACCACCTCCATTGCAAATTCTATTTTTCATATGGAGCTATTTGAAGTTAGCTCCTTTGCTCAGCACAACAGAGCCGATTCCTTGTCTACTCTAAAGAGTTAAGTTGATTAAAAGGAATGGTATGGTGATATTACGTTCGATTGGGAAAATATGTAGAAGTGTCTCATAAAAAAGAACATAGCAATTAATCAGAAGCAACAGGATAATTCATCAAAGTTGCAAAATTAAAGATGATGCAAAGTGATACTGAATTCAATGCAATAAATTTGTTAATTTACTCGCAAGTTAATTCGTAAAAATCTCCTTCCACAAAATAAATTATTTCGACTTTCCACAGCAGAATGGTGACCAAAATGTCACCAAACACGCACATTGTGACATTAATTGAAATATTAACGGTGACTATATTTTTCTCCGGGCTGGAAAATACATTGGAAAGAAAGGGTGGAGAAATTGCCATTCATCACGATGCATCAGTAAATAATTGCAAATTCATATCGACAAACGAGATTTTTGATAGATTAATAAAGCCAGAACCGTCTCTGTCCTCTGGTCATGTCATCTGTCAGAAATCACTTTGAAATATGGTTGGAAATAAATAAAATTTTTAATTGATAATTTATTGCACGTAGCTCGGTGTATCTCAATAGCTGTCTTTTCCATCGTTTTTTTTTTCTTACTTCAGAGTACTTTCAGAAAAGAAGAAATTGAGACTTTTTGGGGAAATGACATAAACACGACCGATTAATAAGACATGAAAGACTTCCCATTGTACATTTTTAAAGAGAAGGAAGATTAAAGACCAAGAAACGAACACTCAACGACTTATTGGGAAGAAAAAAATCTCATCAAGGTATGAAAAAAGAATACACTCAGTCCCGGGATTATGCACATTTTTGGAACCGAAAAAAACGCGCGGAATGGTTTTATGCATCGAGAAAATTTGCATACAGGCAACTTCTTTTGAATGAATTGGCAGTAGAACGAATTTTGCGCGGAGTAAAAGTGCTCAGAGCAAAAACAACTTTTTAAAAGAAATTCATCAACAAACATTTAAAATTTTTATCTTAATAAAAAAAAGTTTTATTCTGAAAAATAAGCATAGTGTCTTCAAATTTCCCGTGTCACAAAATGGTATACATTCAGGCGTATTCCAAAAATGATTTCAAAAATGATTTCCAAAAAAGTAGGCAAACTTGCATAATAGTATGTGCATAATTCCGTGAGGTGCGTAATCCCGAAGTACATAATGCCGGGACTGACAGTGTAGTCAATTGTCCAATTTCTTGGGGAGAACTTTCCTCAAAACTTAAACTTTAGTTGTAAATTACATCAAATTAAACGGAAAATGCACTCTTGAGTGGAGTTCGGTTAATACAACATGCTTAATTTATCCACACTTCTGCAAGTTATCAGTCGTTAGTAATATGAACTTATAATTTTTACCACTGATATTAAAATGATTAAAATGCCATCCAAATTTTTCTCGGTATAGGATGGAATTACCACTTCTCACCAGAGTGTCCCACTTTTCGCCACTTAGGGTAAGTGTGCCAAATTTCGGCATAGTTGCATGCAAGCGCCTAAGTCTCAAATTTGAAATGTAATATTTTTAATATAAATAGTTTTTTTTTTTGTAAATTCTTCTTAAAAAATGTTACTTGGAACCTTGTAGACAGTTCATCATCTTTATTTTCTGTAAAAATCATTCTTAATACATTTTAAAATGAAAAAAAATGTAGACATAGCATTGGTGGCCTATTTCGGCCACCTTAATTCACATAGTTCCTTGCCCTTCCCGAATTCTTTCAATGCCTTTTTCATATCATCTTGCTCATCGAACATTTTTTGTTATTGTTTTGCATTGTATCATAGAGTATGCAAAAACTAAAAATTCATAGAAATTTGAGGAACAAAAACGTGGCTGAAATTGGAAGCTGACCAGAATTTGGTACACTTACCCTATATTAAAATTGCTATTTTTTCATTATTTTATTTATGAAATAAATGAGTTGCAAAATTATTTGTATTTTCACAGCTACTACCTATAGAATCGAAAAATAATTATTATTTATTTTGAATTTAAGTTTTTAGAGCGATTATTTTAATTCAGTGCATGGAATCCAATATTTCTTACCAAATATTCCAAGTGTCATGTAACTTTCATCGAACATAATTTACGTTTTTGGATAAATAATTTGTCTATTGAATATTTAATAACATTCATAATAAAATTTGTATATAGTTATTAAATATTTCGTTTTATAATTTTTTATGTAAAAATCATGTACTAATAATATTCAGGAATTAATTTTACCACCTGTCGCCATTGCTTTTCAATAGGCGACACTAACTTCACTTCGTACATTCTCATTTGCAAAATCTGCATTTTTTACTTTCTGCAATAGTCTAATTTTATTCCTCAAATAAAAGCGAAGAAAAATCTTATGTGAGTAATAATAAGGCGATTATGAGAAAAAGAAATGCTGAATGTATTCAATTGTATTCTCGGTCTTTTGTGGATAATTTTGAGTCAAGAAACACGGTATAGACCTTTTTTAAAACTTCTCTATTTCCTCCTGTACGACGTTTCGGAGATTGGTTGTCTCCTTCCTCAGGTATGGGTAGGTATGGGGAAGCTTTTATCAGGTTTCTGGGGAATTACTCTGACAATTACATACACTTGGACTTTATAAGACACTTTCTGGGACGATGTCACCATTTGGACGGTTTGACGCAGAAATGTATTCCTGAATGTATTCCTTTCATAATATCGATCAAAATAATCGATTTTCAACAATTTCAAGTAAATGACGAGAAGTAGTTACAAAACAGGCGAAAAGTTGTAAAAAGTGTTGATGAAGTTGTTATTTTTACATTGTTAAAAAAAAATAATTTTTTAGTAGTCTAAAAGGAAGGACTATTTATTTGACGAATCTTGAGCCAAAGCATCTTACTAACTTTTTATCAAATTTTAGTTACTGTATAATAAAGGATCAAAAGTTATAATAAAATTAATTTCACTTTTTCCTAAAGGCAGCGATAAGTGGTCACTCCACCCTATCAACAGTTTTTTGAAAACTTTTAAAGTGAATTAAACAAAGTAGGGCAAGGTGGGGCTACTTTGAACTGTTTCGCCTACTTTAAATGAATATTGTCCTTACGATCATTTTATTTAGATCCATAATTGTTTTGTCTATCCAAATTACATTATATTAAAACTCAGTTTCTTTCAGAAATATGCGAAAAAAAATTGTATAACAATGTAGCCCCACAGCTCAAAATAGCCCCTCCTCCCCCTATTGCGATCGTATAAAGAATGTAAAGATTATTGACTATACTTTAAATAAGTTACACTATATAAATCGTATGTGAAAAAAAGTTTCACGTTGACTCGTCTATAAAAAATAAATGATAAGCCCAGATAAGCCTATGATAGCTGAGATTCTTTACAGATAATAAACTTTAAAAAGTATTTTCCTAAGCGTCACCCAGTTGGGGAAATGGGTCACTAAAACTTCAACTGCATCACCTCTTTTTGATAGAAATTGAGGAATAATTTATGGTGATAAAAATGTTCGAAAATCTTTAAGAAAAATACCGCCAATAATGGCTTGAATTGGTAATCAGTTGGATAAATTGATGGAAATTTGTTGAAAATTCATCTCGTGAGTGTCTTCTTTTCCGCCCATTTATTAAATAATAATCATTGACAAGAGCACAAACAAGTTTCAAAAAAAAACACTTGTATTAATTATAGAGGAGAAACTCCACGAATGAAATTGAATCATATATCATTGAAATTTATTGCTCACAGTGTTAAATGAGAAAGAGGTTGAGGGAATTGAAGGAAAAAGAACAGAATGATGCATAAAAACGATCTGGGAGGGTGAAAGGAAATTGTAAAGTGTTGATTCTTATAAGACTGGTGAAAATGAGAAGAGGTAAAAATTCATCGCGATGATGTATTAATTTCAGCGAGATTCTCAAAAAGCTCTATTAAGAGTCAAACATGAAAGAAGATTGTTTACTTGACGTCGAGAAGCAGCACATCTACATTTCAACACATGCAAGCAATATAATGGGAAAAATAACTTATTTTTCACTCCACACCGCGGGTGAGATTCTTTGCAAAAAAAAATCCACATAATCCTGTGAGTGAATCCCTTGTGGAAAAAAAATCCCGTCCACTCAGACTCCAACTTTGATCTCAACCGCGATTTTTTCTCCTCCAAGAACCCACTCGATGACAAACAGATGGTTGCCCCTATGCCATAATATAAACACCAAATCATGCAATATGAAATGCTTCCTCTGAGAAAAGCCCATTCCTCTTTATTTCAGACATGGAAGAAGTCAAAAGAAAATTGGAAAATATCTATCAATTGCTGCTGTAAAAAATTGTGATGATTAAGATTAGGAAAAGGTGATTACTTTTCATCAAGTATAGCAAGGGGTTTGAAACATCAGTCAATGTTTTAACATGCGAGAGGTTAGAGCTATTATAATTAGAGGAAAGCGCGCTAGCTTCGGACGGTTCATGATTCGCACAAATCATTTTTTTTCAATGTGATTATCATGTGTAATAGTATCATGTGTATCATGTGTAAAGTGTAATGTGTAATCGATAATCGTAGTAAATTTCCATGAAATACTAGGTTGATTTTACCACACTGAACAATTCGATAATCTTGAATTGTTGTTTCTTTAATACCATTGACCCGTGAAACCGATAGCAGCCAAAATTTCGAATCCTGTGTTCACGTAAACACTGTATTGTGTTTCATTTCGTAATTTTCGTAGTTTCGTAATTTTATGTGATTAGCTATGACTTTTACGATCATTCCATGCTTTCGTTGCCTCAAAAATCTAACGAGAAAGTTCTACATTTTCCACGGCGGGGTACAGTGGGTTAGACTAGGGTCGGATGGGACCCATTATTGGAAAGATCTTGCTCTCAGATACAATATATACTAAAATTTCATCGAAATCTCGTCATAAACACCGAAAATACAGTCCCATCAAGACATTTTTCGTTATAGTTCGGGTCATGGAACATCGTGGGAGGAGTCCAACCCACTGTCGGAAAGGTCTCTCGACCTCAGCTACAATATCCTAAAATTTAAATAAAATTCATCGTCTAGTTTTTGAAATATTCGAAATCGAATTTTCGAAGATCGATTTTTCGATTAATCTGACCATCAAATAAATCGGATGAAAATAGGGTGGGCAAATAGTTGTTGCACATAGCGAGAACTTTCCGAATCATCAAATTTTTTCAAATTCCGACAGTTAGAACCGGAGATATGGCCATTTGAAAATTAGATTTTTGATCCTTTCTAGCTCAGGTCAGGGCGGTCAGGGGGGGGGCTGAATTTTTTTAATCAAATACTCCTAGACCCAGCTATAACAAAGTAAAATTTGAGATCGATTGATGCCATAAGGGCTGAGTTATTGAATAATCAAAATTTGGGAGTATTCCAAAATCACGGAATAGGGGGTGGGTCTGACATTACCTACTTCTAGCCACCCATCGACATTTAACCTTTGCCGAAAGTCACATGTCGATATCTCTCTCTCTCTTCGTTCTTTCTCCAAAATATGGTTATACGGTGGACGGACAAGTCGTCCATGAAAATTGAGTGTTAAAACGTGTAAATCCAAAATTTGCGCCCAATCTTACGAGATCGGATTGCACCTAGGACAACAAAACCTATTTAAAAAATCACAGTTAAGAAATACAGACTCTTAAGAAATTGTTCGAGAGAGAAAACGCACTTTTTCACTTATGAAATTATATTTAATGAATTAAAACCCTTGTTTTATTTAAAAGAAATAGCAAAGCGTCCCAGCTTTGCGGAATACTCGAACTTACGAGATAGAGCTATCCGTGAATTAAATTTTCGCATGATTTTTGGGTTTATTACGGATTAAATTGATTCGCAAATCATAAATTAATTCTGACCTATAAAACTGGTTAAAGTGTCCATGCTAAAATGTGTTTAGCATTAGTAACATGCTTACGAACAAATAAAAGTGAATAATTAGAAAAATTAAATTGATTTACTTGACCAATTCATTACAGATTGGGACTAACCAGGGTGGAGCATTCTCATACATTTTCCGTACAAAAGTATGGTATATTTTTTCTTAAGTGATTTTTTATTTTTAGTATAAAACCAAATGCAATCATTTTAAAACTATTACCAAATGAAAGAGTATCTAATGTTATGTTATCGGCTCAAAATTTATAATGATTGTACGAAGATAACAGTTCCTAAAACCTATATGAAAAAGACGTAAAATTCGCAATTTTTTGAATTTTTCTGACAAGTTTTCTGTTTGTAACACCAGTAACATTTTAAATTCAATAAAAATATATTCTCTGTACATGTGCCTACCATTTCGTGTTATATTTATTTTTATGGGATCTAAGACTTAAAAATTATAAAGAATTTAAGACAAAAATACCATTTCTGAATTAAAATGCTCCATCCATTAGTTTATCATCCTAGGGACTAACATAACCGGGAACGAAATTTCAATACCTTTCCAAAAATTCCAAATATAACCAAATCGGCTAAAAAATTATCCCTACTCAAAATGATCGGGCTGTTTGAAGGTTCACTCTGTGCGAACCATGCCTACATTCCCCTATCTAACTTAGGGCCTCAACAGACCTAAGGATTAGCCGAGAGACGGTTTAGCGCAATTATATTAGCAATAACGGTTAAACTACTTTTCCATGATTTTCAACTAAACCTCCTCTGGGCTTAAGTCGTAAGTCTGTCTAGGGCATTATGATGACTATAAGAAATAACAAACTAGGTCTGTGCAAACAAAAAGTAAATTCGCAACGTTTGGACTTAAAAGTTCATTTTGTGCGAACCATGCCTACATTCCCCTAACTACATCCAAAATGTAATTGTAAAGAATATCAGCTAAAACAATTAGGGTGAGTGTGCCAAATTTCGGCATAGTTGCATGCAAGCGTCTAAGTCTCAAGATTAAAATGTAATATTTTAAATACAAATTGATTTTTTTTATTATTCTTTCTTCTGAAAGAGTGTTGCTGGGAACCTTGTAAAGAGTTTACAGTCTTTATTTACTCTAAAATCATTCTTAATATATTTTAAAATGAATTAAAATATAGACATAGCTTTGGTGCCCTATTTCGGCCACTTTCATTCTCATAGTTCCTAGCTCTTCGGGAATTCTTCCAATATCTTTTTCACGTCATCTCGTTTGTCGAAGCTACATTTTTTATTATTCTCCAGAGTACGTAAAATCTAAAAGTTCATGGAAATTCGAGGAACAAAAAAGGTGGCCGAAATTGCAAGCTGGCCGGAATTTGGCACACTTACCCTATAGTCACTTGAAATATTTCAAATTAACTTTACTGTTTTTCTACTCATCCTTTCACAAAAAGAAAATTAATAAATTTATCTCCAATTTCTAACATTCAACATGTACTCTCTCAATTTATTAAGTGCGGACTTATGATCGCTCGATTTACAAAAGTCACAAATATTGAGAATATTTAGTTTTTTTCATAGATAATTCTTTTATGGGGAATTGTAGTGAGTGTATGAAGAGAAATGAGTGATTTTTCACAGTGGTTTTCGGTTGGAAATGGTTGGAAATACATAACATGCTGAGTACATGAAAATATAAATAAATGAAAGATGTCATAAATTTAACAAAAATAACGCCCTCCGCTAGCAATAAATAATATTTCCGCATAAAAATATGTTATCCGATTTCATGGCAGGCCGAGTAGCATTCATATTTCATTTTTATTACATTTGGAATAGATCTAGAGCAGGGTTGGATTCTTCTCCGCCACGAACTTAATGCTTCCTTCTTTCCTCTCTACAACCATTTTTAGTCTTTTGGCTGCTCCCTCGTGAGGGAGAGTGTTTTTTTCCTTTAACAAGGGGGAAGACATCCAGGAGAGATGAACTGCACATTTTGCATAGTGGGATATTAAAATTAATGAGTAAAAGAAACTGCCAGCTATAAAATATTAACATAGAATTAAAATTCAATCCATCATTTTTCTCCAAGGACCACCTCCACGAACACAAAAAAAAATTCAAGGATGTTACGGACCTGTTCCATATAACTCCTGTGAGGCAGGGGCATTTGATATCGGAAAAAAACAAGTGCAAAGTGGATGGATAAAAAGAAAAACAGCCGAAAGTGAAAAGTGAAGAAGAACAGATTGAAGTTCTGGGAGTGAGGAAGCGTATTTAGGGGTTGTTTTTTTTCTATTGTAAATTCCAGTAGACTAATAGCATACAATATAATAAAATTTGTGGGAGGAAATACTCAGAAGAAATAGAAATGAAAAACAGCAACCCTGGAAGTCTACGCTGGAGACGATTACAGTCTCTCAAAGCACTTTTCACTGGCTACTACGAGATCCAACTGTTGGCAGTCGGCAATTTTTCATTTCCCGTACTTTCGTTCGCAGAGGCATGAGCGTGTGCTAAAACATAAATCCTGAATATCCAGATTGCAATCGACACCTCATGCTTCAAATTGAGAGAAAGAGAGAGAACCAACAAACTAAAATAGGTAACAAAGGCAGTTTTCAGTTTTACCATGGCTAAAATATATTATCATTCCACGTCTCCTCCATGACTTTTGCCGTAAACCGAAAATGAATTGTGACACTAATACTGCTAAAGGAATTGGGGGTTGCTGTACTTAAAGCGGAAATGTAGGTGAGTTCACCTCAATACTTGACGGTAGAATATAGGGGAAGAGCTCATAATTTTGTCCAGTTTCTTATTTTGGACACTTTGAGGGTAAAATTGGACAACAAAAACAAATTGATTAAAATTATGGATTTTTCCGATATTTGATGAATAATGAATTCTATCTAAATATTTGTTCTTTTTGGAAGATTGTAACACTAAATTCGTTAAATTTTGAATATGATATGAGTTAAAATTGCTTAGTTGAAACTTCAGTGTGATTAATTGCTTACGAGAAATATGACAGAACTTCGTGTTTGCTTGAGTCTTACTTAGCTGTCGTGAAGTACTAACAATTTTTCCTCGCTTTTTTGAGTGATTTTATTAAATTCATTGAATATATGTTGATACACGTTAATGGTTAATTTGTTCATTTGACCTAAAGTAAGATTTATCTTGTGAATTACGTTTTTCGTGTGAAAAATGGGTAATTTTCTACGAGATCCTGCAATGTGATACATTTTGTTTTGGACAGATGTTTTTCTTCTCGAAAATTCGTAAAGATTTAGCTTTTGTGATGACTAGGTTGGACAAATGCCCGGAAAAACAAAGGAGAATCATCTCTACGAATGAGATGTAGTGTTAAAATGTGTGTGTTTAGTGTTAAAATTGAGAACAATGGGCATCCTATTGAAACTGATTGGGTGTCCAAAATTACAACCAAAGTGTCCAAAATTACAAGCAAGGTGTCCAAAATTACAGTCAAATTCAACTTTACATATCAATTCGTTTTTACACGTATTAAGACTAATTTTAGTAGAAAGAAAGGCGATTAACAACTTGCCAAGTTTCTAGACAACCCTTCTGAAGAGAGATCAACAAAAAAAATCAATTGGCATTGAAAATATCGCACTACAAACTTAGAATATTGATGATTATAAGCACCCTGTCCATAATTATGAGCCCTTCCCCTAACCCAATTTGGTTGTTCAAAAAAGGGAGAAACGGATTTTTAATGTAATAGGTACCTCGATTATGCAATTATATATCGCTCATAGAATTTAAAACACCGGAAAAAGTACGACTACAAAAAAATCCACGAGATATAAAATTCATAGATTAAAGAAATAAGAGAAGAGCACCCCGGATTGAAATGTTAAGAGATATGGTCGGTATTTAGTTGAAAATATAAGTCTCAAAATACTTTTTGGTAGTTTTATGTAAGCTAATCGGTATATTAGTGATCCATTTAACTCTAATCTGTGCATTTAAATTTTAAATTTTTAAAATAAATTAATAAAAAATAGGTGTAACTGCAACTACGTACTCTTTACCTCGGATCGTCACGAATTTAATAAGGTGTCTCAAGGAAAATTGATTTTATAATTTAAATCTGAGCTAACGCATTGCATTCTTGTAAGAGTTAAATGGTAAAAATAACTAATAATTTTTAAAAATTCATTTGAATTGGTGCAACAATATAGAAATAACCTGACGATCCGAGGAACACTGCCGATCGCTGGTACTCTTCTCTTATATCTATTTTTGCGATTTAATTATTTTGAAAGATCGAGGGATTATGTACATAATATAGGGGGAACTGGCAGTAGTAAACATGGGGTAGTTGTAAACACTGTGATTTTTTAAATTTAGATATTACACTTCATTGCATTTCCTTTATTTTCAAGGTTTAAATTTAAACTCCATCATATAGGATTATATTTTTCAACATATTTCAACAAAATTGAATTTCCTTGAATTCCTTACCAGCAGTAAAATCGGATAATTTAAAAAAAGGATACTTGTCAAAAAATCTTCTGTAATGAAACGCAAATCACAGATTTCTGAAATAATGATATTATACTGTACTTGTAAGTAATTGTTGATGAAAATAATATTTATCTAACAAATTCTCAGAAATTTGAGATAGAATTCCTAAAATTTCCATCCTTATTCCAAGTTCAATGCATTATTGGGAAATTTCAAGACACAATCCTCTATCACGCTATCCCCGTGGGTGAAACATGAGTTAAAATTGGCATAAGTGCCAAAAATTCGACACACGGAATTACAGTTAAAGTGATGGAAGAAATTGATATTTTTCACATATCCATCATGTATCTAATACGATGAGACAGATATGTACAGTGGCACCGAGCTAAATAGGGACAAGTACCTCTAAATTTCTTATAAGCAATGAGGACTACATTTGCTATACATAAATATGTTTTCTTAACGACAATATGTATTAATATACACATTAATATAAACATATATTAATATGTTTTCTTAATAATGTATAAAACCTGAAAAGGGACAGAGGGAATTTTAATGAAAAGCGCGAGATTTAAAATAATAAAATTCAAAATATCAAGTTCATACTCAGTCCCGGCGTTATGCAACTGACGGGATTATGCACATAAAATTATACAAGGTTGCCTACCATTGGGAGTCATTTTGTGAAATCATTTTTGAAATACGCCTTAATGTATACTATTTTTTGACGCGGAAAATAGAAAACACTGTGCTTATTTTTCAGAATAAAACTTTAATTTCTTTTATTAAGATAAAATATTTAGATATTCTAACAATTTATTGAAGAACTCCAGCCAAAAAGTATTTTTTGTTAATATATTTCCATTAAACATTTGAATGTTTTTGATACGACTACTCAAACTCCGCACGAAATTCGTTCTACGGCAGATTTATTCAAAAGAAATCTCCTGCGGATATGCAAATTTTCTCGATGCATAATGTCATTTCGCGAGTTTTTTTGTCAGTCCCGAAAGCTCTGGAAGCAAGTTCTGAAGAAAGTTCTGGAGCACCCTTCATCGCTAGCTTCCTGGAGATTGAGCCCCATTACCCATTCCAAATCTGAATCGAGCGTCCTCCTCGCTTCACCGGTGAAGATCGACTGAGGAGCCGATTCGATTGTGCCTTCGAAATAACTCGTTGAGTACTTACAACCCCATCTAGCAGAGCTAGAGCGATATCGAAACTTAAAATTAACCGCCGTTATAGCACCCCTCAAAGTTACCATCCAGCTGAACAGTGATTGGTGCCATTGGCTTAGAAAAGTTATAGTCAGGACAGACTTTCTCCCTCCAATTCCTCCAGGCTCAACAGTTCTACTATAATATTAATTGTCAAACTTTTAACCTCTCATCTGAAAAGTATACATTTTAGACTTACAATAGTCTTCTTTGGAGCCGACGTTATGTTCCGAACTAAAAATCAAGTCTGTCTGTACTATTACATGATATTTAGAAATTAGAAAAAATATACTATAATCTTCAATTTCAACGAAATACATTTTTTTCAAATATGAAAATGGCAAAGTACTAGACAAATTTAAAGACATCGCTAAAGAAAAGGTGTACCTAGTTTCTAAAATGAAAGAGATATCATCATTGAATGAGTATCTTAAAATATGTAAGAAAATACCACTCGAGTCGAAGCTAATAATTCTGACGTGTTTACAATTCCTGTATTATTTAGACGCTATGATTTATTCGAGTGTAATTATATTTTATTGGGTGTGTGTGAAAAGCGGCTGGTGTAAGGTTTTTAATAACAACTGACAAGAAATTAATTGCTGCCACGTTATAATACTCTTCAGGCCACTCTCTCACACACCAATTCAACTTCCTTACTTTTTTCTGCTCGAACTCCATAGAGAGAGCAGTATATATAATTAATCTCTCTATTTTTTATATTATTTATATATTATTTCGACTCCTTTTCTCCTATGGACCTAAAATATGACCACCTATGAGGTCATATTTTAGCAGGAGTTTGTAAATCTGAATTTTCGAGTTTTTTACGTAACGCTGCTTGTTTGTCTCTCCGTCTGATAAGTCTGGATGTCGTAAGAAGACCTAGAAACCAAACGGTTAGTTGAAATAACATTGGACCTTCGGGAAACTTCGCTATAAATCGACGAAAACACTACCCTTCCCTTGCAAAACCATGATTTTCTGGGCTTGCTCGAAAACTCGACATGTGATTCTTTTCAATTTGGAATTTGGATATACAGTAGACTTTCTCTCAATTGGGCATTTGGGGCAAAATGTCATCCGAATTCCCAATTGGTAAATTCGGACGTGAAGCTCTTTGAAATCCAAGGCTTTTTTGTTCAAAACGTTCAAAACCCATATTAAATTTACATACTCAATCACACAAAAAAGGCACTCAATGAACTAACTTATCCAAATCCCCCCTCCACCCTTTCCAGCCCATCTAAAAATATGATTTTTTGACTTATGTCAAAATTGTCATTATTTAGAGTAAGTGTATCAAATTCCGGCCAGCTTGTAATTCCGGCCACCTTTTTTGATCCTCAAATTTCGATGAATTTTTAGTTTTTGCATACTCTAGAGATTATACAATGCAAAAAAATAACAAAAAATATCGCTTCGACGAGCAAGATGATGTGAAAAAGACATTGGAAGAATTCCGGAAGGGAAAGGAAGCATGAGAATGAAGGTGGCCGAAATAGGCCACCAAAGCTATATTTGGATTTTTATTCATTTTAAAATGTATTTATTAAGAATTATTTATTAAGCAACAATAAAAAGATCAATTTGAATTAAAAATATTGTATTTCAAACTTGAGACTTGGGATCTTGCATGCAACTATGCCAAAATTTGGCACACTTACCCTATTTTAAATTATTTTTATTTATTTATTTTGATTTTTTGAGAATAGATTACATAGCAGCCCCAAACACTCATGCACAAATTGAGAGGCAAAACAGATTAATTTTCCATCAGCATCTAACTTAGAGTTGTATTTCAACATAACCATTAATTAAAAAGAGATCTCATCCAAAGAAGATAAAGAAGAACAGTAGCGGTGCAAAATAAGAAAAAAAACAAGAACCTAATTTACGACATATTAATTTTTCTCTTGGCAGCTCACACTCCAACCTCATGGTGACGGATGCCACCAACAAAGTGTCTCACCAAAGTGTTTAACTATTCACAAGTTGTCATGTAAATTGAGCATTATTCACAAGACATTCCACTCTGCCATCCTCCTGCAAAATTGCTACTGGTTTGAAATGAAATAGAGCATCTCTCATTTTAATGTACTATACCGCGTCCCTCAAGATTTCTTTTTTTATACACACATACACACACAAACACACACACAAGTGTATGCGAGCGAAAGCTGCCACTTCACAGTGTAGTAATGCTTTTTCTCAATTTAATCCTAATTGGTTTCTGAAAAAGTGTCGACTCTGGTTTCCACCCTCATCTCAAACCACATACACATCAATTCATCTGAAGCCATCCCAAAGCCATGTTTCATCCAACACGGAATATTCACTCAAGCTCTTTAGAATAAGGACACAGAGATGAATTAGGGGGTATAGACTGTTTAGAAATATAGAAAATTTAATACAACTTCCGTAAATTACGTGTGAAAAGGTGATTCGTCTGTCCGTAGTGAGAGAAATCCGAAAAAGTTAAAATAACATTACGGAAATGTTAATTTTACCCTGCAGTATTGATCCAAAATCGGTGTAAATATTACACTTTTTAGGTGTATTGGGGATTAAAGTTACCTTTTTTCATGTTAATTTTACCCTTAAAAAGGTGTAAAATTAACATTAAAAAATGTTGATATATTTTTAAAAAAGTTAATCGCACCCTCTTTTTTTTCTCAATGATATGGCTTTCGCCAGCTCTAGAAGCCAGACGGTTAGGAAAGCTTTAAGATAAGCTCATTAAGAATCTAATCGGTCTATTTCAGTATAGTAAGGTTCGAGGTACAATGGGGTGACATAGGGACGGATATGACTTATGAGTACAATGATCTCGATATTAGATAAAACCGCAATACGAACATGTAATATACGAAACGTAAAATACGAAAATTCCGTAAACCAATAATTTTATTCCCATTTTAGAGAAATCATAAGGAAAAAACACCTCACTTGTATTAAAAAATTAAAATTTTTAAAACAAGTCTAAAAGAACAACTTAGAAAAACTTTGCGGACAGCCCTTAGAAATAAAATAAACCTTTCGCAGATTTTCAAGATTAATAAAACTTACCTACAATGTAGACAGACGCAGGATTCTGAAAATAAAAAAAATACTATTAGATAAAAGAGCAAATTTACCCAAAGTTAAAAATAAAATTTCGTATAAGTCGTATAGTTACGCGGTAAAAAATTTCGGCACATATTTGTTCCAAAAATTAGCTTGTCCACGGATACCCCAATTTTTGGCACAATCTGGTTCCTTTTACGAGGCTCAGGAAAATACTCAACATTAGGAACGAATTTGTTCCAAAAATAAGCTCGTCCGGTCACTGAAAAATTTTGGAACAAATTTGTACCTTCTACGAGAAATAAAAAGACACCCAATATTAGTAACGAATTTGTTCCGAAAGCCACCATCGAATCGAGGAGGACGCCAAATTTGTGGCATTTTTCAAGCTACAGTATTTATGGTTTCACTTTTTTTTAAATCGAGATTCCCAAGATCCCCTTCCCCTACTGCTGCCAACACTCGCATATGATTTTGTAATGTAAACGTCTGTATAAAACACTATTAAGTTGACTTTTATTTGATGATCCTTATGAACTTTCGCCACCGAAATCCATTTCGACTGAAGTAAGTCCTTAACTGTAAGACGAAATGGACGAAATCTTTCAAATTACACAAATATGTTTCCGACAATGGGTACAAAATGTCTATATTCGAATCCAATCTTTAGAAATAAAATCATATATAAAACGAAATCGACTCAAATTTGTAGGTATTCCACCGTATCTAAACGATTCTTAAAGAAAACTTAAATACAACTGTCACTAAATGTCGTAATAAAACCTTAAAGAAAAACTATTGGAACAAAGAAATATCTTCTCCAGGTACAAATTTGTTCTAAAAAAAATCGTTCCAAAGAAAATTTGTTCCAATATTTTGGTCAGGCAATTTCGGACAACTCTTTTAAAACTTGATTAAAAGTCTTTATATAATTTTTTAAGTATTGTAAAACTTCAGGATTACTAATTATGTCTAAATTATCAAAGTTCAAACTTTCAAATTGATTTGGCTAAAATTCCGTGTTGAATTTCAAATTTTACTATATAGTGAAAACCTTTTCACCTTATTTGCTAAAATTATTTGCATTCTTAGACCCACTATTTGTAAAGGCGTGATTCGGAAGAATGGACGGTTTGCAAGACGTTACTGAAAATTCATTTTTAATAAATATCTATAGTCAACTATGAATGCCAAAGATTATTAATACATCTAGAAAATTAATATTTAAAATTAATAAATTTCATTTCTACTCATTTTATTACTATTTTTATTACAACTGCTTTTGAAAGCATATTTCAGAGATACAGAGTTTGTTTAAAGAATTTCATATTTGAGTAATAGCGACCACCGCCGTCTTAGTCTTGGTAACCAACCCCCAGCCATCTTCATCATCCAAAAAGACTTTACAAAAACAAGTAAAAGGGACAGATAATCCTAACCGGCTTATGTAGGTGAGATTCTTAACGTGAGTTAACTCGGAGTGCATGCAAATTCGATTTGGAGCTGAAGTTGGGAGACGCCATTCAGTTATCTTGAATCAAATTCGTGAAATTGTACAAATTTTGTATTTAAACCAAAATATCAAGGATTTGGATGAACTGACAGAAAAGTGTTATATGGGTGAAATGTAGACCAGAATGTTCTCTATAATTTTGCCGTAGAACTTGAACTCATCGATTACTCAGAAGCCAAGATAAGCGAGGTTTTTTGTTTCTTAACTCGTTTTTTCATCCAGAGTGCCCCAAGTAGTTATTTGTTGAACTTCAACTATATCAAAGAATTGTTGTATTTTGTGGGACTTTCCATTTAAACCCCTATTTTAGGTGTCTTTGTGGAGTAGAGGCAGTCAAATTGGCATCTGAGTGATTTCAAAGCGTTATTATGGGAAAAGTCAATTTTTTCACACTTAAACGGCAAAATCGGAGTGATAGCGTAGTCTGAGCGGAAAATGATGTATGGACGAAATGTAGAGACAAATGTGCTCTACAATTATGTCGAAGTAATGATCAAAATCGGTTCAGCGACAGTCGAGATAATTGAGGTTATGTGATATTGAAATTGGTTTTTAGACTGTGGCGCCCCTGGTGTTGGTCCCACGAAGTTCAAATATTTTAGAAAGTTGTAGTATTTGGTGAGATCTTTCGTTTAAGCCCTCATTCATCAAAATCGGTCACATAGAACCGGAGATATGATTTTTTGAATTTCGTGAACTTTGACCCCTCATATCTCCGGTTCTATTGAAACCACAGCGCACATACGCACCATTTTGGAAACGTCCTAGACTGGACTACAACATACTAAAATTTCATTAACTTGCACAATGCCGTTTGTGAGAAAAGTGACTTTGAATTTCGATGAATTTTGACGCTATCACAGCGCCACCTGTGGTGACTTTTTGAACTTCCATCTGAAAGTGCTCATTGAGACGAAACCAAAAAGGTAAAATTTATGTCGCTATGTTAATTAGAACCGGAGATAGAGGCCGGTCAATGTTCGAACTTTGACCCCTTATAGCTCGGGTCAGGGGTTTTAGATCGACTTAAGGTTTTTTTTGTTTGATAGGTATAATCAACGGCTACAACATACTAAAATTTCAGCCCGATGCACAATGGAATTTTTGAGTTATTTAACTTATAAGATTTAAAAATTTTCTTTTTAATAATAGCGCCCCTAGCGGTGGTTTTATGAACTTTCGATGTTAGAAGGGGAAGTGGCATTTCACGAGAGCTTTCCAAAAAGCCCTCACTTTTTAAATTCTGACAATTAGAACCGGAGTTATGGCCATTTTAAGAAATTTTTTTTGGACCCTTATAGCTCGGGTCAGGGGGGTCGGGGGACCTTAAGTTTGGTATTGATGGAAAGCTCTAAGGCCCAGCTATAACATACTAAAATTTGAGCCCGCTCGATGCTATAGGGGCGAAGCTATTGAGAAAACAAAAAAAAGGGGGGTCTTCAAAATGGCGGAAGGAGGGGTGGGGGGTGGGGGGTCAATACACCAAGTTGCAATTTTCACCCGATATATAACCTTTGCCGAAAACCGCAAGTCGATATCTTTTTTAGTTTAGGAGCTATTAAGCTCGAAAGAGCGGCCGGCCGGCCGGCCGGCCGGGAACGTAAAATAGCCACATATATATTCGTGATCAGGAAGTGACGAAACACATTTTGGCCAAGTTTGAGGTCGATCGGACGACATGAAATTTTGTTAGGATTATAGTAGGTGAGATTGTTAAGAATCTCACCTAATAGGACTCAAGGCCTAAGACCTTGGATAAGCCCTCTTGCTCGGTTTAACCTCTAGAATTTAAATCCTGACAAAATCTTAATTAAAAATTTCTTTAATCCTAGACTTTTCATCTTGCAATTTAATTTTACAATTTAGAAACCCTCTAGAGCAAAAAGATAGAACAATGCATAGAAATGGCTCTTTGATACATGATACATACAAAATAACAACATTTTAAAGATTATATTAAAAATGAAAAATATCTCTATATTCATTCCTCAACTATTCTTGATGAACTTAACAGTCTCTTAACACTTATGGATGTTACACACTTATGAACAGCGTGCAAAAACTTAAGTTCTTACGTAAAACAGGTTTCGAAAGTTATAAAATTATTAGCTTATGATGTAATTAACATTTTATTTTATTTTTTTGAAATCTATTTAATGTAATAACTTAAGATTTTTGCGTTGTCCGTAAGTATGTATAACATCCATAAATGAAGACTCCATCGTACATCACTAAATTAAAATTCCATTCGGAAATATATTTAGACGATGCAAACTGCCTGACCCTTTCTTACAAAACTCAACTAGCGCGGTAGAAAAGCCAAAATCATGATTACTGATTAGATTAATAATGTGAACATACAAAAAGGTCAATTCGGCATGACACAAATGAATTACAAATAGTTAACCTCTTTCTTCTCCATTAATTTTGCGAGAAAATATTTACCCTTTGGCCATTTGAACTTCTTGGGAAAACATTCTACAAAATGCATTGATTTCTCCTTCTTTAAATTCCCCCGAATAGACCAAATCGTGTCAAAATTGTTTTATTAAAACCATTATTAGTTGAGTAAGTGTGTATGAGCATAAAAGAGACATGGTATATGTACCAAATATATCATGCTAGACGATAAAATGGCCATAAATCATTGAAAATTGAAAAGCATACATTTTGCACATATTATATACTCTCCGTGGCAGTAAACTGCATATATCGATTTCTAACAAGACCGAAAGAAAACACTCATCAAGAATTTACGAGGAAAATGTTGAGTTGAGTTAGAACATATTTATGACAATTATGACAAGAAATGTAAAAAAATGTATTCGGTAATTGATTAACGAAAAAAATTACAACCATAAAATACATGTTTTAATTTAATTTTCGTGGGTATTTTTTAGGAGAACATTTTTCACACGACGGATTTTCCTTTTCTAAAGTGTTAAATCGTCAACATATGTTAAATAAAATTTATCACTATTAGCTTTAACCGTTTGTATAATATTTGGAAGTGAAATCAAAGACTTACGCTTGAAAGTTTCATTTGCCCGCCATTAATAAACATGGAAAAATCCAGTCCTTAATTAGGGCCTACCAATCAGATTTTACCGATAAGGCATAAAATAATGTCTATAGTTAGTTGTAAATTGAAGCCTTGACATTGAGTCCCCAACCCTGTGTGTCTGATGGGTTTGCTAATAAATCGATCAATACAACATTTTCAGTTATTATTATGCCAAACACACAATATCTTTTAGAAACTTGTTTCTGATATTTCACTGAGAATGAATGAACTCTGGATCTAGTTATTTCTCTTATGGCCTCTACACACTAGAGAAATGTATGTCCATATTGAAGAGTTTTTCCTACGAAAGCATAAAAAATATTCTTCAATATGGACATAAATTTCTCTAGAGTGTTTAGAGACCATTACTCTCATATACAATTTTGAAAATATTTATTTATCTATCTGTCTAGTCAATCTATCACTTTGCACAAAATTTTAATGGAAACGTTGTATTTTTAACAGGTGTGATAATTAAAAAAAAACAAAATTGATTTGTTGATTGTGTTGTAGTATCCCGTCTGACCAGATAAGCGTAAATTAAACCCTAAATTAACCCCTTTTATACCTTACTTTTAAGGAGCTCTCATAGAAAATACCCCTAACTAATAAAATAATGTTGCTAGCCGTGTTGCTCAGCTGTCACTGACAAAATGGATTTTTTTCCAAGAGAATTTATTGTTTTTAAAGTTATTCAAAGGTTTTCATAGTGATTTCAGTGGATTTTCCGCAATTTTATTAATAATTACGGAAATAAAAATAAAAATATTATTTTAAGTGGATTAGTCATAAACGATCCAGATAGCGAAGTGCCCGGATTAGCACACTTGACTGTATTATTGTGCTTGTTATTTCTTCTGTTTAATATTTCGGATTAAGGACAGGATGCGTCAGAGACAATTTCATTCGTCCGCCATTGATGTTCGTGGAAAAATCCAGTTCTTATTTAAGACACCATTCAAATCTTAGCGTTAAGCCCTAAAATAGTGCCCAAAGCTGGGTGTTAAACAAGGTCTTAGCGCTGGGCCTCCTTACCCTATATCAGACGGAATTATCTTATCTAAGATTCAAAAAAAAAAGTCAAATTTCGTATGAGTCACACGTAAGTCCACTGAGAAAAAAATAGGCTACGATTAACTTTTTTTCGTCATAACTTTAACACTTTTCGGGTGTAAAAATATATCAACATTTTTTATGTTAATTTTTCACTTTTTGAGGGTAAAATCAACAAGGAAAATGGGTAACTTTAACCCATAATACACCTAAAAAGGGTAATATTTACACCGATTTCGGATTAATACTGCAGGGTAAAATTATCATTTCCCGAATGTTATTTTGACTCTTTCGGATTTCTCTCAGTGTCCTAAAAGAGACGTGACGAAATTTTAATTTTATATAAAATTGAAATTGATTTCCCGGATTTTCCCGGAAAAACTATGATATGATATAAAATTATGCCGCAGATATTAAGTTGCAAGGTAAGCTATTCCGCTGTTTGATTGAATGTTATTGATTTTTTTCTGCAAATGAAAACATAAAGAAGCAACAAGCAGTGAACAAGTGAAACTAGTCAATAAATAATATGCCCAATTCTTTCATGTTTAAGTTTGAGTATTTTGCAAAATTACAACACTTTAAACTCCATGTGCCACTTATTCAGCCTACCTGAGCAAGAGTTTTACATGTGAAGTTGAGCAAAAAGACACTGAAGAAATACATTATAAAAACAAATAATATAAAAAAGTGCCAAAGGCAAGACACCCAGCAAATGCAAAGAAGTAATAATTGAAAGTTTTGCTGTGAAACACCCATTCAGTATTTAATTTTATGATTTATCGTGCATTTGTGCTGTGTGATCGGTGCAAACACTTAAATGACAATTATACTTTGTGCAAATAATAAATGGCATGTCCATTGAAAAAGTATGGCTGCAAATGAGCTGCCTGTATTTACGTGTGCAATTCTAAAATTCCCCCAATAGACAAGAACGTCAATAACTTTTATTTTATTTTAATTTCTACTCCTCTACAATGTTCAACTCCATCATTCACCAATTGTGTCTTACACGAGTGCGCATACTCAAAGAACTTTATTAATTAAACTCAATCGATTTTCTACACTAAGATCGTGTGATATTACAATGTCACTTTGTTTCTTTGAAAATAAGTTATATGTTAAATCATGTCACTACACCGCGATTTCCACACTCTATTGCTCGACGGTGGCATTTATAAAAACGCCATTCAATAATTGCCATTTCATACATTTTGCGCACACAGTTCATTTCATTCAATATATTTGACAATAACAAAGCGTCCCAAGATTTGCAAATTGCTTGAATTGATGACCTCAGAAGTACTTTTACATTATTTATCGTTTAACGGTTCTCAACCGATTTGAAACCGATTTATAAATCACACAAAAAATCCCCCAAAATAGTTTTAAGAGTTATAAAATTGCTTTTCGGACGAGAATTACTTACAGTAGAGTCTCGCTATAGTCCATATTTGGTTCCAGATTTGAAACTTGGGTCGCACTATAGTCCATGTAATTTTTTAAAATTATCAACGACTTGTAGTATTGAATTTGAAATTGCTCGACGGCTTCCACTTTCTTTGCGATTGTGGTATTTGTCCTCGCTTTCTTCATTATGGATCACAATTATCACAACTACTCAATAAAGTTTGCCCAAAATATTAAAATAATTATGACAACATTACATGTCGCGTACTAAAAAACATAACCTCAGTGATTTGAAATCAACGGTCAATAAATTGTGGACTATAGAGCGATGGCCTATAGCGGGACTCTACTGTAGATTCAAAACCGGTTCAAAAACGGTTCACAATCGATTTGTACAAATTGATAAATACTCAAAACAAAAAATATCACTAAAAACCTCAGGAGTAATATAATTCAATTAGTAATAAAAATTAGTTTTCAGAATAAAAATTAGTTTTCGGTTATAAACTAGTTCATAACCGATTAGAATCGGTTTAGTTTTATCAGAAATTTCAAGACCTTTCCAACAAGCTTAAATATGACACCATTCGGTTGAGAAATACGCTTTCTAGAACCTTAACCTTTGACCTTGAAAAACCGTTATTAATAATGATTCAATAGTATTTTCGTATAAGGACAAAATATCCGCCTTGGTAATATCTAAGTCATAACTAAAAACGAAAAAAGTCGCACGACGCGTTTTCGAACACTCCCAAAATGTTTTGTTAAGACATGTTAAGGATCCTTGGGTCGACTGATAAAGGGGGGGTCCCCTGAAAGCCCCAAGTAACTATCTCACCGTTTAGCCTCTAGAGCTAGCAACAACCGCACATACAGACGGACAAACACAAACACCATGACGCCAAAAGAACTAGAAACTTCAGATGTCTAAAATTCTAAAATTTATAAATATATAAAATAAATTATAAACTAAAATATATTGTGGCATAAACATAATATATGAATGTATATGCATGTCAAATGTATGTATATTAAGCATAAGTACTCAATAAACGATCAGTCGATCAACGAACATCAAGCTGATTGGATCAACCTTCCACATGGCGATCGTGACTCGGTCACAAAATGCCACATCCTAAAAAATTTAAAAATCTCATTGTGTCCCAAAAGTTAATCGGTAGTGAAAATGTGCAATAATCGCTACCATTATCGTCGAGTGTATAAGCGTGAAGATGAAGTGGATGCTGAGATAGTGCCACAGAATGATAAGATGGGATGCGAAAAAGACATATTACAGGAGCTCGCGAAGCTACAGCGAGTGGAAATAATATTATTTGTGATATTATCAGTGATCACTACTATCATCCTGTATGCAATCTACAGAAAATGGAAAGCTCGTATTAAGGCCAGAGCATCTCAACAAGCAGCAGTTTTAGCATTGAGAAGATCCGCAGAGAACGTTTTAGAATCTGGACAATAAACACGAAAGTGAAAAAAAAGTGATTTAAAAACTCTAACATCCAGAATAGTGATAAAAATGAACTATAGTGAGAAAAATGCATTGAATAAAAATAAAACCGAGTCCAGAAAATCAGCTGCACATCAATAGAATCAGCGAGATAAATCATCAAAAAAGGAGAATGCTGAAAGAAGCTGTCATAGGATAAACTACAAGATTGCCACATCTCCGAAAATTCATCATGAATAATTTTTCACGTAGAGGTATGATCCCACAAAGTTCAAATTTCTAAAGTCCTGCGTACGTTGCATATAGTCTGGCTGATGACGTCTGGGAGCATCCGGTTGCTGAGTCGACAGGCAATTGCACCTAAGGTGAGCGACCAACGATGGACTTTGGCGAGAGAGTGGATCGTATGAAGTCAACGATTCATCATTGCTGAGTTGCCGATTGAAGACAGCGTGTGCAAAGTTGCAGAGTTCACTGAACAACAACTAGCAGCTGATGAAGCAAAGTCGGATCAAGTAGCAAAACAATGAATTGCAAGTATTGTCAACACTTAGTAAACAATAACATAGAAAGTAGGTCAATCATATAGGTCAAATTATATTATCTAAGATATGGGTAAATTTTAAGTTTTTATTAACTAAATGGGTGACTTTTCAATTTTAAATAAAGTAATTGAGGATTTAAAGAAACTCCTACAGAATTTTAAGAAGCACAATGCTGATCGACAGTATGCTGTTGATTATGTAGAAATAAAAAGAGAAGTTACCAATGATTGGCATAATAGTTTTGTCATTGCCTATAGAAGATTACTTACTCAATTAGAACCTCAAGAATTAGAAACTTTGAAAAAGAAAGGTCAAGAAGAAAAGAATTTGGTTGATGAAATTGAAAAATTTTATAAAAGTATACAGGAGAAGATAAATAAAGCTAAAATTGAAGAAAATTTAGTACTTGAAGATCGGACAGAAACAGAACAGACATCAATAGAAAAAATGGCTCAATTCGATATAAAAACGGCTTCTCAAATTATTCCTGATTTCAGTGGAGAAAGTGATAAGATGTTAGACTTTCTTTCGGCTGTAGAATTTTATTGGAACACCCTGAATGAACAGAGCAAGACTTTGTTAATCAATTTTGTAATTAGCATAAAGGTCAAGGGTAAAGCCAAAAATTCTATTAGTTTTTCTAACATTACAACTTATGCTCAGTTGAAAAAAGCTGTTTCTGAACGCTTCGAATCTAAGAAGACAGTCAGTACCTTAACTCACGAATTAGCACAAGCTCGACAAGGTCAAAGTTCAGTTACCGAATTTGCTGATAAAATAGAAAAGATTTCCCATGAATTATCAAAGATTCAGATTCTTGCTCAAGATGGTAGTAATGCAGAAGTAATTCGGGCACTGAATGATGCGACAGCAGCAAGTGCATTCAAGAATGGCCTCAAGAATGATCTTAAGGTAGTTGTTTTAGCGTCACGCACTCAAACTTTTTCTGAAGTAGTTTCTGTAGCTCATGAAGCTGAAGCTTCTCTCCCTAAAGATATAAAGCAAGTTAACTTTGTAAAATCATATGGTCAGAAAAAACATTCCAATAGTAACGGTCAAAGAGGATATTCCAAGCGCGGAGGATTCCAAGGACGCGGCAATTCCAGTAGTCGAGGACAATCTTCTGGTAGTGGAAATAATTCGAATAATAACAGCCGAAATAATAGAGGAAATTACAATAATAGAGGGAACTACCGCGGTCATGGTAATCGAGCAAATTATCGCGGACGGGGTAATTTTCATAACAGCAATAACTACCGTGTTTGTATGATGCAAGAAAGTCCTGGTGCGTACCAAACGCACGGTTGTTGCCAACATTTGGGAAACGCTGTGGCCCCTGGTCCAGCAGAGCAACAGCCGGGGGCAATGATGCAAAACCATCGATTTACTCAGTAAACGTTTCTTTATCCAACTTTATCAAAATTTTTGTACCAGATACACAATCTATCTGCACCCTTTTGGTTGACTCTGGTGCAGATATATCACTTTTTAAAATTGAAAAACTAATACACTCAACTTTTCAAAATAGAAATGACTCCGTAAATTTTACAGGAGTTGGTACAGAAAATTTTAAATCTCTTGGAACATGTAATATTATTTTAAATTTGCTTTCGAGTCATTCCGTTCAACATAAATTTCATTTAATTGATGATAGTTTTTCAATTCCATTTGATGGTATTTTAGGAAGAGACTTCTTAAAATTATATAAATGTAATATTGACTATTATAGTTACTTATTACATTTATCCGTACAAGATGAA
The DNA here is from genome assembly GCF_024763615.1 of Phlebotomus papatasi. Lineage (NCBI taxonomy): Eukaryota > Metazoa > Arthropoda > Insecta > Diptera > Psychodidae > Phlebotomus > Phlebotomus papatasi. The sequence continues at coordinate 23,119,398 of NC_077224.1, forward strand.
GTCATTTCAATTCCTCTCTATGACAGAGCTGAGGAAGGTACCTTAATTTTACCACCTCGAAGCCAAGTCGTAAGAAGGGTTGATGCAATTATAACCGAAGATTCAGTTGTCATTGGAGAAGAAATTGCTCCTGGAGTGTATTCGTCAAGTTCAATCGTCAGTAATGTACCGTTAGTATCATTTTTAAATACAACGGATAAGAAATTAATATTGAAAAACTTTAAACCGAAAGTTATGCCTTTAAATTCATTTTACACTGTTGATTCTTTAAAGAAGGATAAGGAATATGATGAGCGAAGATTAAAACAACTTTTTAATGAAATAGATTTATCCAACGTTCCAGAATTTGCTCAAGATTCAATTCAAAAAATTTGCAGCAGTTTTAATGATATTTTCTGTTTAAAAGATGACAAAGTAACGTGTAATAATTTTTATCAACAGTCAATTAAATGTGCGAATTCTGAACCAGTCTATATTAAAAATTACCGTATTCCTCAATCTCAAGCTACTGAAATTCAAACGCAAGTAACTAATATGCTTAAGGATGGCATAATTGAACCTTCAACTTCACCATACAATTCTCCCATTCTCTTAGTACCAAAGAAATCCAACGGTGTGGAAAAGAAGTGGCGATTGGTCATTGATTACCGAAAGATTAACAAATCTATAGTAGCAGACAAATTCCCACTTCCGAGAATAGAAGAGATTTTAGATCAATTAGGAAGAGCAAAGTTCTTCACCGTTTTAGATCTTCAATCAGGATTTCATCAGGTTGAGATTAACCCTACAGACAATTCACGCGAAATTACAGCCTTCACGGCTTGCCAAGGACACTTCCAATTTAAACGACTTCCATTTGGCTTGAAAATTAGCCCCAATAGCTTCCAACGAATGATGTCCTTAGCTATGTCCGGTTTATCTCCCGAAGCAACATTCTTATATATTGATGACCTGGTAGTGTTTGGTGCTAGTCTGGCCCACCACAATTCAAATTTAATTAAAGTTTTTACTAGATTGCGGAAATTCAATTTGAAACTTAACCCTAATAAATGCAAATTCTTGCAAAATGAAGTTACTTATCTCGGTCATCGACTGACACCTGAAGGTGTACTACCAGATCCCTCAAAATTTCACGTCGTCCAAAATTATCCAGTCCCAAAATCTGCAGACGATGTCCGCAGATTTGTTGCCTTCTGCAACTACTATCGTAAATTTATTGCTAACTTTGCTGAAAAGGCAGCACCCCTTAATAAACTTCTTCGAAAGAATATTAAATTTTCCTGGGACAATGATTGTGCTAAGTCTTTTGATACTCTCAAACGAGATCTGATAAGTCCGAAAGTATTACAATATCCAGATTTCGATAAGCACTTTCTTTTAACAACTGATGCCTCCAATATTGCAGCCTCTGCTATCTTGTCTCAAGGACAAATTGGTGAAGACTTACCAATTGCGTATGCAAGTAAATCTTTCACAAAAGGCGAAAAGAATAAATCTACGATAGAAAAAGAGTTAACTGCAATCCATTGGGGCATTCAACATTTTCGTCCTTACCTCTATGGTCGTAAATTCACAATAATCACTGACCATAAGCCTTTGGTATATTTGTTTAACTTGAAGAATCCGTCTTCGAAACTTATGCGTATGCGTTTAGATTTGGAGGAATATGACTTCGATATAATACATAGATCTGGTAAAGAAAACGCGAATGCAGATGCACTTAGTCGAATTGATATTGATTCAGAATTTCTTAAAAATCTTCTAGTTCTTCCTGTTCAAACTAGAAGTATGGCTCAAAATGAAAGAAAATTGAAAGATCAGAAAAAATTAGAAAGTTTAATGACTCCTAGCTGTGCTAAGCCTGATCACCTTGGTATAGTCGAGGTTTCTAAGCTTTCTGAGATTTCCAATATGCCTGAACTCATTTTCTACACAGACACAGATTTAATTCCATCAAATTGCTCAGGTGGCTCAAGCGCGCTTAAAAAGAAAAATAATTCGAAATATACAGTAAAGATGACGGCAAATTATAATGATCTGGCACTAGAGCAAGATCTACAAATTATTGAAAGCACGTGCATAAATTTAAAAGTAAAAGAGATATCTTTATCCTTACAAAATGCTGTCTTTCGCTTTATTAACTTTGAAAGTTTTAAAGCAATCGCTAATAAAACCCTGCAGCGTATTAGAATATTACTGTATAAGCCGCCAAAACTAATTTCTGATAAACAAGAAGTTAAAGCAATTTTAGACCAACACCATCTAAGTCCCATGGGAGGTCACGTTGGCCAAAATCGACTCTATAAAAAATTAAGAGAGATATATCGATGGAAGGGAATGTCTAAGGATATTTCTAATTACGTAAAATCGTGTCAATCTTGCCAAATTGCAAAAAGTAGTTTGAATAAGAAGGAGCCAATGATGTTAACGCATACTCCGCAAAGTGCATTTGATATTGTATCGGTTGATACGATTGGTCCTTTTATTAGAACAAGTCGTGGAAATCGTTACGCAGTAACTTTGCAATGCGATTTAACAAAATTTCTTTGCATAGTGCCAATAGCAGATAAAGAAGCGAATACACTTGCCAGAGCAATCACAGAACATTTTATCTTGAAATACGGACTAATGAAAACCTTAAAATCGGATATGGGCACAGAATACATTAATAATGTTTTTGAAAAGTTATGTGAGACGCTTCACATCGACCAAGTCCATTCGACCCCATATCACCATGAATCTCTTGGTAGTATTGAGAGGAGTCATAAGACTCTCAATGAATTTTTAAGGTCCTATATTAATGAGCAAAAGGACGATTGGGACAATTGGTTAGGATATTTTGAATTTTGTTTCAATACAACACCAACTGTCCATGATTACAGTCCATTCCAACTGGTATACGGTAAAATAGCGAATTTTCCGTCAACATTACAAACAGAGTGTGTACAGCCTGTTTATAATATAGATTTGTACTCAGCAGAGCTAAAGTATAAATTACAAAGATGTTGGAAATTCGTTAAAGAAAAATTAGATAAAGAAAAATTAAAATATAAGTACTATTACGATAAAAATATAAGGAAATCGAATTTTAATGTTAATGATACTGTATGGTTAAAGAAATTTAATAATAAGAAACTAGATGTATTGTACGAGGGTCCCTACGTAATTACAGAAAGATTAGGTGTTAACAGTAAGATTAGAAATATAGAAACAAATAAGGAAAAAATAGTTCATAACAATATTCTTAAACATTTTCATAATTAAGTTTTACACTGGGATTACATATTAAAGAACATATATAAAAAAAAATTAAATAAAATTTAAAAAAAAAATATAGAAAATACAAAATGTAAAAAAAAATCATGTTAGATTATAATTTTTTTTTTCCTTTTTGGGGGGAGGTGTGGCATAAACATAATATATGAATGTATATGCATGTCAAATGTATGTATATTAAGCATAAGTACTCAATAAACGATCAGTCGATCAACGAACATCAAGCTGATTGGATCAACCTTCCACAATAATATCCAGTTCTCCCCCATGTTATAAGTGCCTCCTGATTGTTTTGCCGATATCTAAGTAGGGTAGAGTCAGTACTTTTTCGCCAGTAAGCCCTTTTTCGCCACCTAAATTAAAATAACGTTTTAAGAGAATTATGAGTTCGTGGAACTACGAAATGAGTGTTATTTCGTGACCTCTAGCCAAATGAATCAGAAAACCATATCTGGTGCTCCACTGACTACACTGAGAAAAAAACAGGGATGCGATTAACTTTTTTTCCTCATAACTTTAACACTTTTTAGGTGTAAAAATAAATCAACATTTTTTAATGTTAATTTTACACCTTTTTAAGGGTAAAATTAACATGAAAAAGGGTAACTTTGACCCCTAATACACCTAAAAAGCATAATATTTACACCGATTTCGGATCAATAATGCAGGGTAAAATTAACATTTCCGGAATGTTAGTTTAACTTTTTCGGATTTCTCTCAGTGTAGATTATTTCCAAGTTAATTAAAGAAATTCTCGACAAGATGAACAATCAATCACCAAAAAAGTATGGAGTTCTTAAGAAATCTGTAAACGCTCAGAAAAATTGTCTTGCATTATTTTATGTTTTTGCTGTACAGCATTTGATATTTTTTCACAGAAAATCAATTTGTTATTAACTAAGCTTTGCTCTAATATCATTTTTCAATATTCTTTTCCAAAAAAAATAAAGATAAACGGATGTGGTGAAATAGGGCTTACTTTTTCGGCTGTGTAAGTACTTTTCGCCACTCATTTTTTCCAAGCATTTTGCAAGTGGCGCACCTCGCGGAATATAGTTGAAACAAGCGTGATTTTCTATTAACTTTTATTTCGAATAAAAAATGAGAAAAATCATTTGAAATATACTTTGATAATTGTCTGGTATCGGTGTTAAATATGAAAAAGTACTGTACCGTGTATTTTTGAAGGTTATCGAAAACTCCTGTTTCTTAAAATTCACTTAAAAACATGTGACGAAAAAGTGCTTACACAATGGCGAAAAAGTGTTTACAAAGTGGCGAAAAGTACTGAAACGTGTATTGTTGCAGAAAATGTAATTTTTCAACCAGATACCCAAAAAATTCCCGAGAAGTCTCTTGGTTGAATAGAGACACAATGCTTCAAAGCATCTGTACACAAAATTTCATTTTACTTCGACAAAAATTATAAGAATTACAAGGGTATCAAACCTTAAGGTGGCGAAAAGTACTTACTCTACCCTAATTTCACAAAAATTTAAATAAAAATAATCAAAATTAAATACTTTATGCATTTGAATTAAAATGCAAATCTACATTCAGGAGGTAATTCTTTTTAATTTTTGCAAATTGATGTGGATAAGAAATGAGAAAGGCAGTTTCGACAGTAAAACGTAATGTTTTCATATTAATTAACAAGTGTTCCAGCCATTGACATAAATATTTATAAAAACATCAAATTTCGTTCATTATTCCAATTTTTTATGCAAAAACTATAGACGACGCAATTTTTTCACAACTCGTTGCTGCTAACAAATTATATTCCACTCATTCGTCGATTTGGATGTCTGGTCGCAATAAAAGAGACAAGGTGTAATTAATTTTAATGTCAAACCTCAAAAGCATAATTCTCTTATGAGTGTGTTACTTTTTTTGCTAAGCGTATGCCCATAATATAGTGTCTGTGTGTCCAGGAGCCGTAAAAAATGCCTCGTTTTTACAACTTTCCTGTTGACAATTGACAATAATTTATATTTTTTTCTCAGTCTAGCAAGTTAAACTTAGGCATTTGGTTTTGGGACAGAGGCCCGTGGAAAAAGAGATAACAAAAAATTTTATTATATAATATGAATGAGACGTTACATAGAAAAACTGACAAATTATATTACTTTTTGTTGTGCACAGTGTGCGACCAGTGACTACCGTAGTGTAAAATTTTTAACGATTTAATGAATGCTCATAAATCATAACAATGAAAAATAAGTGTAAATTAAGACTCTTTGGTCAGAGTGCGAACAAGAGGGGATGCCTGATGAGAGCAAGAGCCGGGGGACTAAGGGGATAGAGAAAACCAGCACAAACAAGCCAAGTTTCACATATAAATGCTTTTGGTGCCTTTGATATATGAATCTTTGTACCTATTTATTAAATTTATCGCATTTACTTACACCTGTTGGGCACACAAACAACAAATTATACACTGTATGCATTTCCCTCTCTCCCACTACACAGCTCCTTATTTTGATTCATGAATAGCTTATAAAAATAATTGTTGTAACATACACATGTAGACATGACAAAAACGTTCACAAGAGTGTGCTGCCAAAGTGACATTGACAGATAAATTTTGTCACTTTGACAGTACTCCATAGTGGTCAGCATATATTTAAATAGTCATCACAAATATTTTCTGTGCAGATTTATATGTTAATTATGACAAAAGCATTGTTATGCAATTCCTAAACTTTAACAGCAAATAGCTGTTTGCATTACTGTTGTTGTATTTCAGATATTCAAACATCTTTTTAGAAGTTCACATAGATTTAAAAAATGTAACTTGTAACACGTTTTCATTGGGACCACAATGGGTTAACTAATGGAGTGTTCACTCTACGTAATACTTGTCACTTGTCAGAAATAAATTTTTGACTAGAAAATCAAATGTTTATAGGAGAAGTCCTTTAGGCTTGGCAACACTTTATATTCTCCCCATATTCCTTTAATGAATCTGACCGATTTTTTTTCAGGAAATGTGTGACTTAAAACTTGCTATTTAATTACACAATAAAAAATCGTGTAAAAAAACGTGTAATTTCCAAATTACCACTAAAGAAATTGTAAATTTTGATTTTTACCACTATTAAAATGGTAAATTTTGTGTAAAAAATAATTTGTGTAAAAAATTTTAGCGTATAATTTAAACATGTAATTTTTACCACTATTAAAGTGGGACAGTGTCACTTAAAAAGTGGTAAATATCCTGCATCGTGTAAAATTTGGTTCGTGTAATCAGAAACATGTAAAATATCGCCATTATAGTTTGACAGCTGCTGGAAGCATCCACCTCGGTGTGTATTTTCTTTAGTTTTGTGAGTTTTATAGCTTCTAATTTTTGCGAAAAGAGACCAAATCCCTCATGAAAAAAGTGAAATACTCCTGATATGTCACCGAAATTACATCCTCTTTCCAAATAAACGAGGCAATTGAATGATGGACGTGGAGGAATCTTTGGCGGTCATGAAAAAATATTAGAAAAAAATGTAAAATAAAAATTGCAAAGAAATAAAATTACACGTTAGAAATTACACATTTTTTTATTTTACACGCTGCTTTTTACACATATTTAAAAATTACATTCTGTAAATTACACGCGAAAAACATTACATGCTGGAAATTACACGCAAAAAAATTACACGGTGAAGATTACACGTTTTAAAAAATACACTTTTCCCAAAATTACCACTATAATAGAGATGTCAAAAATTACCTACTATTGTAGTGGTACTTATTTTTTACTGTATACACTATGCTAGATTAATTAAAGGAATATAGGAAAGATATGAAGTGTTTGAAGCCAGTGTATGTTCGAAGACCGAAGGATTTTCCCTATAGGGGAGACCAGGATACAATTAGACAGGGGTAGAATCCCTATATTGCCAGAAATATTTATAAGTCTGATCCAGTTATCCTACAATTTAGAATCATTTTTATAAAATGGGAATAAAATTATAATTTTGATGTAACAATTTTTGGTCCAGTATTTTGTTTTCTGAGTTGCTACTCAAGATATCATAGTCTTACCTTATTTCAGGTTTAATAAAACTAATTAAGGTATTTTTTTTACTTGGATAATAATTATCTCCTTTTTTATATAAGATGATAAACACTGAAACAGCCCTCGGGGAAGATTAGCCACTCTTCAGTGACAGGCTAAAAACCAGTGATAAGCCCCAGATAAGCTTATGGTAGCTGAGATTCTTTACAGGTGACCTCGAAATGCGTGCAACTCGGGGTGCTTGCAACTCGGAATGCGTGAAAATTCGATTGTGAGTTGAATTTTGGGGGACCGGGTGTACCCCGGTCTCCCCTAGCTAATTTAAATTTTTATCAATCACACTATTAGGAAAACCATATCAATTTCTCTGCAACTCCATGTATGGATTACCATCAATTCGTCTTCCAAAGAAAGGATCTATAAATTGATGACAATCAATTTATTGAAAATTGTTGTACATTTGTCAAATGCAACTATAGAGTTAGCAGGTTACCAGTTACCATACTGGTACACCGAAGAAGAAACTAATCAGGACCATTTTGAGAACATCTCTAGAAAATACCGAGAGAAAACATTACTGATTTATTTCCATTGCACATTGCCTTAATAAGTGATTAACACTCGTCTTACCAGATTTATTTCTCCCTGGCAAGTATGGCACAGCAGTGCAACCAAAATGATAAATTACTCTGATCTTTTTTTCCATTCCAAACAAATTCACAAGATATCTGAAGCCAATGGTATTATTAGGATGCTTTCACATGCAATTTATTGTGCAAAAGCATACAAATCGACCAACGATTGATGAATATTTAATACCTAATTGGCGTATTAATTGTGATTTATTAATTTTAATCCATCGTCATATATTCATTCGACCCATTCGAACAATTAACCAGAATTAATTTATCAAAGTCCCGTGAATCAATAATTCTTTTCCTCTATCTCACATTTTTTTAAGGTTTATTTGCACAAAAATGCACAATTGGTGAATTTCGTTATTTTCTTCTCTAATTTCAGCTCAATTTATAACTCTTTTATGATCCCCGGAAACATCACACAGTGATTTGTTGCAAAGCACTAAAAAAAATTTAGTGTTTTTATTAGCTTGAGCTAAAAAAATGCAAAATTGAATTATTCATTGGGAAGGCCAGTGTTTCAATGATATACTGCTGAAAAGTATACGATATGAATCAGGTGAAAAAGCAACAAATTGATTTTAATTAAAAAATCTTTTTGCCATCTTTTAACTGAGTTTTTTTTGTATATTTAACACTCAGTATTTCAACGAGATGGTCAGAATACATTATAGAAAACGGTGATTTAACGATAATAGATTTCATTTTAAAGTGATTTCCGTCTAACACAGGGTAAGTGTGCTTCAGTGTTAAGGCTTTAGAGTAAAGTGATATAATTTTGGAATTAGTGTTACAAGTTGGACAATTCGCCGGTACAAGTTGGACATGGCTTTTTTCTTGATAAATACAGTACAAAATTTGTTTTTAAGCACAAGGAACCAAATTATAAAACTGAAGCATTAAAAACATAGAAATAAAAATGAAGTAATAAATTTGTCAAAAAAAACTGTCCAACTTGCACCATTTTACCCTATAACTATAACACCTAGCTAGATGCATTACTGACGACCTTAACGATAAGATTTGAATGGTAGGGCTTAATTAAGGACTAGAGTTTTCCACAAACATAAAAGGCAGATGAATTAAATCAGAGGTGAGCAAGAACTGTTTGAAACTGAACAAACGTCAAATGAAAATGGTATACGTCAGTGGCCAAAATGCTACGTGAACAAACTTATTTTGACGTTTATTTGGTTTCAAACGGTTCTTGCTCTCCTGTGATTAAATTGTCTCATGAACGTCCAGTTTTTACTTCCGAATATTGTAGAAACAGCAGAGGTCACAAAGCCAGTAAGACAAGTAGAGGAAAGCACCCTACCTTCGGACGGCTCAAAGCTTCAAACATTTTTTTTTCAATATGTTTTTAATGAATTTGACTCATTATAATATTATAAATATTATAGCATACTCCGAACCCTCAAATTTCTTAAAAAGAGCCAGAGGTTAAATGTCCTAATTGTCCTAATTCAAAACCATTTCCAGACGCTTTCACTTTAACAGAAGATTCAACACATTAAGTTCATATTTTTTCTGAAGAGAATTACATAAATTTGCTCCTTGACTCTTCTAGAATGTTATTGTTTAGTGAAAATTCTTTAGATATAATTTGAAAACTTCTTAAATACAAGAAAAATACGAGAGTGTAAAATGCTTCTATTGGAAACAAATTAATCCAAATGGAGACAAGGGAAAGTTTCTAATTGGAGACAAACAGTGTAAGTGAAACCGCGACGAAAGGCTTCAAAAACCTTGTTGAGTTGCTCTTGAGCGCAGGATTTGTTCTTATTCCTGGTCTTTTCTCCTTTCCCATTTAAAACAATAGGAAAATCTCTCCAAAAAAATCATATTTCCGAGATTTTCTATTGAAGCATTTGCAGACACTTCAGAAAAAAACCTTTTTGTTCACGAAATAGGTAATTATTTCATTTGAAAACTTCACGTACCGTTAACAATAAAGATTAGCAGTTAATTTAACTAACATTAGCCAGAAATGTGACATAAATTTAAACAAAACGAATAAACAACAGTCACCTTATTATGTTTTTCATTGAAAACATGGTCGATCGATGAAAAATTCAATGGTGAAAAGGTTCACTTTTAATTTTTCTGAGAAATTAACAAATTAAAATTTGTGAATATGATTGGATTTTCGCTTTATTTAGAGCAAAATTAACTAAATAATGAAACTGTGGTATAGAAAATATAATAATTTAGTACTGTATTTATCGTGAAAACAATGATGTTTCCATTTGGAGTAGCGAAAAATTTCCATTTGGAGCAGGTTTTGAATTAGCTTAATTTACCCTATGTCAAATCTATTATGGATATAGAGAAAAGATTGAATTGTCCGAAGCTTAGGTTGTCCGAAGGTACCGCGCTTTCCCCTAATGAATTTTATTAACCCGTATTACTGGTTTACCACTTCAGAAAAGCATAATAAAACGTGTAAAAAAAAGTTTATCTAAAAATGCTTACAAATAATTAAGAAAAAATACAGTCCAATTCCTCAAATATGAACATTTAGAAGGGTATAAGACTATGTTATTTTACTACGTAAGTTTGAATTTCGGTAATATTTTTGCAAATAAAATTAACTGTCAACACGACAGTAACAGATTAGGGTGGAGTCTACACTTATGGATGTTATACACACTTATGGACAACACAAACATCTTAGGTTATTACGTTAAACAGATTTTGAAAAGTCAAAAGAATTGTTAATTACATCATAAACTAATAATTTTATAACTCTTCGAAATCTGTTTTACGTAAGAACTTAAGATTTTTGCACGCTGTCCATAAGTGTGTAACATCCATAGCCACAGTGTAGACTCCACCCTATGTTTGACAAATTTTGACAGGAAAAGTTGTTATTTTGATGAGAAATATTAATTTAAAAAAATCTAAAACGGACAAATGAGGAGAAAGATAAAAGCAGAACATGTTCATGTTAGCCATAATTGGAGATTCTCATCTATTTCATTCGTCATGCCATCCATGGTAAGAAGCTTGAAAATCTATCTTTCCGTGGCAGTCAATTGAGTGGATAGCTAATGATTTATGACACCGACAATGCGAATTGGACATCTCAATTGGAGAATGAGAAAAGAGCGATATATTTTCTCGCTCTCGTGATAAAGTGAGGCAGCTGATTATGTAAGTGCTTGATCAAGAAGCTGTGTGCTGCCTCTGGAGGCCTCGCGTTTATGGGCAAAAGCCAGCAGACTCAACATCACACTATTTTCCAACCAATATCTTTTTCACCTCAATCAACTCACCCGTTTGTGATGTGCGAAATCATCAAGAAGCACACCATAAAGTGGAAAGTTAATTGATTTTTTTTCAACTTTATCTCTCTTGCAGACTCAAACCTGAAGGACCTGAGAAAGACGGAAAAAATGAAGGTAATGGCATTTGTCAGCAAGCTTTTATTTATGGTATTTCTGGTCAATCATGACACTTTATACACTCCAAAGTAAGAGCCAAATGGATTATGTCCAGTGCTACAAGAATTGAAAACGTATTGAGAGACAAACAAGAATACTCTTAATCCCGGGTTTATGCACATTTTCGGGACTGACAAAAAAACGCGAGAAAAGGCATTGTGCATCGAGCAAGTTTGCATACCCGCAGGAGATTTCTTTTGAATAAATGGACTGTAAAACGAATTTCGCGTGGAGTAAAAGCAGTCAGAACAAGAAGATTCAACTGGTTTAAAAGAAATCCATTTGCAAACAGTAACTTTTTGGGCAGAGTTCTTCACTAAATTGTTAGAATATTAGGAAATTTTACTTTAATAAAAGAAAATAAAGTTCTATTCTGAAAAATAAGCATAGTGTCTTCCAATTTCCCGCATCACTGAATAGTATACATTAAGGCGTACTTCAAAAATGATTTCATAAATTGACTCCCAATTGTAGGCAAACTTGCATAATTATATGTGCATAATCCCGGGACTGAGTGTATGTGAATCTTAATTAAAAGATCTTCTCTTCTCTTAACCAGTGTGTACGACTCTTGTTGGAACAGAAAAATAGGGGAAAGTACTCTCCTTTCGAACGTTCATGCCTTCGAATAATGAGAATTTTCTTTTATTTTTCCTAAGAGACTTACTTTTATTAAATAGTTGGTTTATCATCAATTATTGATAAGACTGTGCAACAGCCACAAATGGGATGGAAAATAATGAGTAGTTTCTTGTTCCTTGGTATGTCCTGAACATTTCTCCCGAAGAAACTTGTGGTCTATCACCTCAAGTTTCTGAGATATCTTAAGAAAAAGATCTTTGTTGTTGTCAAAATTCTCCATCGGAAATATTTTCTTTATTTAAACAAAAATCCGTATCAAACTGGTTCGTGAAAAATCTCTATGTGATAATGTGATGTGATAATGTAATGGTAATGATAATGATGATGATTAAAGATCTGAAAAGAGGGAGTCAGCCATGAATATCTATTTTATTGTAACCCTAACCTTTCATACCTGAGCAGTCGACTTGCCCTCTTTAAATCGCTATAAATCCTTTCTTTCCTTTCAATATAAATTTCCCTATAAATAGAACATTCTATAAGCTTGCATAATCCCTATTTTCCTTGTTTCCTACTTACAGGTTTTCAATAGATTTCACAGATTTTAGTCTCGCGTGTTCGTCCTCGGAATCTCTCTCACAAAATGACATTTCATTTCTGCTATGGCAATACTAAACTAAACAATGGCTGACCCCTCACATTTCCCAGCGAGCACAGTTAGCAGAATAAAATAGGATTTTCAGCATTTTTTTGCTGAATCGGTCTGCTGGCCAATCAGCAGCTCTCGAACAAAAAGTGCTAAGCAAATCCATGAAAATGGCACTGTTTAGCGCTCGCAGTGGATGATGGCAGAACTAAATACTGCCGATAGATGGCGCCAGGAAGCATTTAGCAGCAAATTTTCACTTTCATTTTTTTTCTTTTTCTCTCAAAATGTCAAATGGACTTGGAATTTCCCGTGAAATTATTTATCAACTTGGGGGATATTATAATCACGATTTTTATTACTTATATTATTATAGGAATTATGCTGCGGTATGCTGCCTATAGAGAATGGTCAAATAGGAGTATTAAACATACTCCCGACCAAAAATGTTGCATTTTTTAGTGAATTGCGTCATTATTTTCCCGAGAAAAAAAAATATTTTTTTCTGAGCAAATATTCAGTCGGGGGTTATAAAATTATTCATTTTTTATGAAAAATATGTTTTTTCTTTTGCAAAAAGCATATTTTCCTCAATTTTCGCAATTAAATATTGGCATCTTTCCTGGAACAGCCATTGATGTATTATGCTCACAGTCGGTCACAACTATTGTAATTGATCTTGAAACAGGATTTTTCTACTTTTTTAACTTTTTTATGGTAAATAAAGTTGCAGATGCATTTAAAAAAAATCCATTTAAAAGTTGTGACTCCCCCACTTAACTCTTTCGCCTCTTTTGGGACTCTGAGTACACAAAGCAGCATATGAATACTTTGTGGAAAACAATGTTTTTTTTTTTTAATTATTCAGAACTGATAAAAATCCTATTCTTGTGAATGATTACAAACTATAAGGATGTCTAAATGTAAAATATTTTTTTGTAGGACCTCAATTAATTTCTGAGCAAAGATATTTTTGATTTAAAAAAAAAAGTGAAATTGGCTTACAGTATATGCTGCGGTCCGGAAAGAGTTAATGAGTTCAATAATGCCTTTTAAAAATACTACAAAAAAATTTCTATGGATACTACAAAATAAAATATAATTGTTTTATCACAATTTAAGTTGAAAAATTTACATAAAAGCGTTTTTGTTTGTTGCGGCAAATGCGGAAAATATATATTTTTTATGTTATAAAATGTTTTATATTTTACAAGTGAAATAAATGTATGATCCGTGCACGATGCATATGCATAATGTATATGCTGCATTTTTCTATTTATGAATTTTCGATAATAACTTTTCTAAAGCGCATTTTTACGCAAAAAACTACTTTTATTATCGTGGTAAAATAACAAACCAACAATTATCGTTTTTTTTAATACTGTACGTATTCTTTTTTAAATGAAAAATTTATTCAATTTGATGATTCATTTTTTAAATTAAAATGATATGCATTTATATTTTTTAGAAGAGAGTTTTTAAATACCTTTAAAGTCAGGAAAATATGCTAATTTGTTGGAAATCATTTCAAATAATTTTGAGTAGACTGTGTATACCATTAAATAAAAATTATAGAGGCTCTAAATTCTATATGTTCTTGATCTTCTTGGTATTTCCATGAGGTTCCGAAGTTTTTTCAATATTTCTCGAATTTAGATTTCATTAAATATCAAAATATCTTGAGAATTCCCAAGAATTTCTTGGGTTATTAATTTTCTAAAATCACAGCGGACAAGAATTCTTGGCAATGCAATTTTAATTTAGGTGTAGTATATTTTTTTATAAATGAATTCACAATATTTTTTGATAAAATTAGACAAAAAAATTAAATTTATTGGTCGGAAAAGGTTTAAGAATACATATTATTCAAAATATATTATAAATATGATTTTTTAAAATTTTTGTGAATTTTTAAATTTTTTGCTTTATTTTTTAATGTCAAATGTGGTTATTGTAAGAATCATAAAATTGTAATAATGGAAAAGGTTAACCTTAGCTTCTACTCAACTCAGCAAAGACAAAAACCAAGTGCATTAAAGTCTCTCACTCGATTGGGGAAAAAGAATAACTTTGACTAATTGCCACTGCGATCGCTAGTGTAACTTCGAGGTCAGCAGAGCTCAGCTGAAAAAATATATGTTTTTAGCTGATTTGAAAAAGCTTAGCATTTGGTGCTCGCTGGGTTAGTACATTCTCATTTCAAATTCGAATCTGCAACAATCTTTAAGAAATTTTTCGAAATATTTGTAAAAAGTTGTTTATCAATAACGCTACATCCTAGGATGTTGATATCAAAGGATAACTCAAGGATGTGTAGAGGAGGATTCAAGGACAATTCTCCTGGAACATCGCATATCACTATCCCTTCATTTTTTAGATTTGTTTCATAAACACAAATATCCTCCAAATTTATGAAAAGGATGCGTGGGACGACTTGAATCCTTTACAAAAATAGTCTCCTGAATATCATAGGGTCGTAAAATATACCGTTATCCAGAAATTACATATTTGAATGACTTATGAACCACAGAATTTTCTAATAAATTCTATTGTCTCATAAGTTTAATTTTCTTTGTAATGCACCATCCAGCACATTTATGCTAAAAAAGAATCAAGATTCTTGCTTTTGGACCATTTTTCGTAAGGTGCAGCGAATTGATGGTAATAGGTGAGATTCTTAATAATCTCACCTACTATAATCCTAACAAAATTTCATGTCGTCCGATCGAGCTCAAAATTTAGCCAAAATGTGTTTCAGCACTACCTGATCACGAATATATTATGGGGAGCTAAGTTACGTTCCCGTTCGTTCGTCCGTCCGTCCGGTCTTTGGAGCTTAATAGCTCCCAAACTAAGAAAGATATCGACTTGCGGTTTTCGGAAAAGGTTATCGGGTGAAAATTGCAACTTGGTGCATTGACCCCCCATCCCCCACCACTCCTTCCGCCATTTTGAATACCCTCCTTTTTTGTTTTCTCAATGGCTCCGCCCCTATGGCATCTTTCAGGCTCAAATTTTATTATGTTATAGCTGGCCCTTAGAGCCTGACCCGAGCTATGAGTCCAAAAAAATTTCTTAATGTGGGTATAACTCCGGTTCTAATTGTCGGAATTTAAAAAGTGAGGGCTTTTTGGAAAGCTCGCGTGAAATGCCACTTCCTCTTCTAACATCGCAAGTTCATAAAACCACCGCTAGGGGTGCTATAATTAAAAAGAATAATTTTCAATTTCTTTGTTAAATAACTCAAAAACTCCATTGTGCATTGGGCTAAAATTTTAGTATGTTGTAGTCGCATATTATACCTATCAAACAAAAAAATACTACAGCCGATTGATAACGCCTGACGCGAGCTAAAGGGGTCAAAGTTCGAAAATTGGCCGGCCTCTATCTTCGGTTCTAATTCGGTTAGTGTGCGCCTGGTTCGGATGGCTTGAGCAACAAGGTTCTTAAGCAGGTGTCTTTTTACATTGTGGATGTACTGGCGTATCTTGTAAACGTCTCATTTGAGTCAGGCGAATTCCCTGCTGTGTTGAAGACAGTTCTCGTTGTCCCTGTATTTAAGAAAGGCGATAGGGAATCCATGTCCAATTACCGCCCAATCTGTTTAGTCTCTTCAATCTCAAAGATCATTGAAAAAATTATGCACTCCAGAATCTCCGGCTTCCTTACTGCGAATAGTTATTTGTCTAGATCTCAGTATGGCTTCCGTGAAGGTGTGGGATGTGAGGACGCTGTGGCCCAGCTCTTGGGGATGCTCAACGACTCGCTGAATAGACTACCCAGGAGGAAGGCTACAGTTATATTCTTGGATCTTACAAAAGCCTTTGATGCGGTGAGGCATGATAAACTACTGATAAAGTGTGAAAGGGCTGGAGTGCGGGGCGCTGCCCTGCAGTGGCTGACTTCGTTCCTGGTTGGGAGAACGCAGAGGGTGAAGCTACATCCAAACCATGTCAGTGAGCCCTCAGTATGCTCTCTGGGTGTTCCACAGGGCTCAGTCTTGGGCCCTCTGCTCTTTTTGCTGTATATAAATAGTTTGCTTGACAGCAATCTGTATGGCCATGCAATCGCATATGCTGATGATGTCGCTTTGCTCTACGTGGACGGCAGTGCTGAGGTGATTGAGAGCAAAGTGCGGGCGGACTTGAGATTCCTGAGGCAGTGGCTTGATAGCCATGGAATGCTGCTAAGCTCGAAGTCTGTACTGATGGAATTTGGGAGATCTCAGCCAAATTTGAATGGAGTAGTCTGCCATTCGTCTCGCTGCTCTCTCGACGGTTGTCATCAGGATTGTGTGCTCATAAGAAGAGTTGATGAATTCAAATACCTTGGAATAATGTTGGACAGCTCCTTGAAATGGACCGCTCATACCAGCCTGGTTCGGGATGGATTGCGCATGGTGTGTAGGCAGGTTTTTGCCATCAGAAACTCGTGCTCTCTGCAATTGCTTCGTGCATTCTACTTCGCTCTTGGTGAGTCTAGAGTGAGATATGGACTTATCTTCTGGGGCGGTGCCTTTGAAACCCATATAAAACACGTTATTACGGCACAAAAATACATTCTGCGTGCAATGTCATTTGCGCGGTCAAGAGAACACACGGGTCCATTGTTTCTCAAATGGGGAATTATGACAGTCCTTCAGCTGTATTGCTACAAAGTTTTTGACATTTTTTTGACGCAGTCCTTGCACACCAACTTCTTTGTCAGAAGTAACGCTGGCTCACGCATGGGTGAGTTGCTGCAGGTGCCACGCCCAAACTCGGAAGCGTTCATGAGAAGCATTAACTATCTTGCTCCTGTTGTAGTCAATAATTTAGCGAAATTCGTACGACATTTGACTAGAGGAGAAGTCCGCCATGTTTTGAGAGAAATGGAACCCGCAGCCGTCAAGGGTCTTCTAACATCAATGTATAGAAGATAATCCACTAGAGTCGCTAGAGCCAAACAGCCTTACAGGCTTGGCTCTAATCATCTCAGATTCGCAGCCCAGACTTCCTAGCAATCTTGGGATTGCAAAACATACAACCAGAGAAGGGACTTTCCATCGTTTCCGTCCCGGAGTTGGTTGGGAGCAACGCTAAGACGGCGATGGCCGCAAGGGAAGGGGGGAAGCGTTAATCTGATGAATAAATATGAATTGAATTGAATTGAATTGAATTAACATTTTGAGCTAAATTTTGGGTTTTTGGTTTCGTCTCGATGAGAACTTTCAGATGAAAGTTCAAAAAGTCACCACAGGTGGCGCTGCGATAGCATCAAAATTCAAACTCAATTTTCTCAAAAACGCCATTGTGCAAGTTAAACAAATTTTAAAGTGTTGTAGTCTAGGCTATGGGGTTTCCAAAAAAGGCGTGAGTTCGCTGTGGTTACAATAGAACCGGAGATATGAGGGGTCAAAGTTCACGAAATTCAAAAAATCATATCTCCGGTTCTATTTGACCGATTTTGATGAGTGAAGCCTGAAACGAAAGATCTCACAAAATGCTACAACTTTCTAGAACATTTGAACAGATAACTGAATGGCGTCCTCCCACTTCAGCTCTAAATCGAATTTGCATGCATTCCGATTTAGCTCACGTTAAGAATCTCACATACAATAGGCTGATCTATACTTATCACTAAGCTTCTTTATAATTGAGCACTTTTTGTGGAATTTAAAATGACTCTGACGCCCAAATCTCTCGACAATTCGGATAATATTTTGCCCCAAATGCCCAATTGAGAGAGAGTCTACTGTAGTTGCATGCAAGCGCCAAACTCTCCAGTTTGAAATGTAATAATTTTAATACAAATTGAATTTTTTATAACTTCTTCTTAACCCTATCTCAGGTAAGACCGTCTCAAAAAGGTCTTCACAAAAATCACATTTACAGCGACATTAAAAGTTTTATTTATTTAAAAGTGCTATAGTGGTCCTCGGTAATAGTCTTAATAACATCTTTTAAAAGTTTGAACTCATTTTGACTCTTCGTTTTGTTGCTATTCCCAGTTTTGTGTGACAGGTCAGAGAAAAAGCAACAAAAAATATTTGTGCAAAAAAACTCATTTCCAATTTCCATAAAAATACCAATTTAAAGTTAATCTGACTAAAATAAATTCATTTTTTACTGAAAGATAAGTCGTTCTACTTTGTATATTTTATTTAAAAAAATTGAAAAAACTAAAAATGTGAATTTTAGAAGTAAAAAGAGTATTTTTTATATTGTGGTGAGAAATTTTTTTATATTTTTTCACCTAGCGCCTAAACAAAAAGAGATAATGAAGAATGGATGGTTTTTTCGACTTTATTGGATCATAGTTGTCCTAGAAAACATTGTTTTAGAACTTTTTTCGAATAATTAAAGAAAACACTGTCAGGGGGTTATGGAGTGTTGCTCGGAACCTTGTAAACAGTTTTTCGTCTTTGTTTTCTCTAAAATCATTCTTAATACATTTTAAAATGAATAGAAATGTAGACATAGCTTTGGTGGCCTATTTCGGCGATCTTAATTCTCATACTTGTTCTCATAGTTCCTTGCCCTTCCATAATTCTAGTGGGTTTTTCACATTATCTTGTTTGTCGAATCAACATTTTCTGTTATTTTTGTATTGTATAATCTCTAGAGTATGCAAAAACTAAAAATTCATGGAAATTTTAGCAACAAAAAAGTGGCCGGAATTGCAAACTGGCCGGAATGTGGTACACTTACCCTATTAGTATTTCTCAATCGAATGGTATCATGTTTACGTGCATTGGAAAGGTCTTGGAATTCCTCACAATGATAAATAAACCAATAAGTAATTTTTATCCGAAAATCAATTGTATTTCTAAGTTATTTTGGGCAAACTTTTGAGTGATTTATAAATCGGTTCAAAATAGTCATCAACCGGTAAAAAATGAAAGTTTAAGTTTTTTATTGTATTATTTTTTTATTCATTAATAAAATTAAATATGCGAAAATAATTTTAAGGTGTTATGCATCTCAGTTATGAGTTCCAGAATTTCGCAAATCATCCTTTTACATTGTCCAATTTTTCCGATTAAATTTTTTAAGTATATTTTTCTTATAATTTGTGGACTAATTTAAGTATTTGTGCTTTTGACTAAAAGAAGTCCAGTATATTGTGGATCATATCCTATATACTCGAACAAAATGCCTAAAATAGAACCCGTAAAAACCTCCTAAGAGAAAATAAATATAAATTGAGCCTAATGGGAATGTCGATTGCTGAATCAACTGGATCGTCTGTCCTCCTTGTCTTTCATCAAGGCCTCTCGCTGAGCCTTGATCTCGTCAATTAGACTTCCAACCAATGGATGGAGACTTTTCCCATGTACCGTATCCACAAATTCCTTGTGCTTCCCCACACAATTGTCCCTCTTCTCGTACTCAAAGGCCTGCAGAACCATGTCCAAACGATCGAGATCCTTGATGAATTTAGACTCTGGAGAGGTGTTCTCCTCGTATTCCTGCAAGGGAAGATGCTTTAGAAATGGGATTGAATTGGGATGCCTTAAGATTGATGTACATGGAAGAGTTCCATCATACGATTCCCTCGAGGACTTATCATTTTCGTGATGTCTTCCATGGCCTTCATCTCTCGCCTCTTCTTCTCTTCCCTGGACACTCCGCAATAAGGAGTAATATCACCCACAATGCATTCGGCCAGATCATGAACCAAGGCCAATTCCATGCATTTTAGCCTATCCAGACCCTCAGATCCATCAAGGAGGAATGTCACCATGGACATTCTGTACATATGAGCTGAAACTGTCTCACAATCTGCCACATTTCTCAGTAACCATCCCGTCCGTTTCAGATGCTGCAATAACACCCCAGAAACACTAATACGTCAGCTCTAATCAATACTTTTTCTTTATTCAATGTTTCGGAAAATTACGCTAATTTTCCAATCAACACCTTTAATTTATTGCTGACCAGAAGAAGGCAGAGAGACTGAAATTGTTTAGCACCTACCTTTAAATTTCCCACCAATTCGAGAAATTTGACCAAATCCCTGACTTTGTTTCCGGACATGGTACTCTGGTCCATTGTGGCCATTCTGAAACACTTTCCGCGCTGTACTGATGGAAATCCTCGAGGGCAATTCCTTGGGTAATTCCGTGAAATGTTACTCCATGGAGGAATCGATAACCTCAAAAATCTCTGCATTTCGAGAGCACCAAACAATCACCACAAACACACACACGCACACACGCGAAATGGTGATATTCACCACAAAAATGGCGAACTTAAAAGTTGCTCATGTTGCTCAGATTGGGGGAGCTTTTTCTGACAACTAAAACTTTTCTCAAAAACGCGCGAAATTATGTGAATAATAAAATTGGAAATTTATCTAAAAACTCACCTGATTTTCATTAGGAATCTCTTCATAAAAACCAACGCTGTCCTTGAACGTTTTAAAAATATATTCACTTCACACCTTATATTTTACACAAGTTTATCAGAAAATTTACTAGAAACAGCACTAAATCTTCAAAAACACTCACATTCAACGATACATCACAATTTCTTTGATTTCCCTATGAAAAAAAAACGAAGCTCCGTAAAAAACTTAATACAAAACACCGCTATTTTTGTACACAGAATTTTACAAGAAACACTCAAAATTGTATAAAGCAACACTTCTTAATCACAGCATAAGACTTTGAATGACACTTAGCATTAGAAAAACTCGCAGTTCAATCTATCTTTCATGATTTTTTTACAATTTTTTTCACGAAAAAAAATAACCGAGAAAACGCGCCAACTGAGGATGAAAAATATTTTCACCACTTACTGCTAATCACGCCAAATGCGGTAAACACAGCAAACAAAGTGGTGTATCCGTCAACCGTCCCAGCAGGCCCAGCAGCGAGAGAGTAAAACTTACATGTAAGTGATAGTGATTTGTAAGGCATCCGTGTAATGCAATGCCCTAGACCCGAGGTGTCCAAGAACCGTTTGAAACCGAATAAACGTCAAAATAAGTTTGTTCAATGAGTGTTTTGACCATTGACGTACAAGTTTCTTTTAACGTTTTTTCGGTTTCAAACCGTTCTTGCACTCCTCTGCGCCTAGACACACTTACCACTAAAGTCCAGAGACGACTCGTTCATAGCCAAGTCAGTTCCTGACACACTACAAACGAGGCTTAACACGTTTACTGGCACTCACAAAACATAACTTTCGTGGGTTTTTATGCAGATATATTCTTCTAAAATGCACTAATACTCCTCTGAAAACAAAACTATTTGTAAATTCATGTCTTAGTACCCTCAGTACACGTGCAATAATTATTGTTAATTACAATTATTTGTGAGGTGGAAGCTAATTCGCAACTTAAGCCAATTTCCGCGATTCTAGTAAATATTTCTTATTGTTATAAGTGAATTGTCAAGTAAATTTACAAGTAGTTTCATTTTCAAAGGAGTACGGAGTGCTAATGCATTTCAGTAGAAATATCTGCATAAAAACCCACGAAAGTTATGTTTTGTGAGTGCCAGAAAATGTTAAACCTCGTTTGTGGTGTGTCAGGAACTGACTTGGCTATGAACGAGCTTATCCAACAACTCCTTCATATTATCATAGACGAAAACTAGACAATTTTACTCATACATAGATGTCGCCGATAGGTATCTCGAAGCCCAACGACTTTTGCCGATTGCTACTCACCCCACTCACTCGCTCAACACGCCGATGATATGAAAGAGATAATAATGAGAAAGAGAGGAGGACTATGTTTTATGGTTTTGCTATTGTCTTTGGACCAAAAAGACAATGGTTTTGGTTAAAAAGACGTTTTAATTTCAATACTTCTGGATTTCAATTTTGAAATCCAGTAGGTTGGAGTATCGCAAAATATTTTGGACCCTTTTTTTTCTCAGATTCCACTAAATTGTTGATTGAAATATGGTAGTATGAACCTGATAAAAAGCGATACCTTCCAAATCTTCTTTCGAGGGAATCTGTTTGTATTTTTTCAGGTACAGTAAGTTCAGTAGTATGCTACGTTCTGAATTCTAATGGAAAACTTAATGAACTCGATCATACATTCCGTAGTTTGGGACATGGCGCTGTAAGTTTCCCTTGTAAGACAACCTTTATTACCATCACAATTCCATATCTCCAGCCATGCCAAAAAATCGTACAGGAACCCAATGCGGAGGTCAGAATCTGAATAAAACGGGGTTTGCCAGTCGTTTCTTTTCTGAATACCAATCAAATAATTTCTCGTGTTGAATTTTGACCACCATTTCTTAATTATATCCATCTTTAACTGGGATGATCAATGTGCAATCTTTAACTGGGATTATAGCAATCACTTGTTTGAAATTGCCATATATTGAAGACACCATAAATGTTTGGGCCGTCTTTGCAACTTTGGAGGGATCATTGTCTGCATATCCTGATATTGTCCCAGATCTATAAGTTACTCGAGAACTAATATGAATTTCGTCGATCAGCAAAGCTACAATTTTATCTTGAACGTCTTGTATCGTGGACACAATTTGCTTTAGGAACAAGATATTTGAGTATTCCTGATCAATGGACACGCTCAACCGACTGCTTAATTGCCTCAGATAAGTATGGTTAGGCAAAATCAAAAAGGTTCGTAGTTCTCTGTATGCTGAAGGTGAAATGTTGTGAAGTAGGAAACTAATCTCCATCGCCTTCGGTTGCTAACCATCAGATTAAGCTGATTATTGATAAAATGAAGTTCTCCGACGTATTTAAATTCCTCAACATCGTCTGATGCATCAATTGTTTTCGTAATTGGTAATTTCGTAATTTCTCTCTTCTTTTTCTTGGTCCATCATATTTCAGATGAACATCGAATATTTTCCTAAAGTATTTGATTTTAAAGAAGGAAAATGTTTTGAAATTTAAATTCAAACGCGCGGCAAAATTGAGAAGAAAGAAAAGAGAGGGAAGAGTCATGTGACCTAGTGCCGCACCAATGCGAGCGCTTTAAAATTCCTATCAAATACATTCAAACTTCTACCTACAGTCTATGGTACATATACAGGAGTCGTTGGCTTAGCCGTCTCTGGACTTTAGTCGTAAGTGTGTCTAGGCATAGTGTTAATTTTTTTTACTGTGTAAGTGACAAAAGTGTGGTTATACCATACAGTAGACTCTCTCTCAATTGGGAATTTGGGGCAAAATGTCATCCGGTTTAGCGATAGAATTGAGCGTCAAAGCCTTTGTAAATTCCACAAAAAACGCTCAATTATAAAGAATTACGATAAAATAGGAAGAACTACAGCGAATTTGAGCGAATTAGCTTCATAATCAAACGTGAAAATTGTCAACAAAATTTGTCTTTTTTTGAAAATTTTTGAGTCTACTGTACATACCTCCTTCTTCTTCTTCTTCGCTTTAAAGTTTTAGGCCGGACGTCCTGACAACATCCACACAGCCGTACATATACAGTAGACTCTCTCAAATTCGGGTATATGGGACCGAAATGTCAGCCGAATTAGACAGAAATTCCTGCGACAAACTTTTTGAAATGCAACGATTTTTTATTCATGTGCATATAGATATTGAGTTTACACATTCATTATAGCGTAAATTGCATGAAAATCCCTCAATAATGCAAAATAACATCAAAACTAAGACAAACCATGCCAAATTTGAGCATATTTGATTCATTTGATAATCATAATCAAGCTTGAAAAATGACAACAAACTTTTTTCAAATGTAACCGCTGTCCGAATTAAAAACTAGCCCGATCTTAAAAGAGCCGAATTATAGCGAGAGTACTGTAAATTTTCATAAGCGATAGTGGCGATAGTGATTAGTAATGCTTACACATGCACTAACATGTAAGACTTATGTAAAGCATCTTTTCGTTGCTGGGAAGTGTGTGTACTCTTGACAGATTTGACATGTCGCAAGATAAAACGAGAGTTCAATAAAAGCGCAAAAAATAGTATTTTCGTGAAAATTCTAAAAGAAAAATTCCTTATCAGTGTGTGTGTTAGATGGCAACATCACCCAGCTCCAATATGGAGAGAAGTGCGCCCACAGTAACGACCACAGAAGTGATAGCACGTCCGGCAAATGGGACAGAGGTAAAAATCAATTTAGTATCGCATTGTTTTTTTTTTTGTGTTTTGACCCCTCTGGAGTCGCTATTTTGCCCCCCATTGCACAACCAAGAAAGTGATAATGTTAAAAATTGTGAAAGTATGCCAAAACCCAGTAAAATTTGGAAGAAATTGGAGGAAATACTCGACAAAAGCACAACCTCTCAAGGGAATCCGAGTACTGGATCTCACAAGAATAATCGCTGGACCATACTGTACCATGATCTTGGCAGATTTGGGTGCAGATGTAATAAAAGTAGAGAAACCTGGATCTGGTGATGAATCCAGACACTGGGGACCTCCTTTCTTGACCAATTCCCCGGATTCTGTCTACTTCATGGCTTCCAATCGGAATAAGAGGAGTATCTGCATTGACATGAAATCTGGACGGGCTGTCCTTGAAGACTTAACGAGAAAATGTGACGTTCTGGTGGAAAATTACGTTCCAGGGAAACTCAAGGCATTCGGATTGGACTATGAGTCTCTCAGGAACATAAATGAGGGATTGATTTACTGTTCAATCACAGGATATGGATCCAAAGGGCCCTATGCCAACAGACCAGGATTTGATGTTATTGCAGCATCAATGGGAGGACTCTTGCACATCACTGGAGCCGAAGATGGAGCTCCAGCAAAAGTTGGAGTCGCAATGACAGACATAGCCACTGGCTTGTATGCCCATGGAGCAATTTTAGCAGCTCTCTTGGCCAGGAACAACACCGGAAAAGGTCAGAAGATCGAAGTAGATCTTCTGTCTACCCAAATTTCTTGTCTCATCAATGTCGGCAGTAACTTTCTCAACTCTGGCCTTGAAGCTAAACGCTGGGGAACTGCCCATTCGTCTATTGTTCCCTATCAAGCCTTCAAAACTACTTCCGGATATCTAACAGTTGGAGCTGGAAGTGATGCCCATTTCACAGATCTCTGCAATCTCTTGAAGATCCCGGAAACTGCCAAAAATCCCAAATTCCTCACAAATACTCAAAGAGTGGAAAATAGAAAAGAACTGATAAGCCTCCTAGAAGGAATTTTCATTCAGAAGAGCTCCGTAGAATGGATGAAAGTCTTTGAGAAAGCCTCTTTTCCAGTAGCCCCAATCAATTCCATCCGGGAAGTCTTCGAAGATGATCATGTGAAAGCCATTGACTTGGTGAAGACAGTGCCCCATCCGGTGGCTGGAGAAGTGAAGGTCGTTGGTCCTCCCGTTGTTTTCAGTGAGGCCGAAAACAGTGTCAGGACAGCTCCTCCTCTCCTTGGGCAGCATACTGATGAAGTTCTCAGAGAGGTTCTTGGGTATAGCCCAGAGATTATTGAGAAATTGAAGAGGAATAAAATTATCCAGTGACACTTACGAGAAGAGATTCAGAAAGTTTTTCCTAATATTTTTTTTATGTAAAAATCATTAGACGTAATATAAATATGAAAATCGCATAATATTAATCAGTTGCAGTTTTCTTTATAAAATTAAAAAAAATAGAATAACCATAAAAAATCAGTGATAAGCCCAGATAAGCTTATGGTAGCTGAGATTCTATACAGATCTTTACAGTTCGATCCATTGGATATACTCGATCCATATATAGAGCTCCATTATCACCGAAAATATAGTCCAGTCAAGACATTTTCGATTATAGCTCGGGTCAGGGAACATTGACGGAGGAGTGCGACACACCGTTGGAAAGGTCTCGCCCTCAGCTACAACATACTAAAATTTAAAAAAAAAAACAACGCCTAGTTTTCGAAATATTCGAAATCGAAATTTCAAAAACTGATTTTTCGATTAATCGGACTTTCGATTATATCGAATAAAATTGGAGTGTCAAAAGGGTTGTAGTACTCCACAGGAGCTTCCCAAAACACCAAAATTTTTCAAATTCGGATAATTAGAACCGGAGATATGGCCATTTGAAAATTGAATTTTTGACTCCTTGTTCTAGCCCGGGTCAAAGGGGTCGGGGGCACTTAATTTTTTTAATTGAAAGGCCCAGCTATAATATACTAAAAAAAATGTGAGGCCTGTGACGCCTCTAGCGTTGGTCCTACGAAGTTCAGATATTCTAGAAAGTTGTAGCGCTTTGCGAGACCTTTAAATTACGCCCTCACTCGTCAAAATCGATCAAATAGAACCGGAGATACAGTAGACTCTCGCTTATCCGTGAGAATGGGACCAAAATGTCACACGGATTTTGAGATTGATACAGTAGACTCTCTCTCAATCGTGAATATGGGGCAAAATGTCATCCGGTTTAGCGATAGAATTTAGCGTCAAAGCTTCTGTAAATTCCACAAAAAGTGCTCAATTATAAAGAATCAAGATAAAATAGGAAGAACTACAGCGAATTTGAGCGAATTAGCTTCATAATTAAACGTTAAAATTGTCAACAAAATTTGTCGCCCGATTGAGAAAGAGCCGATTGAGTGAGAGTCTACTGTACACATCAAATTGTTTGAAATTCAACCGATTTTTTTTGTTAACATTGAAAATTTGTGGAGTGAATCCTAACCTGACTGATCGACATTCTCTCTAAACATGCGTACTGTCCAAACAAGTTACAATGAGATAGAATTACAATAGATAGAACACATTTGCTTTAACAAAAAATCCCAAAACGGGGACAATTATGTCAACAAAATTTTTAAAATTCAACTCTCACGGATTTTTTTTTATGTCACCCGGAAAAAGGGTCCACGGATAAGCGAGAAATACTGTATCTTCAAAGAGAAAAAGAGAGACCGAGACTTCAAATTTTTATCACAGTATTGCCTTCGTGAACCTCAATAAATGTCAAAGGTTTCAAGGAATTCGAGCAAGGAAAGAAAAGTTACAGATAATCCTAACCGGCTTATGTCGGTGAGATTCTTAATGTGAGCTAACTCGGAATGTATGCAAATTCGATTTAGAGCTGAAGTTGGGGGACGTCATTCAGTTATCTTGAATCAAATTCGTGGAATTATACAAATTTTGTATTTAAACCAAAATATCAAAGATTTGGATGGCCTGGCAGAAAAGTGATATAGGAGAAACTGGGGCACCACTAAACACGGGGTAGCACTAAACACTAATTTTTATTTCTAAACTACTTGGAGTGTCTCGACCATTTCTTTAGTGGACAAGCATCCCTATAATGCCTAAAAATTTCTATAAGTCTTGTACTCTGAAGTCGAATATCCTATTAAAAAATTGCAGTGTTTGGTGCTACCCCGTGTTTGGTGGTGCCCCAGTTTCCCCTATGAGTGAAATGTAGACCAGAATGTTCTCTATATTTTTTTCGAAGAATTTGATGTTACTGGTTGCTCAGGAGCTGAGATAAATAAGGTTATTTGTTTTTGAACTAATTTTTTGATTCTAGCGACCCTATTTCCTAGTGTCCATATGACGAACTTCGATTATATCTATGACAGAGAATTGTTTAATTTTGTGAAACTGTTAATTTTAACCGCAATTTAAATGAAATATTGAATAAAAGCGATCATATCAGTACCTGTGTACTTTCTCAGCGCCATTATTGGAAAAAATCAATTTTTTTTACTGAAACAGCAAAATCGCAGAGATAGCATAGTCTGAGCGGAAAATGTGTATGGACGAAATATTTTAATCATCAAAATCGGTTCAGTGACAGTCGAGATAATTGAAGTTATGTGATATTGAAATTAGTTTTTCGACTGTGGCGCTCCTGGTGTTTGTCCCACAAAGTTCAAATGTCCTAGTAAGTTATAGCATTTTGTGAGATCTTTTATTTGAGCCCTCACTCGTCAAAATCAGTCAAATAGAACCGCAGATGTGAGCTTTTGAATTTCATGAACTTTGACCCTTCATATCTCAGGTTCTATTTTAACCACCGCGAACTTACACCACTTTTTGGAAACTTCATAGCCTAGGCTACGTCACTCTAAAATTTGGTTAACTTGCACAGTGACGTTTTTGAGAAAAATAAGTTTGAATTTTGATGAATTTTGACGCTATCGCAGCGCCACCTGTGGTGACTTTTTGAACTTCCATCTGAAAGTGCTCATCGAGACGAAACCAAATTTAGATCAAAATGTTAATTAGAACCGGAGATAGAGGCCGGTCAATTTTAGAACTTAGACCCCTTCGAAGAAATTCGCGCCTCGCGAAAATTCGCGACCTGCGTTACCTTACACAATCTTTGAATTTTGACTCACTATGTACATATGAAGAGAGACAGAGAGTGCTATATATATAAGAAAAGCCTGTCCGACGCTGCTTCTCCCGCTTTTTCCTCGCCTAACGCTATAAGCAAATTTTCTTAATATTGAAATCTTTAAATTGCAATATTTCGAGCACTATACTCAACCAATGTCCCATTTTTTTCTGAAATCGATCTAAATTTTCTGGGCTACAGCATAAACTTAAATTTTTAAAGTCGCAATGCTTAGATTTCGAGATAAACTACAAAACGTGATTTTTAACCGGTTTAGAACCGATATTTCAAAAAACTAATAGGGGAAAGTACTCCCCTTTCGAACTTCATGCCTTCGGATAATGTGAATTTTCTTTTAGTTTTCCTAAGAGACTTAAACATTTCTATTAAATATTAGTTGGCTTATCATTAATTGTTGATAATTTCGTGATAATTTAATGTAAATCTCTTACGAAAAACAAAAGAAATTCCCATTATTCGAAGGCATGAACGTTCGAAGGGAGAGCACTTTCCCCTGGCACAGAAACCTTTGTACGCGCGTATGCTAAGTCGACTTAGCCTTTTATTTCTCCGAATATAGTCGTGATATATCGAGCCATTTGAAGTTGGCGATTTCATATGCTGCCTGTGTAATTTTTTTTTTTTTTCGAAAAATGGAATATCTCGTTACCCGAACGCCGGGAGTGAATAAATAAACAATAATAATAATAAAATATAAAAAC